>NC_134360.1:177469785-177806035 GCF_048569485.1 Anomaloglossus baeobatrachus | reverse complement strand
CCGATCGCATACACTCACACACACCCGATCGCATACACTCACACACACCCGATCGCATACACTCACACACACCCGATCGCATACACTCACACACACCCGATCGCATACACTCACACACACCCGATCCCATACACTGACACACACCCGATCCCATACACTGACACACACCCGATCGCATACAGTCACACACACCCGATCGCATACACTCACACACACCCGATCGTATACACTCACACACACCCGATCGCATACACTCACACTCACCCGATCGCATACACTCACACACACAGACACTGACGATATCGCACATACGCGCTTATACTCACAACATTCGGAGATACCACATGCTTCTGGCCATGTGATCCTCGTAGGGGGTGGGGTTAGTACAGTACTCACCTCCGTGACAGCCGTGTCAGTTCGGGGAATGCGCGGGGGGGGGGAGGGGGCGGGGCCAGAGCTAGCGTGCATTGCGTGAGGGGGGCGGGGCGTGGCGTGGCCGAATTGCCAATGCCTGCAGGGTGCCGGGGCGAGAGGCCAATCTGTGGGGGGGGGCGGAGCCTGGGCGAGCGGCTGGCCAATCCGTGTGGGGGCGCAGCCTGGGCGAGCGGCCAATCCGTGTGGGGGGGCGGGGCCATGGCGAGCCCAGCGGCCAATCAGCTTTGTGTCACCGTAAGGACACAATGTCACCGTAAGGACACAATTTTGGAGCATGACAGACAGACAGACAGAATAAGGCAATTATATATATAGATATATATATATATATATATATATATATATTCTATATATATATATCTCTGTGTCTGTGTCTCCCTGTCCTTCCCAAAAGGAGAATGTCATCCTTGGTGAACATTTGTCATTTTTAATCTTGCTGTGTATCTTTGTTTCAGTCCTAGAGTATTAAGGGGTGCAAACGTTTCTCTCCCCACCTGGCTGGATTGATGAGCACTTTTCACTATCCTGCTGCAATCTTGTACATGCGCAGTAGAAGATGCAATTTCCGTAGCATTGTGCCATGTTTAACCCCTTCAGCCCCCAGGCATTTTGCGGTTTTCAGTTTTTTTCTTCCGAGAGCCGTAACTTTTTTATTTTTCCGCCATTCTCGCCATACGAGGGCTAGTTTTTTTGCGAGAGGAGTTGTAGTTTTAAATGAAACCATAAGTTTTACCATATAGTGTACTAGAAAAGAGCAAAAAAAATTTAAGTTTGGAAAAACTTCAAAATAAGTGTGATCGCACAATAGTTTTTAAGGGGTTAAAAAAATTCAAGTGTGCCCAAAAAAAGTGGCGCACGTTTTGCGCCATTTTCCGAAACACGTAGCGTTCTCATTTTTTTAATCTGTGGCTCAGTGATGGCTTACTTTTTGCATCTCAAGCAGACGTTTTTAACGATACCATTTTTGCGCAGGTGATACGTTTTGATCGCCCATTATTGTATTTTGTGCAAATTTTGCAGCAACCAAAAAACTTAATTTTGGCGTTTGAAATTCTTTTTGCTGCTACGCCATTTACTGATCAGATTGATTTTATATTTTGATCAGGCATTTCTGAACGCGGCAATACTAAATATGTGTATTTTTTTTAACCCTTTAATTTTCAATGTGGGTGAAATGGGGGTGATTTGAACTTTTTATTTTTTTAATTTTTTTTTTTTTATTTTACTAGTTCCCCTAGGAGACTATGTGGATCACCAATCTTATCGCTTTGCCATATCTCCAGATCACGGCTACAGAGCTGAGATCTGCGATCTGCAGATATGCTGCTTTACTTTCAATACTGGCTGTATTCCGGCATTGAGAGCAAGTGACTCATGTTAGCTACAGGCGTCATCACATGACCGTGTGCTACCATGGCAACCACCAGAAGTCAAGTGATCACATCATGTGACTTCCGATGGGAGCGGGGGTAAGTCAGCATAATGGCGGTGCGCATATGCATCTCGCTGCTAGATTTTGGCAGCGAGATGTAAGGGGTTAATAGTCGCGGGTAGAAGCAATTTCACTCGCGACTAGCAGGCACACACGTCAGCTGTTGAAATCAGCTGATATGTGCGTGCGGCCTGCCTGCTGCAGGGGGCAGGGATTAACCTCACACGATCCATGACTGGTATCTACGTCATGGGTCATGAAGGGGTTAAGCAGCTTGATCAGATTGTACGAATAGGAAGAAATGAGGTGTAGTAAAGAACAATACTTTATGAGCCAGTACTCGGGTCGATCCTGTAAGACACTGTTCCTGGAGCAGCACTGACAGCTGTACGGCAGGGCTGTGGAGTCGGTAAGCCAAACCTTCGACTCCGACTCCTCAAATTCTCTTGCACCGACTCCGACTCCGGCTCCGACTCCTACATATATTGCTTATAGTTAGGTGAAAAATTTATTGTAGTACATGAATATGTGTATGTGAACATCAGACATTTAATAATTTTTATGATACAATAATCAAGATATTTGGATAGAACATAAAATATATTTATTGGAATACAACTTTAGAACACAAAAAACTGTAATAAATTGTAAATATGTAATACACTATGTAATATACAGTAGATTACATATATATCTTGTGTGTGTATATACACTGTGTATATATATATATATATATATATATATATATATTTTACATATTTACAATTTATTAGTTTTTTGTGTTCTAAAGTTGTATTCCAATAAATATTTTATGTTCTATCCAAATATCTTGATTATTGTATCATAAAAACAATTAAATGTCTGATGTTCACATTGTACTACAATAAATGTTTCACTTAAATATAAGCATTATACTAAATGTTATTATTTAGTAAAATATTCAGCACATTCTGCATTGCACTCCTGTCCCCAATTTATTATATATTTTAGGAGTCGGAGTCGGTGCATTTTATACCGACTCCGACTCCACCAAAATGAGCTCCGACTCCGACTCCACAGCCCTGCTGTACGGACCTTATTCCGTCTAAAATGAAAATAATCATTTTTAAAAGCACAAATCCAACTAGTGCTGTTAATGAGCTCGACAATGACTAGATCGCCATGAGGGTTTTTGGTGACAAAGCCACTTTAAATAGAATATATCTTTAAAGGGAATCTGTCACCAGATTTCTGTGTAGCCTGAAGGCAGCATGATGTAGGGGCAGAGACTGATTCCAGGAATGTCACTTACTAGACTGTAATTTGTTGTTTCAGTACAATCTGTGTTTTATCAGCAGGAGATAATCATTACAAGAAAATTGGCCTCCTAGTCAAACCACGATTTCAGCCCTGGTTAGTAGCTTTATCACTATGCTGAAAGCTGCTAATAAGTGGTATGTGTGTTTATTCAAATCTCAACGACCAAGCTCTGCTGTATTGTAAGTGTTGAAAACTGATTGTCATAACTGCTGCACCCAGTAAACTGATACATGACCGGAATCAGGTTCTCTGTCCCTTCCTCATGCTACTATTGGTTTATATAGCAATAACCAGCTGACGAATTTCCTTTAAATATTAACTTAGGTTATGGATTGTACTATTGGGACTAAACGAATTATTTTCTCTATTTACTGCAGTATTTTTTAATTTATTTTTTTTTCATTAAGACAGAATAACCATGTGTAAACTTCTTTACATGTTATAGCATCCGCAGCAGAGCCGCCCTGGGGCACCAACTAGACCGGCTCCTTTACAGTCTCGGCCCAGTGAGGATGAGATATGGAAGCAGAGACGTAGACAGCAAGCCGAACTTTCTGCTGCGGTGGAACGAGCCCGTAAGAGACGCGAGGCAGAGGAGAAGCGGATGGAAGAGCAGAGGATGGCTGCCTGTGCAGAGAAGCTAAAGCGACTAAACGAGAAGTTTGCAGCCCCTGCCTCCGTCCCTTCTTCTGAGAAGCCTGCAGCTGAAAAATCCCCCGAGGAGAAGCCAGTCCCTGAGCAGACCCCGCAAGAGTCCCCGGTCCCTCAGGAGGAAGAGGGTGTCACTCAAATTGAGCATCAGGTGACAGAAAATGAACCCGAGAGGCCGGAGACTCCGATACCACACGAAGAAAAGGAAGATGTGACCCCTCAACCCGATACGGAACCGCCGCCAGAAGAAAGTGCGAGTGCCAGTGTTCTGGAGGAGAAACCGCCTGAGCTAGGTACCGGATGTGTTGTGGATGTGTTGTAGATGTGTGTGTGTTCTTCTTTTGTCTCATAGAAGCCCTTTAGTATTAAATATACTGATGGGGCATAGATTTAGGTTATCATTGTGGTCGAAAAGAAAACTTAACCTTGAAATTAATGTTAAAAAAAAAGCAACAATTTCTCATTCGGCAGGATTTCCTGCATGTTTCTTTTGTATATATACTTATATTTCTTCGGCGCTCCATTCGGAGACCCAGACGATTGGGTGTATAGCACTGCCTCCGGAGGCCACACAAAGCATTACACTAAAAAGTGTAAGGCCCCTCCCCTTCTGGCTATACACCCCCCGTGGGATCACGGGCTCATCAGTTTTCAAGCTTTGTGCGAAGGAGGTCAGACATCCACGCATAGCTCCACTGTTTAGTCAGCAGTAGCTGCTGACTATATCGGATGGAAGAAAAGAGGGCCCATACTAGGGCCCCCAGCATGCTCCCTTCTCACCCCATTCCTATTGGCGGTGTTTGTTAAGGTTGAGGTACCCATTGTGGGTACGGAGGCTGGAGCCCACATGCTGTTTTCCTTCCCCATCCCCCTGAGGGGCTCTGAGGAAGTGGGATCTTACCGGCCCCCAAGCCCTGAGGCCGGGCTCCATCCACAGACCCGTAGAACCTGCTGGATACGGAGCTGGGTACCGTTCAGGGACAAGGCCCTGCAACATTCAGGTACTCTGTGTCCCCGTATGGACAGGCCGCGCACACTCCAGACTTGCTGGGTGTGCTAGTGCGCCGGGGACAGTAGCGCTGTGCGCTGGGGTTACAGTCACTGCAGTTTCTCTGAGGGACTTTTTGTGTTGGGGACTGCCGCGCCGGCCGCCCCTGGAGCGGCGGCGCGGCTGAGACTTGTGGTGCGCCGGGGACTTAGCGCCGACCGTGCTTTTACGACGGCGGCGCTTATAAATCTAGTCCCCGGCTTTTGCGGCCTAGCTCCGCTTCGTTCCCGCCCCCACCCTGTCAATCAGGGCAAGGGAGAGACGCTGTACGATAGTCAGCGCCGAGGGCTGGAGTCTTATTTACATACTCCAGCCCTCTCACTGAGCACAGTGGGGCGCAGGTTTCCCGCACTTTGTCTGCACACGCCCAGGGCCCGCCCCTCTCCACAGGACGCCGGCAGCCATTCCTACATGCAGTCTGGCTGGAGAACGGACACAGGCTCTGGGAGACCCAGACAAGGGATTTCTGGCGACCACACACCCGCGTTAAGCGGGCGGTAAGCAGCACATTAGTGCTGGCCCCACTAGTGCCCCAGTGTTATATTGGTGTATTTTTTTCTCTATACCATATATATATATATATATTGCACTGTAAGGTCGCTTCTTGGCTGTATACCCTATATTGCTCTGAGGAGACGACAACATGTCATCCGCAAAACGCAAGGGTGCCAAGACACAGGCTGTATACGCTACTTGTGCCGCTTGTGGGGCTGATCTACCGGCAGGTTCCAATGACCCCCATTGTGTGCAATGTTCGGTCCCTGTGCCACTTCGTCAGCCGGAGTCTATGGTGGTAGTGGCCCAGGCAGAGTCACCGGTGAACCCTGTCCCGGTGACGGGGACAGAGTTTGCAGTTTTTGCTGACAAGATGTCTGTCACTATGACAAAAATCCTAGAGACCTTGCAGGCCAGGCCAGTTACTCAGACCATGGACACTGCTGCGTCAATGTTCCCCGGTCTCCCTCAGTTGGAGTTAATCCGTGCTTCAAGGGGGTCCCAGGCATCTCAGGCTGAAGGCTCTGACTCAGATCACAGTCCCAGGCAGCCTAAGCGAGCTCGCTGGGAGAGACCCTCCACGTCATCACGCGGATCAGGGTCTCAGCGAGAAGAGTCTCTGCATGATGAGACAGAGGAGGGTGATCAGGAGTCTAATCCTGAAACCGCTCTCAATCTGGATACTCCTGATGGTGACGCCATGGTAAATGACCTTATAGCGGCCATCAATAGACTGTTGGATATTTCTCCCCCAGCCCCTTCAGCAGAAGAGGCAGCTGCACAGCAGGAGAAGTTCCATTTCAGGTATCCCAAGCGTAAACTGAGTACTTTTCTGGACCACGCTGACTTCAGAGAATCAGTCCAGAAACACCATGCTTATCCAGACAAGCGTTTCTCCAAACGTCTTAAGGATACACGTTATCCCTTTCCCCCTGACGTGGTCAAACGCTGGACCCAGTGTCCAAAGGTGGATCCCCCAATCTCCAGGCTTGCGGCTAGATCCATAGTTGCAGTGGAGGATGGGGCTTCACTTAAAGATGCCAATGACAGACAGATGGACCTTTGGTTGAAATCTGTCTATGAAGCTATCGGCGCGTCGTTTGCTCCTGCATTCGCGGCCGTGTGGGCACTCCAAGCTATTTCAGCTGGTCTGGCACAGGTGGACTCTATCATACGTCCAGCAGTGCCGCAAGTGGAGTCCTTAACTTCGCAAATGTCTGCGTTTGCGACCTATGCTATCAACGCTGTCCTGGACTCTACGAGCCGTACCTCAATGGCGTCTGCCAACTCGGTGGTTTTGCGCAGAGCCTTGTGGTTAAAAGAATGGAAAGCGGATTCTGCTTCCAAAAAATGTTTAACCAGCTTGCCACTATCTGTAGACAGACTGTTTGGTGAGCAATTGGCTGAAATCATTAAACAGTCCAAGGGTAAAGACTCCTCCTTACCCCAGCCCAGATCAAGCAAACCTCAACAAAGGAGGTGGCAGTCGAGGTTTTGGTCCTTTCGAGGCTCCGGCAAGGCCCAATTCTCCTCGTCCAAAGGGACTCAGAAGGAGCAAAGGGGCTCAGATTCCTGGCGGGCTCACTCACGTCCCAAGAAAGCAACCGGAGGAACCGCTTCCAAAGCGGCCACCTCATGACTTCCAGCTCCCCCCCTCCGCATCTCCGGTCGGGGGCAGGCTCTCCCGCTTTTCCGTCATTTGGATGTCACAGGTCAAAGACCGGTGGGTGACAGACATTTTGTCGCGCGGGTACAGAATCGAGTTCAGTTCTCGTCCTCCAGCTCGGTTCTTCAGAACCTCCCCACATCCAGACCGAGCAGATGCCCTGCTGCAGGCGGTGGACTCCCTAAGAGCGGAAGGAGTAGTGGTTCCTGTACCGCCTCAGGAACAAGGGCAAGGTTTTTACTCCAATCTCTTCGTGGTTCCAAAAAAGGACGGCTCGTTCCGTCCTGTTCTGGACCTAAAGCTGCTCAACAAGCATGTGAACGCCAGGCGGTTCCGGATGGAATCCCTCCGCTCCGTCATTGCCTCAATGTCTCAAGGAGATTTCCTTGCATCAATAGACATCAAAGATGCTTATCTCCACGTGCCGATTGCTACAGAGCACCAACGTTTTCTACGTTTTGTGATAAGAGACGAACATCTCCAGTTCGTAGCTCTGCCATTTGGTCTGGCGACAGCCCCACGGGTTTTCACCAAGGTCATGGCGGCAGTGGTAGCAGTCTTGCACTCCCAGGGACACTCGGTGATCCCTTACTTGGACGATCTACTTGTCAAAGCACCCTCTCAAGAGGCATGCCAACACAGCCTGAATGTTGCGCTGGAGACTCTCCAGACTTTCGGGTGGATCATCAACTTTTCAAAGTCAAATCTGTCACCGACTCAATCACTAACGTATCTTGGCATGGAGTTTCATACTCTCTCAGCGATAGTGAAGCTTCCGCTGGACAAGCAGCGGTCACTACAGACAGGGGTACAGTCTCTCCTTCATGGTCAGTCGCACTCCTTAAGGCGCCTCATGCACTTCCTAGGGAAGATGGTGGCAGCAATGGAGGCAGTCCCGTTTGCACAGTTTCATCTGCGCCCACTTCAATGGGACATTCTCCGCCAATGGGACGGGAAGTCAACTTCCCTGGACAGGAAAGTCTCCCTTTCCCAGACGGCCAAGGACTCTCTGCAATGGTGGCTTCTTCCCACCTCATTATCACAGGGAAGATCATTCCTACCCCCATCCTGGGCAGTGGTCACGACAGACGCGAGTCTGTCATGGTGGGGAGCAGTTTTTCTCCACCACAGGGCTCAAGGGACGTGGACTCAGCAGGAGTCCACCCTTCAGATCAATGTTCTGGAAATCAGGGCAGTGTATCTTGCCCTACTAGCCTTCCAGCAGTGGCTGGAAGGAAAGCAGATCCGAATTCAGTCGGACAACTCCACAGCGGTGGCATACATCAACCACCAAGGAGGGACACGCAGTCGGCAAGCCTTCCAGGAAGTCCGGCGGATTCTGTTGTGGGTGGAGGACAGAGCATACACCATATCAGCGGTTCACATCCCGGGCGTAGAAAACTGGGAAGCAGACTTCCTCAGTCGCCAGGGTATGGACGCAGGGGAATGGTCCCTTCACCCGGACGTGTTTCAGGAAATCTGTCGCCGCTGGGGGGTGCCGGACGTCGACCTAATGGCGTCGCGGCACAACAACAAGGTCCCGACGTTCATGGCGCGGTCTCGCGATCAAAGAGCTCTGGCGGCAGACGCCTTAGTGCAAGATTGGTCGCAGTTCCGGCTCCCTTATGTGTTCCCACCTCTGGCACTCTTGCCCAGAGTGCTACGCAAGATCAGATCCGATTGCAGCCGCGTCATACTCGTCGCCCCAGACTGGCCGAGGAGGTCGTGGTACCCGGATCTGTGGCATCTCACGGTCGGCCAACCGTGGACACTACCAGACCGACCAGACTTACTGTCCCAAGGGCCGTTTTTCCATCGGAATTCTGCGGCCCTGAACCTGACTGTGTGGCCATTGAGTCCTGGATCCTAGCGTCTTCAGGATTATCCCAAGGAGTCGTTGCCACCATGAGACAGGCTAGGAAGTCCACTTCTGCTAAGATCTACCACAGAACGTGGAGGATTTTCTTATCCTGGTGCTCTGCACAGGGAGTATCCCCCTGGCCATTCGCGTTACCTACTTTTCTTTCCTTCCTGCAATCTGGGTTGGAAAAGGGCTTGTCGCTCGGCTCCCTTAAAGGGCAAGTCTCGGCACTATCCGTGTTTTTTCAGAAGCGTCTAGCACGACTTTCTCAGGTGCGCACGTTCCTGCAGGGGGTTTGTCATATCGTCCCTCCGTACAGGCGGCCGTTAGATCCATGGGATCTAAACAGGGTACTAGTTGCTCTCCAGAAGCCGCCCTTCGAGCCTCTGAGGGATGTTTCACTTTCTCGTCTCTCACAGAAAGTGGCCTTTCTAGTGGCGGTCACGTCTCTTCGGAGAGTGTCTGAGCTAGCAGC
The DNA here is from genome assembly GCF_048569485.1 of Anomaloglossus baeobatrachus. Classification (NCBI taxonomy): domain Eukaryota; kingdom Metazoa; phylum Chordata; class Amphibia; order Anura; family Aromobatidae; genus Anomaloglossus; species Anomaloglossus baeobatrachus. Next base: position 177,796,673 of record NC_134360.1, on the reverse strand, counting down.
GCTGTCATCCAAGGCTCCCTTCCTGGTGTTCCACCAGGACAAGGTAGTGCTGCGCCCCATTCAGGAGTTTCTCCCTAAGGTGGTATCCTCTTTTCATCTTAATCAGGATATCTCCTTGCCTTCCTTTTGTCCTCATCCAGTTCTTCGGTATGAAAAGGATTTACATTTGTTAGATCTGGTGAGAGCACTCAGAATCTACATTTCCCGCACGGCGCCCCTGCGCCGCTCTGATGCACTCTTTGTCCTTGTCGCTGGTAAGCGCAAAGGGTCGCAGGCTTCCAAAGCCACCCTGGCTCGATGGATCAAAGAACCAATTCTTGAAGCCTACCGTTCTGCTGGGCTTCCGGTTCCATCAGGGCTGAAGGCCCACTCTACCAGAGCCGTGGGTGCGTCCTGGGCATTACGACACCAGGCTACGGCTCAACAGGTGTGCCAGGCAGCTACCTGGTCGAGTCTGCACACTTTCACCAAACATTATCAGGTGCATACCTATGCTTCGGCGGACGCCAGCCTAGGTAGAAGAGTCCTGCAGGCGGCAGTTACCTCCCCGTAGGGGAAGGCTGTCTTTGCAGCTCTAACATGAGGTATTTCTTTACCCACCCAGGGACTGCTTTTGGACGTCCCAATCGTCTGGGTCTCCCAATGGAGCGCCGAAGAAGAAGGGAATTTTGTTACTTACCGTAAATTCCTTTTCTTCTAGCTCCTATTGGGAGACCCAGCACCCGCCCTGTTGTCCTTCGGGATTGTTGGTTTTGTTCGGGTACACATGTTGTTCATGTTGAACGGTTTTCAGTTCTCCGATGTTACTTCGGAGTGAATTTGTTTAAACCAGTTATTGGCTTTCCTCCTTCTTGCTTTAGCACTAAAACTGATGAGCCCGTGATCCCACGGGGGGTGTATAGCCAGAAGGGGAGGGGCCTTACACTTTTTAGTGTAATGCTTTGTGTGGCCTCCGGAGGCAGTGCTATACACCCAATCGTCTGGGTCTCCCAATAGGAGCTAGAAGAAAAGGAATTTACGGTAAGTAACAAAATTCCCTTCTTCTTTGTCGCTCCATTGGGAGACCCAGATAATTGGGTGTATAGCTTATGCCTCCGGAGGCCACACAAAGTATTACACTAAAAGTGTAAAGCCCCTCCCCTTCTGCCTATACACCCCCCGTGCATCACGGGCTCCTCAGTTTTCATGCTTTGTGCGAAGGAGGCTGACATCCACGCATAGCTCCACAGCTTAGTCAGCAGCAGCTGCTGACTATGTCGGATGGAAGAAAAGAGGGCCCATAACAGGGCCCCCAGCATGCTCCCTTCTCACCCCACTTTGTCGGCGGTGTTGTTAAGGTTGAGGTACCCATTGCGGGTACACAGGCAGGAGCCACATGCTGTTTTCCTTCCCCATCCCTTATGGGCTCTGGGTGAAGTGGGATCCGAATCGGTCTCCAGGCACGGGGACCGTGCTCCCTCTGCAGCCCCTGGGGAATCTGCTGGATAGGAGCCGGGTATCGTCAGGGACAAGGCCCTGCTACTGTGAGGTACTCTGTGTCCCCGTGGGGACCGCGCATGGAGCGCTTGTGCCATACACATTGCAGCACTGCTGGGTGTGTTAGTGCGCCGGGGACTACCGCGCGGCCGCGCTTATTGCCGGCCGCGCTTATAACTTTAGTCCCCGGCTTCTGCGGCCTAGTATCGCATATTCCCGCCCACAGGCCTGCCAGTCAGGGGAAGGGCGGGACGCTGCACAGATCGTCAGCGCTGAGGGCTGGAGCATACATTAGTATCCTCCTCCCCCCTCACTCAGTACACTGGGGCACTAGATTCCCGCACTTTCTTGGGCACGCCCACGGTCCCCTCCTCCCCACAGAACGCCGGCAGCCATTCCTGTCAGCGATTCAGACGCTGGAGAGGAGAGACAACACAGGGAGACCCAGGCAGGGAATCTGGTGATCACACAACCGCTCTGAGCGGTCGGTAAGCAGCACCTGTGGTGCTGGCCCCACTGAGTGCCGAAGTGTATATATATTTATAGGCTATACATTTGCACTGTACGGTCGCTCTGTTGATTTTTGGCTATATACCCTCCTGGATTGTTCTCAGAGGAGACAACAGCATGTCGTCCGCAAAAAGCAAGGGTGTCAAAGCACAGGCGTACTTTGCAACCTGTACCTCATGTGCAGCTATACTACCGGCAGGTTCCACTGACCCTCATTGTGTGCAATGCTCGGCCCCTGTGGCACTTACTCAGCCGGAGCCTCTGCTACTGGTGGCCCAGGTGGAACCACCTGCTACCACTGTCCAGGTGACAGGGACGGAGTTTGCAGCTTTTGCTGACAAACTGTCTGAGAGTATGGATAGATGGTCTGCTAAAATACTAGAAGCCTTACAGTCCAGACCGGTGATTCAGGCCCCGGGCACTGTTCAATCTTTGACCCCAGGTCCCCCTCAATTGGAACAGCAAAGTGCCCCTGGGCTGACCCATAGGTCCCAGGGTGAGGTCTCTGACACGGACCGCAGTCCCAGGCCGCCTAAGCGGGCTCGCTGGGAAATTCCCTCCACCTCATCACACTGTTCAGGGTCTCAGCAGGAGGACTCTCTGGAGGATGAAGCGGAGGTAACAGATCAGGATTCTGATCCTGAAGCCGCTCTCAACCTAGATACACCTGAAGGTGACGCCATAGTGAATGACCTGATAGCGACCATCAATCAGGTGTTGGATATTTCTCCCCCAGCTCCTACAATTGAGGAGTCAGCTTCTCAGGAGAAATTCCGTTTCAGGTTTCCCAAGCGTACATTGAGTACGTTTCTGGATCACTCTGACTTCAGGGAAGCAGTCCAGAAAAACCGAGATTGTCCAGACAAGCGTTTTTCCAAGCGCCTTAAGGATACACGTTATCCCTTCCCCCCCTGATGTTGTCAAGGGCTGGACTCAGTGTCCTAAGGTGGATCCTCCAATCTCTAGACTGGCGGCTAGATCCATAGTTGCAGTGGAAGATGGGGCTTCGCTCAAAGATGCCACTGACAGACAGATGGAACTATGGTTGAAATCCATCTATGAAGCTATCGGCGCGTCTTTTGCTCCAGCATTCGCAGCCGTATGGGCACTCCAAGCTATCTCAGCTTGTCAGGCGCAGATTAATACAGTCACTCGTACATCTGCCCCGCAAGTCGTGTCCTTAACCTCTCAGGCGTCGGCGTTTGCGTCCTACGCCATTAATGCTATCCTGGACTCTGCGAGCCGTACGGCGGTAGCATCCGCCAATTCGGTGGTAGTCCGCAGGGCCATGTGGCTACGTGAATGGAAGGCAGACTCTGCTTCCAAAAAGTTCTTAACCGGTTTGCCATTGTCTGGCGACCGCTTGTTTGGTGAGCGATTGGATGAAATCATTAAACAATCCAAGGGAAAGGACTCTTCTTCAGCGCTCTATTGGGAGACCCAGACGATTGGGGTATAGCTACTGCCCTCCGGAGGCCACACAAAGCACTACACTAAAAAGTGCAAGGCCCCTCCCCTTCTGGCTATACCCCCCCGTGGTATCACGGGTACTCCAGTTTTCAAGCTTTGTGCGAAGGAGGTCAGACATCCACGCATAGCTCCACAGATTTTAGTCAGCAGTAGCTGCTGACTATTTCGGATGGAAGAAAAGAGGGCCCATATAGGGCCCCCAGCATGCTCCCTTCTCACCCGTTGATGGTGTTGTAAGGTTGAGGTACCTATTGCTGGTACAGAGGCTGGAGCCCCACATGCTGTTTTCCTTCCACATCCCCTTGTAGGGCTCTGTGGAAGTGGGATCCTGCCGGCCTCAAAGCTCTGACGCCGGGCTCCATCCACAGACCCATAGAACCTGGTGGATGCCGAGCAGGAGTACCATCAGGGACATGGCCCTGCATCATACAGGTACTCTGTGTCCCCGGCAGGCACAGACACACTCCGGGCTGGCTGGGTGTTGTAGTGCGCCGGGGACCGTAACGCTAGAGCTAGTGTTCCTACAGTTTAACTGGGGGACTTTTTTCTGTGTGTGGGAACGCAGCGCCGACCCCCGCTGGACCGGCGGCGCTGCTGTGACTTTTAGTTCGCCGGGGACACGCCGACCGCGCTTTTACGGCGGTGGCGTTTATAAATCTAGTCCCCGGCTTTTGCGGCCTAGGACGCCGGCAGCTCCGATTCGTTCCCGCCCCCACCCTGTCAATCAGGGTAGGGGAGAGACGCTGTTTCACGGCAGCGACGAGGGCTGGAGCCTGATTTACATGCTCCAGCCCTCTCACTAGGCACAGAGGGAAGCAGGCTTCCCGCTCTTAGCCAGGAACGCCCAGGGCCCGCCCCCCCTCCTCTCTCAGGACGCCGGCAGCCATTACATGCATGTCTGGCTGGAGGAAGGACGCAAGGCTCTGGGAGACCTGGACTAGGGGGCTTTGGAGATCACACACCCGCTCTTAAGCGGGCGGTAAGCGGCTTTTCAGCTGGCCCCTCTAGTGCCTCAGTGTGTATTAGTGTACTGTGTCACTGGACATATATATATTTCCTTATTGCTTGCACTGTGAGGTCGCTTCCTGGCTGTATACCCAGATCACTCTGAGGAGGCAGCAACATGTCATCCGCAAAACGCAAGGCTGCCAAGGCTAGGGCTGTGTACACTGCGTGTGCTGCATGTGGGGCTGCTCTACCAGCAGGCTCCAAGGACCCCCATTGTGTGCAATGCTCAGATCCGGTGCTGCTTCGCCAGCCGGAGTCAGGAGAGATAGTGACCCAGGCTGAGACGCCTGTAAGTCCTGCCCCGGTGTCAGGGACAGACTTTGCAGTTTTTGCGGATAATATGTCTGTGACTATGGCAAAAATCCTTGAAACTTTGCAATCCATGCCTGGGGCTCAGTCTATGGACACGGCGAGGTCTCTGTCCTCTAATCCCCCTCAGTTAGATTTAATCCAGACTGCAAGGGGGTCCCCGGCTTCACAGGCTGAGTATTATGACTCAGATGATAGCCCCAGCCACCCTAAGCGAGCTCGCTGGGAAAGACCCTCAACGTCATCACACTGCTCAGGGTCTCAGCGCAATCAGTCTCCCTGTGATGCGTCTGATGAGAGTGATCAGGAGTCTTATCCTGGAACCCCTCTCAATCTGGATACCCCGGATGGGGACGCCATGGTAAACGATCTTATCTCAGCCATCAATAGACTGTTGGATATTTCTCCCCCAGCTCCTTCTGCAGAGGAGGCAGCTGCAGAGCAGGAGAAGTTTCGTTTCCTCTATCCCAAGCGTAAATTAAGTGCTTTCTTGGATCACTCTGACTTCAGAGAGTCAATCCAGAAACACGACGCTCATCCAGAAAGGCGTTTCTCTAAACGTTCTAAGGATACACGTTTTCCTTTTCCCCCTGATGTGGTCAAGCGCTGGACCCAGTGTCCAAAAGTTGACCCCCCGATTTCCAAACTTGCAGCTAGATCCATAGTTGCAGTGGAGGATGGCGCTTCACTTAAGGATGCCAATGACAGACAGATGGACCTTTGGTTAAAATCTGTCTATGAAGCTATCGGCGCGTCGTTTGCTCCAGCATTCGCAGCCGTATGGGCACTCCAAGCTATTTCAGCTGGTTTAGCAAAAGTGGATGCTGTCATACATCCAGCGGTGCCGCAAGTGGCGTCCCTTACCTCGCAGATGTCCGCGTTCGCGTCTTACGCTATCAATGCGGTCCTAGAATCTACCAGCCGCACCTCAATGGCGTCCGCCAATTCGGTAGTTTTGCGCAGAGCCTTGTGGTTAAAGGACTGGAAAGCAGATGCTGGTTCCAAAAAATGTTTAACCAGCCTGCCTTTATCTAGAGATAGACTGTTTGGCGAACCATTGGCTGACATCATTAAACAGTCCAAGGGTAAAGACTCTTCTTTACCCCAGCCCAGAACAAGCAAACCTCAGCAGAAAAAGTGGCAGCAGAGGTTTCAGTCCTTTCGAGGTTCGGGCAAGACACAATTCTCCTCGTCCAAAGGGACTCAGAGGACGCAAAGAAGCTCAGATTCCTGGCGGGCTCACGCGCGCCCCAAGAAAGCAAATGGAGGAACCGCTTCCAAAGCGGCCACCTCATGACTTCCAGCTCCCCCCCTCCGCATCTCCGGTCGGGGGCAGGCTCTCCCGCTTTTCCGTCATTTGGATGTCACAGGTCAAAGACCGGTGGGTGACAGACATTTTGTCGCGCGGGTACAGAATCGAGTTCAGTTCTCGTCCTCCAGCTCGGTTCTTCAGAACCTCCCCACATCCAGACCGAGCAGATGCCCTGCTGCAGGCGGTGGACTCCCTAAGAGCGGAAGGAGTAGTGGTTCCTGTACCGCCTCAGGAACAAGGGCGAGGGTTTTACTCCAATCTCTTTGTGGTTCCAAAAAAGGACGGCTCGTTCCGTCCTGTTCTGGATCTAAAGCTGCTCAACAAACATGTGCACGCCAGGCGGTTCCGGATGGAAACCCTCCGCTCTGTCGTGGCCTCAATGTCTCAAGGAGACTTCCTTGCCTCAATAGACATCAAAGATGCTTATCTCCACGTGCCAATTGCTACAGAACATCAACGTTTTCTACGTTTTGTGATAGGAAACGAACATCTTCAGTTCGTAGCTCTGCCATTCGGTCTGGCGACAGCCCCACGGGTTTTCACCAAGGTCATGGCGGCAGTGGTAGCAGTCTTGCACTCTCAGGGACACTCGGTGATCCCTTACCTAGACGATCTACTTGTCAAGGCACCCTCTCAAGAGGCATGCCAACTCAGTCTACATGCTACACTGGAGACTCTACAGACGTTTGGATGGATCATCAACTTTCCAAAGTCGAATCTGTCTCCGACACAGTCACTAACGTATCTTGGCATGGAGTTCCATACTCGAGCAGCGAGAGTGAAGCTTCCGCTGAACAAGCAGCGGTCACTACAGACAGGGGTGCAATCCCTCCTTCAGGGCCAGTCGCACCCCTTACGGCGCCTCATGCACTTCCTCGGGAAGATGGTGGCAGCCATGGAAGCAGTTCCCTTTGCGCAGTTTCATCTGCGCCCACTTCAATGGGACATTCTCCGCCAATGGGACGGGAAGTCAACGTCCCTGGACAGGAAAGTCTCTCTTTCCCAGACGGCCAAGGACTCTCTACAATGGTGGCTCCTTCCCACCTCATTGTCTCAGGGAAGATCCTTCCTGCCCCCATCCTGGGCAGTGGTCACGACAGATGCGAGTCTGTCAGGGTGGGGAGCAGTGTTTCTCCACCACAGGGCTCAGGGGACGTGGACTCCGCAGGAGTCCACCCTTCAGATCAATGTTCTGGAAATCAGAGCAGTGTATCTTGCCCTACTAGCCTTCCAGCAGTGGCTGGAAGGAAGGCAGATCCGAATTCAGTCGGACAACTCCACAGCGGTGGCATACATCAACCACCAAGGGGGGACACGCAGTCGGCAAGCCTTCCAGGAAGTCCGGCGGATTCTGATGTGGGTGGAAGCCACGGCCTCCACCATATCCGCAGTTCACATCCCCGGCGTAGAAAACTGGGAAGCAGACTTCCTCAGTCGCCAGGGCATGGACGCAGGGGAATGGTCCCTTCACCCGGACGTGTTTCAGGAAATCTGTCGCCGATGGGGAGTGCCGGACGTCGACCTAATGGCGTCCCGGCACAACAACAAGGTCCCGGCATTCATGGCGAGGTCGCGCGATCAAAGAGCTCTGGCGGCAGACGCATTAGTTCAAGATTGGTCGCAGTTCCGGCTCCCATACGTCTTCCCACCTCTGGCACTCTTGCCCAGAGTGTTACGCAAGATCAGATCCGATTGCAGCCGCGTCATACTCGTCGCCCCAGACTGGCCGAGGAGATCGTGGTATCCGGATCTGTGGCATCTCACGGTCGGTCGACCGTGGTCACTGCCAGACCGACCAGACTTACTGTCCCAAGGGCCGTTTTTCCATCAGAATTCTGCGGCCCTGAACCTGACTGTGTGGCCATTGAGTCCTGGATCCTAGCGTCTGCAGGATTATCTCAAGGAGTCGTAGCCACAATGAGACAGGCTAGGAAGTCAACGTCTGCTAAGATCTACCACAGGACGTGGAAGATTTTCTTATCTTGGTGCTCTGCACAGAGAGTATCCCCTTGGCCATTTGCATTGCCCACCTTTCTTTCCTTCCTGCAATCGGGGTTGGAAAAGGGCTTGTCGCTCAGTTCCCTTAAAGGGCAAGTCTCGGCACTGTCTGTGTTTTTTCAGAAGCGTCTAGCACGTCTTCCTAAGGTGCGCACGTTCCTACAGGGGGTCTGTCATATTGTGCCCCCGTACAAGCGGCCGTTAGATCCATGGGATCTGAACAGAGTACTTGTTGCTCTGCAAAAGCCGCCCTTCGAGCCTCTAAAGGACGTTTCCTTTTCTCGACTGTCACAGAAAGTGGCGTTTCTTGTCGCGATCACATCGCTTCGGCGAGTGTCTGAGCTGGCAGCTTTGTCATCCAAGGCTCCTTTCCTGGTGTTCCACCAGGACAAGGTAGTGCTGCGCCCCATTCCGGAGTTTCTCCCTAAGGTCGTATCCTCGTTTCATCTTAATCAGGATATATCCTTGCCTTCCTTTTACCCTCATCCGGTTCACCGGTATGAAAAGGACTTACGTTTGCTAGATCTGGTGAGAGCACTCAGAATCTACATCTCCCGAACGGCGCCCATACGCCGTTCCGATGCACTTTTTGTCCTTGTCGCTGGTCCGCGCAAGGGATTGCAGGCTTCTAAAGCCACCCTGGCTCGATGGATCAAAGAACCAATTCTAGAGGCCTACCGCTCTGCGGGGCTTCCGGTTCCTTCAGGGCTAAAAGCCCACTCAACCAGAGCCGTGGGTGCGTCCTGGGCATTACGTCACCAGGCTTCGGCTCAACAGGTGTGCCAGGCAGCAACCTGGTCCAGTCTGCACACTTTCACCAAGCATTATCAGGTGCATACCTATGCTTCGGCGGATGCCAGCTTAGGTAGAAGAGTCCTGCAGGCGGCAGTGACATCCCCGTAGGGGAGGGCTGTTTTTTGCAGCTCTAACATGAGGTATTTCTTTACCCACCCAGGGACAGCTTTTGGACGTCCCAATCGTCTGGGTCTCCCAATAGAGCGCTGAAGAAGAAGGGAATTTTGTTACTTACCGTAAATTCCTTTTCTTCTAGCTCTTATTGGGAGACCCAGCACCCGCCCTGTTGTCCTTCGGGATTTTTTTGTTGTTTGCGGGTACACATGTTGTTCATGTTGAACGGTTTTTTCAGTTCTCCGATGTTTCTCGGAGTTAATTTGTTTAAACCAGTTATTGGCTTCCTCCTTCTTGCTTTGGCACTAAAACTGGAGTACCCGTGATACCACGGGGGGGGTATAGCCAGAAGGGGAGGGGCCTTGCACTTTTTAGTGTAGTGCTTTGTGTGGCCTCCGGAGGGCAGTAGCTATACCCCAATCGTCTGGGTCTCCCAATAAGAGCTAGAAGAAAAGGAATTTACGGTAAGTAACAAAATTCCCTTCGTCCTTACCCCAGTCCAAACCAAACAGACCTCAACTACGGAAGGTACAATCGAGGTTTCGGTCCTTTCGGACCGCGGCCAGGTCTCAATTCTCCTCGTCCAAAAGGCCTCAGAAAGATCAGAGGAACTCCGATTCATGGCGGTCTAAGTCACGTCCTAAAAAGACCGCCGGAGGCACCGCTCCCAAAGCGGCCTCCTCATGACTTTCGGCCTCCTCAAACCGCATCCTCGGTCGGTGGCAGGCTCTCCCGCTTTTGCGACGCCTGGCTGCCACAGGTAAGAGACCGATGGGTGAGAGACATTCTATCTCAAGGTTACAGGATAGAGTTCAGCTCTCGTCCTCCGACTCGTTTCTTCAGAACATCTCCGCCCCCCGAGAGAGCCGATGCTCTTCTGCAGGCGGTGTGCACTCTGAAGGCGGAAGGAGTGGTGATCCCTGTTCCTCTTCAGCAACGGGGTCACGGTTTTTACTCCAACTTGTTCGTGGTACCAAAAAAGGACGGATCCTTCCGTCCTGTTCTGGACCTAAAACTGCTCAACAAGCATGTGAAAACCAGGCGGTTCCGGATGGAATCGCTCCGCTCCGTCATCGCCTCAATGTCCCAAGGAGATTTCCTGGCATCAATCGACATCAAAGATGCTTATCTCCACGTACCGATTGCACCAGAGCATCAGCGCTTCCTGCGTTTCGCCATAGGGGACGAACACCTTCAGTTCGTGGCACTGCCTTTTGGCCTGGCGACAGCCCCACGGGTCTTCACCAAGGTTATGGCAACAGTGGTGGCAATCCTACACTCTCAGGGACACTCGGTGATCCCTTACTTAGACGATCTGCTTGTCAAGGCACCCTCTCAAGGGGCATGCCAACACAGCCTGAACATTGCTCTGGAGACTCTCCAGAGTTTCGGGTGGATCATCAATTTTCCAAAGTCAAATCTGACACCGGCCCAATCTCTGACATATCTTGGCATGGAGTTTCATACTCTCTCAGCGATAGTGAAGCTTCCGCTGAACAAACAGCGTTCACTACAGACAGGGGTGCAATCTCTCCTTCAAGGCCAGTCACACCCCCTGAGGCGCCTCATGCACTTCCTAGGGAAGATGGTAGCAGCAATGGAGGCAGTCCCTTTTGCGCAGTTTCATCTGCTCCCACTTCAATGGGACATTCTCCGCAAATGGGACAGGAAATTGACGTCCCTCGACAGGAACGTCTCCCTTTCGCGGGCAGCCAAGGCTTCCCTTCAGTGGTGGCTTCTCCCCAGTTCTCTGTCGAAAGGGAAATCCTTCCTGCCCCCATCCTGGGCGGTGGTCACGACGGACGCGAGCCTGTCAGGGTGGGGAGCGGTCTTTCTCCACCACAGGGCTCAGGGTACTTGGACTCAGACAGAGTCCTCCCTTCAGATCAATGTTCTGGAGATAAGGGCAGTGTATCTTGCCCTAAAGGCGTTCCAGCCGTGGCTGGAAGGCAAACAGATCCGAATTCAGTCGGACAACTCCACAGCGGTGGCATACATCAACCACCAAGGCGGCACACGCAGTCGTCAAGCCTTCCAGGAAGTCCGGCGGATTCTACTGTGGGTGGAAGCCACAGCCTCCACCATATCCGCAGTTCACATCCCGGGCGTAGAAAACTGGGAAGCAGACTTTCTCAGTCGCCAGGGCATGGACGCAGGGGAGTGGTCCCTTCACCCGGACGTGTTTCAGGAGATCTGTTGCCGCTGGGGCATGCCGGACGTTGACCTAATGGCGTCCCGGCACAACAACAAGGTCCCGACATTCATGGCACGGTCTCAAGATCACAGAGCTCTGGCGGCAGACGCCTTAGTTCAGGATTGGTCGCAGTTTCAACTCCCTTATGTGTTTCCTCCTCTGGCACTGTTGCCCAGAGTGTTACGCAAGATCAGGGCCGACTGCCGCCGCGCCATCCTCGTCGCTCCAGACTGGCCGAGGAGGTCGTGGTACCCGGATCTGTGGCATCTCACGGTCGGCCAACCGTGAGCACTACCAGACCGACCAGACTTGCTGTCTCAAGGGCCGTTTTTCCATCTGAATTCTGCGGCCCTCAACCTGACTGTGTGGCCATTGAGTCCTGGATCCTAGCGTCTTCAGGGTTTTCTCAAGAGGTCATTGCCACTATGAGACAGGCTAGGAAACCAACGTCCGCCAAGATCTACCACAGGACGTGGAAGATATTCCTGTCGTGGTGCTCTGCTCAGGCGTTTTCTCCCTGGCCATTTGCCTTGCCCACTTTTCTGTCCTTCCTTCAATCCGGATTGGAAAAGGGTTTGTCGCTCGGCTCCCTTAAGGGACAAGTCTCTGCGCTCTCTGTGTTTTTTCAGAAGCGCCTAGCCAGACTTCCACAGGTACGCACGTTCCTGCAGGGGGTTTGTCACATCGTCCCTCCTTACAAGCGTCCGTTAGAACCCTGGGATCTGAACAGGGTGCTGATGGCTCTTCAGAAACCACCGTTCGAGCCAATGAGAGATATTTCTCTCTCACGCCTTTCGCAGAAAGTGGTCTTCCTAGTAGCAGTCACTTCACTTCGAAGAGTGTCTGAACTGGCAGCATTGTCGTGCAAAGCCCCTTTCCTGGTGTTTCACCAGGACAAGGTGGTTCTGCGTCCGGTTCCGGAATTTCTCCCTAAGGTGGTATCCCCTTTTCATCTCAATCAGGATATCTCCTTACCCTCTTTTTGTCCTCATCCAGTTCACCAATGTGAAAAGGATTTGCACTTGTTAGATCTGGTGAGAGCACTCAGATTCTACATTTTTCGTACGGCGCCCCTGCGCCGCTCGGATGCACTCTTTGTCCTTGTCGCTGGCCAGCGTAAAGGGTCACAAGCTTCCAAATCAACCCTGGCTCGGTGGATCAAGGAACCAATTCTCGAAGCTTATCGTTCCTCGGGGCTTCCAGTTCCCTCAGGGCTGAAGGCCCATTCTACCAGGGCCGTGGGGGCGTCCTGGGCCTTGCGGCACCAGGCTATGGCTCAGCAGGTGTGTCAGGCGGCTACCTGGTCGAGCCTGCACACTTTCACGAAACACTATCAGGTGCATACCTATGCTTCGGCAGATGCCAGCCTAGGTAGGCGAGTCCTTCAGGCGGCGGTTGCCCACCTGTAGGACGGAGCCGTTTACGGCTCCATTATGAGGTATTATTTACCCACCCAGGGACTGCTTTTGGACGTCCCAATTGTCTGGGTCTCCCAATGGAGCGACAAAGAAGAAGGGAATTTTGTTTACTTACCGTAAATTCCTTTTCTTCTAGCTCCAATTGGGAGACCCAGCACCCGCCCCTGTTCCCTTCGGGCTGTTGTTCTTTGTGTACACATGTTGTTCATGTTGAATGGTTTCAGTTCTCCGATATTCCTTCGGATTGAATTTACTTTAAACCAATTTATAATTTTTTCCTCCTTCTTGCTTTTGCACCAAAACTGAGGAGCCCGTGATGCACGGGGGGTGTATAGGCAGAAGGGGAGGGGCTTTACACTTTTAGTGTAATACTTTGTGTGGCCTCCGGAGGCATAAGCTATACACCCAATTGTCTGGGTCTCCCAATTGGAGCTAGAAGAAAAGGAATTTACGGTAAGTAAACAAAATTCCCTTCTTTAGAACGTAACAAGTGATAGAGTTCAAGGTAAAACTCCTCAATCCATATTCATTTAAAGGGAACCTGTCAGGTGCAATATGCACCCAGAAACACGAGCAGTTCTGGGTACAATTGCTAATCCCTGCCTAACCGTCCATGTATACACTAGCATAGATAAAGAGATCTTTAGAAAAAGTATTTCTAAAGATCATTTCTTTTATGCTAATAAGTGCATGGACTAGTCCCAAGGGCGTGAGTTCCCTTTGGCTAGCCAGTCCACATAGCATGTTAGCACTCTCCTGTGGGCCTACTAACATGCAACATGATAATGAACGCGCAGCGAGTACTAACATGCTAATGAACGCGCAGTGACATGCACATACCTCACTCTTCATCATGCCAGCGGAGGATGGATGTGCACTGCGCATGATCCAGAGTCCCCTGGACTTCCAATCATGCCCACTAAAATTGATGCCGGGTATAAGCTTACCTGCTTCAGTGAGCTATTCTGCGAATGATCGGAAGCTCCCAGGCACTCCGGATCGTGCGCATCCATTCTCCGCCGGCTTCCATCACGACTGAGCTATGTGCGGCATATCTGCTCGTTCATTAGCATGTTAGCACGCTCCTGCGGGTCTGCTAACATGCTATGTGGGCCGACCAGCCAAGGGAACTCACGCCCTTGCGACTAGTCCCTGGCCTCATTGGCATATAAGAAACGATCTTTAGAAATAATTTTTCTAAAAATCGGTTTGTTTCTGGTACTAGATACAGGGACAGTTAGGCAGGGATTAGCAATATACACCCAGAACTGCTCGTGGTCCAGGGTGCATATTGCACCTGACAGGTTCTCTTTAATGAAGAAATGATTGGTAAGGATTTGGGGGAGGAGGAAGAGCAAAGGAGAGAAGGTCCTGGTTACCATGTATGCACTATGAGAAGGTATAATCTCTGAGCATACGTGGTATAAACATCAGGTTTGTTTTTATATGCGTCAACATCAGTATTGTAGAAAAAATCAATGATCTCAGTCCAATTTTATTAAGTTAATATAAATACCATCTGTTGCAAGATCCAAGCAGTTTTTCATTTTTAGGCTGATATAGGCGAGTCTTCTCCGTTATGTAGATAAGATTTCTTATTGAGAGGTTTGAAACATTTGGCAGGTAGAATAAGTTTTCTTTATTCAATATTGAGGCTTTTAGATCAATATTATTATAGAGATGTTTTGTTTTATTAATAGAAGTAACTTTATGTATTACATGTTCAATTGTTATGTTTTCTGCATATTTTGTTTAATCAGACCTCATGCTGATAAGTTCAATGTTCAGATTGGAGGGGGAATGTAATTAACATAAGGGGGAGGCTCCTGCTGCAGCCAGTTGTCTCACAGCCAAGACCTAGGATTGTAATGCTGGGTTCACACACAGCGATGCAGCAGCGATCACGACGGGCGACCTGACCTTATCAGGATCGCTGCTGCGTCGTTACATGGTCGCTGGTGAGCTGTCAAACAGGCAGATCTCACCAGCGACCAGCCCCCAGCCAGCAAGCGTGGGTGGAAGCGGTGCTGCGCTTGGTAACTAAGGTAAATATCGGGTAACCAAGGGTTTGGTTACCCGATATTTGCATTGGTTACCAGTGCACACCACTTAGCGCTGGCTCCCTGCATGCCAGAGTACACATCAGGTTAATAAGCAAACCCTTGCTTATTTACCCGACGTGTACTCTGGCGTGCAGGGAGCCGGCAGCACAGGCAGCGTGAGAGCGGCGGACGCTGGTAATGAAGGTAAATATCGGGTAACCAAGGAAAGGGCTTCTTGGTTACCCGATGTTTACCATGGTTACAGCTTACCGCAGGCTGACAGACGCCGGCTCCCTGCTCGCTTCAGTTTGTCACTCTCTCGCTGTCAAACACAGCGATGTGTGCTTCACAGCGGGAGAGCAACGAGCAAAAAATGAAGCAGGACATTCAGCAACGAGCGGCGACCTCACAGCAGGGGCCAGGTCGTTGCTGGATGTCACACACAGCGACAGTGATGGGACGTCGTTGCTACGTCACAGAAAATAGTGACGTAGCAGCGACGCCGTCGCTGTGTGTGACACCACCTTAAGAAGGATGTCGCTTATCTCGTCGGACATAAAGAAAAGATTAGTTACCTTGTTTACCCGAAAATAAGGTGTCTCATTATTTGTGGCTTCCAAAAAATGTGCTAGGCTTATTTTCAGGGGATGTCTGATATTTTATATTTGGGTCAGTGATTGGGTCGTTTGTTAATGAAAAATGAATACTCTCTCCTTCCCCCAGCCGTAATATGTTATGTATATGTATGTTGCTGGGCGGGGAAGGAGGTGAAAATTCATTTTCTTTGTCGCTCCATTGGGAGACCCAGACAATTGGGTGTATAGCTTCTGCCTCCGGAGGCCACACAAAGTATTACACTTTAAAAAGTGTAAACCCTCCCCTCTGCCTATACACCCTCCCGTGCCTCACGGGCTCCTCAGTTTTATGCTTTGTGTTGAAGGAGGCACACATTCACTCGAGCTCCCATTTTAGTCAGCAGCAGCTGCTGATTGTATCGGATGGAAGAAAAGAGGGCCCCCGGCATGCTCCCTTCTCACCCCACTAAGTCGGCGGTGCTGTTAAGGTTGAGGTACCCATTGCGGGTACAAAGGCTGGAGCCACATGCCGTTTTCCTTCCCCATCCCTTAGAGGCTCTGGGAGAAGTGGGATCCTAACCGGTCATCCATTCACTGGGACCGGGCTCCCTCCGCAGCCCCTGTGGGAATCTGACGGACAGGAGACTTGGTATCATCAGAGACAGGGCCCTGCATCTAAAGGTACTCTGTGTCCCCTTGGGGACGGTGCATGGAGCGCTTGATCTCAGACGCTGCAGCGGCTGCTGTATTTTTATGACGACCGGGACTACCGCGCCGACCGCGCCTGTTTGCCGGCCGCGGTATTAAATTTAGTCCCCGGCTTCATGCGGCCTAGTGCCATAACTCCCGCCCCCGGGCCTGCCAGTCAGGGGTAAGGGCGGGACGGTCGACCTGACGTCGACAGTGAGGGCTGGAGCACACTTTAGGTGTCCTCCTCCCCCCTCACTAATCACTGTGGGGCACCAGATTCCCGCACTTTATTAGTCGCCGCTCACGGCTCCCTCCTCCCCTGAGAACGCCGGCAGCCATGTTTTAAACACATTCTGCCGGTGGAGGACTTCTGGCTACAGCTCTGGGAGACCCAAGGCAGGGAATCTGGTGGACACACACCGCTTTGGGCGGTCGGTAAGCCACACCGGTGCTGGTCCCCCTAGGGTGCCGAAGTGTGTATATATATATATATATATATATATATATATATATATATATATATATATATATATGTATACATTTTCTCTGTTCGGCCGCATTGTTTTGCTTTTGGCTATATACCCTCAGTGATCACTCTCCTAGGAGACAACAGCATGTCGTTCACAAGGAGCAAGGGTGCCAAGTCACAGGGTAATTTTGCAACCTGTACCTCTTGTGCGGCTATGCTACCTGCAGGTTCCACCTACCCTCACTGTGAGCAATGCTTGGGCCCTGTGGCACTCGCTCAGCCGGAGCCTCGGGCACTGGTGGGCCCCTCGGCTCAGGTAGAACCGCCGGCTTCCCCTGTCCAGGTGGCAGGGACAGAGTTTGCAGTTTGAGCTGAGAAACTCTGAGTCACTTTCACAATCCATGGCTCAGTCTATGGACAAATGGTCTGCTAAGATACTAGAAGCCTTGCAGTCCAGACCGGCCCTTACACAGGCCCCGGGCACTGCGGGATCATCGCCCCCAGGCCCCTCTCGGTCTGCGCCGCAGCGTGCTCCCGGGGTGGCCCCTAGGTATCACGTGGAGGACTCCGGCACGGACCGCAGTCCCAGACCGGCTAAGCGGGCTCGCTGGGAATCTTCCCCGTCTTCATCACGCTGTTCGGGGTCTCAGCTTGAGGACTCTCTGGAGGATGAAGCGGAGGTCGCAGCCCAGGGCTCTGACCCTGACGTTGCTCTCAATCTTGATACACCTGAAGGGGACGCCATAGTAAATGACCTTATAGCGTCCATCAACCAGGTGCTAGATCTTTCTCCCCCAACTCCACCTGTAGAGGAGTCGGCTTCACAGCAGGAGAAACACCAGTTTAGGTTTCCCAAACGTACACGGAGTGCTTTTTTCGATCACTCCAACTTCAGAGATGCGGTCCAGAAGCACAGAGCTTTTCCGGACAAGCGCTTTACTAAGCGCCTTAATGACACACGTTACCCCTTCCCCTCTGACGTAGTTAAGGGTTGGGCTCAATGTCCCAAGGTGGATCCTCCAGTCTCTAGACTGGCGGCTAGATCCGTAGTATCAGTGGCTGACGGTTCATCGCTCAAGGATGCCACTGACAGGCAGATAGAGCTCCTAATGAAATCCATCTATGAAGCCACAGGCGCGTCTTTTGCCCCGGCCTTTGCAGCCGTGTGGGCACTCCAAGCTATCTCAGCTTGTCTGTCTGAGATTAATGCGGTCACACGTACCTCTGCTCCGCAAGTAGCGTCTTTGACTTCTCAGGCGTCGGTATTTTCATCCTACGCCATGAATGCCGTCCTGGACTCTGCTAGCCGTACAGCGGTAGCATCCGCCAATTCGGTGGCAGTCCGCAGGGCCATGTGGCTACGCGAATGGAAGGCAGACTCTGCTTCCAAGAAGTTCTTAACCGGTTTGCCATTCTCTGGCGACCGTTTTTGGCGAGCGATTGGATGAAATTATTAAGCAATCCAAGGGAAAGGACTCGTCCTTACCCCAGTCCAAACCAAACAGACCTCAGCAACGGAAAATTCAAGCGAGGTTTCGGTCCTTTCGGCCCTCAGCCAGATCCCAATCCTCCTCGTCCAACAGGCCACAGAAGAGCCAGAGGAACTCTTCTGCATGGCGGTCTAAGTCACGTCCTCCAAAGACCGCCGGAGGCACCGTCTCCAAGGCGGCCTCCTCATGACTTTCGGCCTCCCCAAACCGCATCCTCGGTCGGTGGCAGGCTCTCCCGCTTTTGCGACGCCTGGTGGCCACATGTCCAAGACCGATGGGTGAGAGACACGTTCTGTCTCACGGTTACAGGATAGAGTTCAGCTCTCGTCCTCCGACTCGTTTTTTTCAGAACATCTCCGCCCCCCGAGCGAACCGATGCACTTCATCAGGCGGTGAACACTCTGAAGACAGGAGTTGTGATCCCCGTTCCCCTTCAGGAACGTGGTCGCGGTTTTTACTCCAACTTGTTCGTGGTGCCAAAAAAGGACGGATCATTCCGTCCCGTTTTGGACCTCAAACTGCTCAACAGACATGTGAGAACCAGACGGTTTCGCATGGAATCTCTCCGCTCTGTCATCGCTTCGATGTCCCAAGGCGACTTCCTAGCATCAATCGACATCAGGGATGCGTATCTCCATGTGCCGATCGCACCAGAGCATCAACGCTTCCTGCGTTTCGCCATCGGGGACGAACACCTTCAGTTTGTGGCACTGCCTTTCGGCCTGGCGACAGCCCCACGGGTCTTCACCAAGGTCATGGCATCCGTTGTGGCAGTCCTACACTCTCAGGGCCACTCGGTGATCCCTTACTTAGACGATCTCCTAGTCAAGGCACCCTCCCGGGTGGCATGTCAACACAGCCTGACCGTTGCTCTGGAGACTCTCCAGAGGTTCGGGTGGATCATCAATTTCCCAAAGTCAAAATTGACTCCAACCCAATCACTGACTTACCTCGGGATGGAGTTTCATACTCTCTCAGCGATAGTCAAGCTACCGCTGGACAAACAGCGTTCGCTGCAGACAGGGGTGCACTCTCTTCTTCGGGCCCAGTCACACCCTTTGAGACGCCTTATGCACTTCCTGGGGAAGATGGTGGCAGCAATGGAGGCAGTCCCCTTTGCGCAGTTTCATCTGCGTCCACTCCAATGGGACATTCTCCGCAAATGGGACAGGAGGTCGACGTCCCTAGACAGGAACGTCTCTCTTTCTCTGGCAGCCAAAACCTCTCTTCAGTGGTGGCTTCTTCCCACTTCTCTGTCGAAGGGAAAATCCTTCCTGCCCCCATCCTGGGCTGTGGTCACGACGGACGCGAGTCTGTCAGGGTGGGGAGCGGTTTTTCTCCACCACAGGGCTCAGGGAACCTGGACTCCGACAGAGTCCTCCCTTCAGATCAATGTTCTGGAGATAAGGGCAGTGTATCTAGCCCTAAAGGCGTTCCATCGGTGGCTGGAGGGCAGGCAGATCCGCATACAGTCGGACAACGCCACGGCGGTCGCGTACATCAACCACCAGGGCGGCACGCGCAGCCGTCAAGCCTTCCAAGAAGTTCGGCGGATTCTGCTGTGGGCGGAGACCACAGCCTCCACCATCTCCGCAGTTCACATCCCGGGCGTAGAAAACTGGGAAGCAGACTTTCTCAGTCGCCAGGGCATGGACGCAGGGGAATGGTCTCTTCACCCGGACGTGTTTCTAGAGATCTGTTGCCGCTGGGGAACGCCGGACGTCGATCTCATGGCGTCTCGGCACAACAACAAAGTCCCGGCATTCATGGCACGGTCTCAGGATCACAGAGCTCTGGCGGCGGACGCATTAGTTCAGGATTGGTCGCAGTTTCGACTGCCTTATGTATTTCCTCCTCTGGCAATGCTGCCCAGAGTGTTACGCAAGATCAGGTCCGACTGCCGCCGCGCCATCCTCGTCGCTCCAGACTGGCCGAGGAGGTCGTGGTACCCGGATCTGTGGCACCTCACGGTGGGTCAACCGTGGGCACTCCCAGACCGACCAGACTTGCTGTCTCAAGGGCCATTTTTCCATCTGAATTCTGCGGCCCTCAACCTGACTGTGTGGCCATTGAGTCCTGGCTCCAAGCGTCCTCAGGGTTATCTTAAGATGTCATTGCCACTATGAGACAGGCCAGGAAACCAACGTCCGCCAAGATCTATCACAGGGCTTGGAGGATCTTCTTATCCTGGTGCTCTGATAAGGGTTTTACCCCCTGGCCGTTTGCCTTACCCACTTTTCTTTCCTTCCTTCAATCCGGAATGGACAAGGGTTTGTCTCTCGGCTCTCTCAAGGGACAAGTATCGGCGCTTTCCGTGTTTTTTCAAAAGCGTCTGGCCAGGCTTCCGCAGGTCCGCACGTTCCTGCAGGGAGTTTGCCACATAGTCCCACCTTACAAGCGTCCGCTGGAACCCTGGGATCTTAACAGGGTGCTATTGGCTCTTCAGAAACCACCTTTCGAGCCGCTGCGGGATATCTCTTTATCAGGGCTGTGGAGTCGGAGTCGTGGAGTCGGAGTCGGAGTCGGAGCTCATTTTGGTGGAGTCGGAGTCGGAGTCGGTATAAAATGCACCGACTCCGACTCCTAAAATATATAATAAATTGGGGACAGGAGTGCAATGCAGAATGTGCTGAATATTTTACTAAATAACAACATTTAGTATAATGCTTATATTTAAGTGAAACATTTATTGTAGTACAATGTGAACATCAGACATTTAATTGTTTTTATGATACAATAATCAAGATATTTGGATAGAACATAAAATATTTATTGGAATACAACTTTAGAACACAAAAAAACTAATAAATTGTAAATATGTAATATATATAATATATATATATATATATATATACAGTGTATATACACACACACAAGATATATATGTAATCTACTGTATATTACATAGTGTATTACATATTTACAATTTATTACAGTTTTTTGTGTTCTAAAGTTGTATTCCAATAAATATATTTTATGTTCTATCCAAATATCTTGATTATTGTATCATAAAAATTATTAAATGTCTGATGTTCACATACACATTCATGTACTACAATAAATTTTTCACCTAACTAAGCAATATATGTAGGAGTCGGAGCCGGAGTCGGAGTCGGAGCCGGAGCCGGAGTCGGTGCAAGAGAATTTGAGGAGTCGGAGTCGGAGTCGGAGTCGAAGGTTTGGCTTACCGACTCCACAGCCCTGCTCTTTATCACGTCTTTCGCAGAAGGTGGCTTTTCTAGTGGCAGTTACATCGCTCCGTAGAGTGTCGGAGCTTGCAGCGCTGTCATGCAAAGCCCCCTTCCTGGTTTTTCACCAGGATAAGGTGGTTCTGCGTCCGGTCCCGGAATTCCTCCCTAAGGTGGTATCCCCTTTTCATCTCAATCAGGATATCTCCTTACCTTCATTTTGCCCTCATCCAGTTCACCAATGTGAAAAGGATTTGCACTTACTAGATCTAGTGAGAGCACTCCGGATCTACGTGTCTCGCACGGCGCCACTGCGCCGTTCTGATGCGCTCTTTGTCCTTGTCGCTGGCCAGCGTAAGGGGTCGCAGGCTTCCAGGTCAACCTTGGCTCGGTGGATCAAGGAACCGATTTTTGAAGCCTACCGTTCTTCTGGGCTTCCGATTCCTTCAGGGCTGAAAGCCCATTCTACCAGAGCCGTGGGTGCGTCCTGGGCATTGCGGCACCGGGCTACGGCTCAGCAGGTGTGTCAGGCGGCTACCTGGTCTAGTCTGCACACTTTCACGAAACACTATCATGTGCATACCTATGCTTCGGCAGATGCCAGTCTAGGTAGGCGAGTCCTTCAGGCGGCAGTTGCCCACCTGTAAGAGGGGGCCGTTTTCGGCTCTTTTTATCGGGGTATTCTTTTACCCACCCAGGGACTGCTTTTGGACGTCCCAATTGTCTGGGTCTCCCAATGGAGCGACAAAGAAGAAGGGAATTTTGTTTACTTACCGTAAATTCCTTTTCTTCTAGCTCCTATTGGGAGACCCAGCACCCGCCCCTGTGCCCTTCGGGCTGGTTGTTCTTTTGTGTACACATGTTGTTCATGTTGAATTGTTCCTTTGGTTCATAGTTTCAGTTCTCCGAACATCCTTCGGATTGAATTTACCTTAGACCATTTATAAGTTTCCTCCTTCCTGCTTTTGCACCAAAACTGAGGAGCCCGTGAGGCACGGGAGGGTGTATAGGCAGAGGGGAGGGGTTACACTTTTTAAAGTGTAATACTTTGTGTGGCCTCCGGAGGCAGAAGCTATACACCCAATTGTCTGGGTCTCCCAATAGGAGCTAGAAGAAAAGGAATTTACGGTAAGTAAACAAAATTCCCTTCATTTCCAATCGCTGATGCCGGTAGAGGGGTGCGCGGGTTTATAGGAGGGAAGAGGGGTGAATATTCATTCCATTTAATAGCCGGCGTGTGACACTAAACTTCCAGGGTTTGCAGCAACGTACACCAATAGAAGTTACATATCCTGAAAGGGCTGGCCAAGCACTATATCAGGATATCATTAGTATGATGATCCGCCACTAGATTGAAGAATCCTACTTGGTCTTCTTTTCGGGGAAACGCAGTTTTCTTAGAATTTATTGCAACATGACACCAAAGGAGATGAAAAGAGAAGATGTATAGGAATAACTTGCTCTTTGGGGTTTTTTTTCTGTTTTTTGTTTTCTTTTCAGGCCATTTTTTAAGCTTAATAACATTGGAAAAAACATTTTGATACAGATCGAGACCATTATTCATAAAATATGGCAATGTTTTGTTTTCTGTAACAGTGGCAGAAGAAGCACCTTTTACCAGAAAAGATAGCATTTCAAGTGACAGAGCGGACAGCCCTCCAGCCATACCTATTCAGCTTCCAGCACCTATTCTTCAGCCTCCTTCAGTTTCATCTTCAGTGCCCAGCTTGCCACCTTCCCCGTCACCGGCTTCAGGACCTGCGGTGCCGCATGAGAACGAGTCTGACAGTGGCACACAAACGCGTCCTCCGGTTTCTTCTGGATACTCAAAACAGTTTCAGAAGTCGTTGCCTCCAAGGTTTCAGAGACAGCAGGTACCATTCAGTAAACGTCTTTTGCTGGTTTTGTGACTTGTAGAAGTTGTGAAACTGTGCACTTTGTCCATTGATTGCTGTAATGAAGGAGCCGTGTCTCCCTTTAGAGTGGCAACTGGTTTACTTGTCAGATTATCGCCCTCTCTCCTCTCCAAAATGAAGCCATATGTAGCCAGATAGCTTGCATAGCCCTTACAGGTTCTTTAGAAATATTCAAATTGTCTCTCCAGGGAGGAAGGAGATAAACTCTAGCGCCACCTATTGGAAGAAACAATCCTACAAGTCAAAAGTGGCCTTTTAACAAGCCTTTTCATATGACTTAGGATTTATACCAGATCAGAAGCTCAATTTACAGTGGTCCCCACTATAGCTTCTCATACAGCCAGTTCAGATCCCATACTTTGCACTAACGAGGGGCAATCATCCCAAAACACAGTGTCTGCAAATTGGGGTTCTGATCTGGTATAATTCCTAAGTCATATGAAAAGGCTTGTTAAAAGGCCACTTTTGACTTTTAGGATTGCTACTTCCAATTACAATCCTATTCCTCCTTCGTACTCACATGGTCACAATACATTGATGTCAGCTGCTGTCTGCAATCTAATACGAGAGCTTGGTTACTCTGAAAAGCCATTGTGAATTTAATTAACACATACGAGTCTAGCATTCATTTTAACAGTATGTTTACACTCTGCTGATTTTTCTCCCTAGTAATCTGGAAAATCCGCAGTGTTAGGCTATGTGCGCACGTAGCGTTTGTCCCTGCAGAAATTTCTGCAGCGATTTGAAGAGCACACGTGTGCTTCAAATCGCTGCAGAAAGAGTCCGTAATGAAAAAAAACGATTCCATGCGCTCTGAGTGCAGCCCCTCCCGTAGACAGAGCGGGGGCTGCATGCAGAGCGCACGGAATAAGTGACATGTCCCTTCTTAGAGCGCTCGCTTCGGGCAGCAGCCGAAGCGCTGCGCTCTAATACGCCACGTGCGCACGTCTCCTGCATAATCTTCATAGATTATGCTGGGGACGCAGGACGCATGCAGTTACGCTGCGGTGCAGATCGCAGCGTAACTGCATGCAAATACGCAACGTGCGCACATAGCCTTTTTGTCACATAGAATGTATGAGATTTTATCCACATGCTTCAGAAAGTCTGTCGGAAATTGACCTTTTAAGTCCCAGCCTGTTCATGTGTGCTGGGGATTTGCAACCATAAATGTAACCCTTTGCAATTTTACCCTGTGCAACAAATCTACACGCAACACATTTATGATGCTGATTTGCTGTGTGTTTGGAGCAAAATCCACAGTAGAAAGTTTGTCCCCCTATGTTTGCGTGCCAGTGATTTAACATTGCAAATGATGTATTTTCAGGAACAGATGAAACAGCAGCAGTGGCAGCAGCAGCAGCAGGGCGTACTGTCCCAGCCAGCCCAGTCCCAGCCGTCTAGCAGCCCTGTTCCCCCACCACAACACAGGCCTCTTTACCAGCCCTTAGGACCACATCCGCAGCATTTGGCTTCCATGGCTTTTGATCCTCGCTGGCTAATGATGCAACCTTACATGGATCCTCGAATGATGTCTGGAAGGCCAACAATGGACATTGCACCAATGCATCCTGGTATGATTATCACAGCTTTTTCTACCTCATCGCTTAAAGGGACGTTGTCAGCACAGAATGGATGTCCAAGCCAAGTACGTCATGGCAGAGCTTGTTTTCCATCTATCTCTGCTCTTCTCTGCCAGAGCTGTCAATCAAAGAAGGTGTAGATAGAGGGAAACAAGTAGGTTGGAAGTTGTACTTAAATGATCACCCCCCCTTCCCCCATGATGCACCGAGTGCATGTACTTGGTTTGGACAGTCATTCTGTACTGAGTCTCTTTTATACAGGTTTTCCACTGCATTTACAATGTGAATAATTTACTTGCTGCAATGTCCTTTTACTAAATTGTATGGACACCGTATACTCTTTCTACAGGAATGATGCCAACCAAACCTCTAATGAGGCGTGAACAAATTGAACCCACATCATCTGCGTCTGAACCCTATGAGCACATTGCTCGATCCGTTAGAGACCACGGTGTCCCAATATCTGAGCCACGCATGATGTGGGGGGCTGAGCCCTATTCACACACAGACGGCCCACAGGTTTCCTCCTCTACTAAAGAGCCTGACGAGCCTGAGGATTACAGGTATGATCGTATATCGTAGCTTTATTCTGTCAGCGTAGTCATACACGGTTATGCTTCTAATATTTGTGTACCTCTCTCCTGGTTCTCTTCCTATCTTTCTGGCCGCTCATTCAGTGTATTATTTGCTGGCTCCACATCTTCTCCTCTTCCTCTCACTGTTGGGGTCCCTCAAGGTTCAGTCCTTGGCCCTCTTCTTTTCTTCCTCTACGCCCCAATTGGACAGACAATCAGCAAATTTGGCTTCCAGTACCATCTTTATGCAGATGACAGACCATTATACACCTCATCCCCTGACTTCACCCCTGCTCCACTATAGAACACCAGTGACTGTCTGTCCGCAATGTCCGACATCATGTCTGCTCTCTATCTGAAACTTAACCTTTCCAAAGCTGAACTTCTTCTCCTCCCTCTGTCTAATAACCTTCCTAAACCTGACATCTCCCTCTCTGTATGCGGCACCATAACGCTTAGACCGCAGGCTCGCTGTCTGAGTGTTATGCTTGACTCTGATCTTTCCTTCACCTCCTATATGCAATCTCTCGCCTGCTCTTGTTGTCTGCACCTAAAGACCATCTCTGGAATCCGCCCCATTCTAACCATGGAAACAACAAAAACCCTCATTGTAGCCCTCGTCCACTCCCGCCTTGATTGCTTTAATTCTCTATTAATTGTCCTCCCCCTAACTAGACTCTCTCCTCTACAGTCCATCCTTAATGCTGCCGCCAGGGTCACCCATCTGGCTAATCGTTATTCAGATGCTTCTGCTCTGTGCCAGTCATTGACCGGCTGCCCATACATTATAGGATCCAATTTAAATTGCGTGTTACATAGGTTAAAAAAAGACCTAGGTCCATCTAGTTCAACCTTCCTCCACCAATTATATATTTTGTTCTCACCCACAAAGTTTTCCACAGTGTGGCACCCCCCTACATCTCCACGCTCTTCTCGGTCTATCACCCTACCCATTCACTACACTCTGCAAACGACTTTCGACTAACATCCACACTAATGCAAGCCTCCCACTCCCAGATTCAAGACTTCTCCTGAGCTGCACCAATCCTCTGGAGTGCTCTACCCCAAGAAACTAGGATGATCCACAACTTACACAGCTTCAGATGCTCCCTAAAAACACATCTTTTTATTGTGGCCTATCACCGTCCCTAATTGAAGTTGATTCATATTTTTCCCCTCCACTATATCTTAGAAGATAATTCTCCCTCAAACTCAACCGCACCCAAAAGCATCACAAACATTGGCTGGTGACCGGCTCCTGCAGCCTATATCTATCCCCCATTTCTTTGTCGCTCCATTGGGAGACCCAGACAATTGGGTGTATAACTTCTGCCTCCGGAGGCCACACAAAGTATTACACTTTAAAAAGTGTAACCCCTCCCGTGGATCACGGGCTCCTCAGTTTTATGCTTTGTGTGGAAGGAGGCACACATCCACTCATGCATTCTCATATTAGTTGTGTCGGTTGGAAGAAAAGAGGGCCCCCACGGGGCCCCCGGCATGTTCCCTTCTCACCCCACTACGTCGGCGGTGTTGTTAAGGTTGAAGTACCCATTGCGGGTACAAAGGCTGGAGCCACATGCCGTCTCCTTCACCATCCCTTAGCGGCTCTGGGAGAAGTGGGATCCTAAGCGGTCATCCATTTACTGGGACCATGCTCCCTCCGCAGCCCCTGTGGGAACCTGCCGGACCGGAGCCTATTCAACCTCAGGGACCGGGCCCTGCAACTCAAAGGTACTCTGTGTCCCCATTGGGGACTGTGCAGGGAGCGCACCTTCTTCCCGGAAGCTGCGGCAGCTGCTGAATTGAGAAGGCCGGTGGACTTCCGCGCCGACCGTGCCTGCTTGTCGGGCGCGGTCTCAAATTTAGTCCCCGGCTTCATCGCGGCCTAGTCGCAAAACTCCCGCCCCCGGGCCTGCCTGTCAGGGGTAAGGGCGGGATTACCGACCTGACGTCGGATGTGAGGGCTGGAGCATCCTGCATGTTTTCCTCCCCCCTCACTGATCACTGTGGGGACCCCAGATTCCCGCACTTTCCTGGCGCCGCCCACGGCTCCACTCCTCCCCTGAGAGCTCCGGCAGCCATTTTTTGGCATTCTGCCGGTGGAGGATTCTCAGTGAACAGCTCTGCAGCTCCGGGGGACCTAAGGCAGGGAATCTGGAGGACACACTCCGCTTGTTAGCGGTCGGTAAGCCACACCGGTCACCTGGTGCTGGTCCCCCTAGGGTGCCGGAATAGATATATAGATATAGATATATATATATATATATATATATATATATATATATATATATATATATATATTATATATATATATATATATATATATTATATATATATATATATATACGTATCTGTTCGGTCGGGCTAAATACCCCTTTTTTCCCATATACCCTCAGTGATCACTCTCCTAGGAGACAACAGCATGTCGTCCATAAGGAGCAAAGCTGTTAAGGCACAGGGTTTTTTTGCGGCCTGTACCTCTTGTGGGGCTATGTTACCTGCGGGTTCCACCTACCCTCACTGTGAGCAATGCTCGACCCCTGTTTCGCTTGCTCAGCCGGAGCCTCGGTCACTAGTGGGCCCCTCGGCTCATGTAGACCCCCTGCTCCCCCTGTCCAGGCGGCAGGGACAGAGTTCGCCTCTTTTCCTGAGAAACTCTGAGTCACTTTCACAATCCATGGCTCAGTCTATGGACAAATGGTCTGCCAAGCTGCTATAAGCTTTGCAGTCCAGACCGGTCCTTTCACAGGCCCCAGCCCCTGTTGGCTCGTCGCCTCCAGGCCCCTCTCGGTCCGCGCCGCAGCGCGCTTTCAGGTTGGCCCCTAGGTCTCAGGCGGAGGACTCCTACCCGGACCACAGTCCTAGACCGGCTAAGCGGGCTCGCTGGGAATCTTCCCCGACTTCTTCACGCTGCTCGGGTTCCCAGCTACAGGACGAGGCGGACGTCGCAGCTCAGGGCTCTGATCCTGACGTCGCCCTTAACCTTGATACACCTGAAGGGGACGCCTTAGTGAATGATCTTATCTCGTCCATCAACCAGGTGTTGGATCCCTCTCCACCGCCTCCTACTGTAGAGGAGTCGGCGTCTCAGCAGGAGAAACACCAGTTTCGGTTCCCCAAACGTACACGCAGTGCGTTTTTCGATCACTCTAACTTCAGAGACGCTGTCCAGAAGCCCAGAGCGGTCCCGGACAAGCGCTTTACTAAGCGCCTCACTGACACGCGTTACCCCTTCCCACCTGAAGTCGTTAAGGGTTGGGCTCACTGTCCCAAGGTGGATCCTCCAGTCTCAAGATTGGCGGCTAGATCCGTGGTATCGGTTGCAGATGGCTCATCGCTAAAGGATGCCACTGACAGGCAGATAGAGCTCCTGGTGAAGTCCATCTATGAGGCCACGGGCGCGTCTTTTGCCCCGGCCTTTGCAGCTGTGTGGGCACTCCAAGCTATCTCGGCTTGTCTGGCTGAGATTAATGCTGTCACACGTAATTCTGCTCCGCAGATTATTAAGGAATCCAAGGGAAAGGACTCCTTACCCCAGTCCAAACCTAAGAGACCTCAGCAACGAAAAATACAATCGAGGTTTCGGTCCTTTCGTCCCTCCGCCAAGCCCCAATCCTCTTCGTCCAGCAGGCCGGAGAAAGGCCAGAGGAACTCCTATGCGTGGCGGTCCAAGTCACGCCCCCAAAAGGCCGCAGGAGGCACTGCCTCCAAGACGGCCTCCTCATGACTCTCTGCCTCCCCTAGCCGCATCCTCGGTCGGTGGCAGGCTCTCCCGCTTTGGCGACGCCTGGTGGCCACATGTTCAAGACCGATGGGTGAGAGACATTCTGTCTCACGGTTACAGGATAGAGTTCAGCTCTCGTCCTGCGGCTCGTTTCTTCAGAACCTCTCCGCCCCCCGCTCAGGCCGCCGCACTTTTTCAGGCAGTGGACGCTCTGAAGACAGGAGTTGTGATCCCCGTTCCCCTTCAGGAACGTGGTCGCGGCTTTTACTCCAACTTGTTCGTGGTGCCAAAAAAGGACGGATCATTCCGTCCCGTTCTGAACCTCAAGCTACTCAACAGACATGTGAGAACCAGACGGTTTCAGATGGAATCTCTCCGCTCAGTCATCGCCTCAATGTCACAAGGAGACTTCCTAGCATCGATCGACATCAAGGATGCTTATCTCCACGTGCCGATCGCTCCCGAACATCGTTTCTTGCGTTTCGCCATCGGGGACGAACACCTTCAGTTCGTGGCATTGCCTTTCGGCCTGGCGACAGCCCCACGGGTTTTCACCAAAGTCATGGCATCCGTCGTGGCGGTCCTGCACTCTCAGGGCCACTCGGTGATCCCCTACTTAGACGATCTCCTAGTCAGGGCCCCTTCTCGGGTGGCGTGTCAACAAAGCCTTACCGTCGCTCTGGCGACTCTCCAGCAGTTCGGGTGGATCATCAACTTCCCGAAATCCCTGTTGACACCGACCCAATCACTGACTTACCTCGGGATGGAGTTTCATACACAGCCAGCGGTAGTCAAGCTACCGCGGGACAAACAGCTTTCTCTGCAGGCAGGGGTGCAATCACTTCTTCGGAGTCAGTCACACCCCTTAAGGCGCCTCATGCACTTCCTGGGGAAGATGGTGGCAGCTATGGAGGCAGTGCCGTTCGCGCAATTCCATCTACGGCCACTCCAATGGGACATTCTCCGCAAATGGGACAGGAGGTCGGCTTCCCTCGACAGGAATGTCTCTCTTTCCCTTGCAACCAAGACGTCACTTCAGTGGTGGCTCCTTCCCAATTCTCTATCGCAGGGAAAATCCTTCCTTCCCCCAACCTGGGCTGTGGTCACCACGGACGCGAGCCTGTCAGGGTGGGGAGCGTTTTTTCTCCACCACAGGGCTCAGGGAACCTGGACTCCGATAGTCATCCCTTCAGATCAATATTCTGGAGTTAAGGGCAGTGTATCTAGCCCTATTGGCTTTCCATCGGTGGCTGGAGGGCAGGCAGATCCGTATCCAGTCGGACAACGCCACTGCCGTCGCATACATCAACCACCAAGGCGGCACTCGCAGTCGTCAAGCTTTCCAGGAAGTCCGGCGGATTCTGCAGTGGGTGGAAGCCACAGCCTCCACCATCTCCGCAGTTCACATCCCGGGCGTAGAAAACTGGGAAGCAGATTTTCTCAGTCGTCAGGGCATGGATGCGGGGGAATGGTCTCTGCACCCAGAAGTGTTTCGAGAAATCTGTCGCCGCTGGGGAACGCCGGACGTCGATCTCATGGCGTCACGGCACAACAACAAAGTCCCGGCATTCATGGCACGGTCTCAGGATCACAGAGCTCTGGCGGCGGACGCGTTAGTTCAGGATTGGTCGCAGTTTTGACTGCCTTATGTGTTTCCTCCTCTGGCGATGCTGCCCAGAGTGTTACGCAAGATCAGGTCCGACTGCCGTCGCGCCATTCTCATCGCTCCAGACTGGCCGAGGCGGTCGTGGTACCCGGATCTGTGGCATCTCACGGTGGGTCAACCGTGGGCGCTTCCAGACCGCCCAAACTTGCTGTCACAAGGCCCGTTTTTCCATCTGAATTCTGTGGCCCTCAACCTGACTGTGTGGCCATTGAGTCCTGGCTCCTAGCGTCTTCAGGGTTATCTCAGGATGTCATTGCCACCATGAGACAGGCCAGGAAGCCAACGTCCGCCAAGATCTATTACAGGTCTTGGCAAATCTTATTATCCTGGTGCTCTGATAACGGTTTCTCTCCATGGCCGTTTGCCTTACCCACTTTTCTTTCATTCCTTCAATCCGGAATGGACAAGGGTTTGTCACTCGGCTCTCTCAAGGGCCAAGTATCGGCGCTCTCCGTATTTTTTCAAAGGCGCCTAGCCAGGCTTCCGCAGGTCCGCACGTTCCTGCAGGGAGTTTGCCACATAGTCCCTGTGAGGCAAATCCCGGGATATGAAGATGGATTATGACTCCAGTCATAATCCCTCATCACTCCCTGGCAGTGCCCCCTCCCTTCTTGTTCTCAGTGTTCCACTTACACCTCCATGGCCATGTCCTGTGATATGGAAATTAGGTGGTGTGGGAACAATGGACACAGGATGACTCCCTGCCGTCACCCTGTAGTAGGGCTGCTAGCTAGTTAGCAAGGCTATGGAAATAGCCAGACAGAACGACTCCAGTAAAAAATGGTTCATATCTCGCAAGCCATATTTCCGATAAATATGGCAACCATAAAAATGGTGTCTCCGCATGCAGACGATGCCGGCACACCCTTTCTATGGGAGCAGGACATTGGGAAATGCCCCAGGCGTGATATCAGCCAATGGGGAACTGGCAGACAGGTCATGAGTCCCCTCGTTCTGTAGCTAAATTCATAACTGTCACAATGAGAGCATTGGCGTCCGCCTACGACGCTCCCAGGCAAAGTTATGGCCCATATTCCATGTTGGGATATTGTCCATAACTCAAGCCAGGGGTGGAGCAGTGCTCCCTGTGAGGTCACTAAGGTAGGAGGGGACCTGGATCTGCCCAGGTTGATAACCCTACTTCGGCCATTTTCCAGGGTTCTTTTCGCTGGGGGCACGTGTAGGAAACATCTGTGGGAAGGATCCTAGAAACCTGGGTACAGCGCCCCCCTGTGGCCAGACGCAACAAGGTAACTGCTGGAACTGTGTATGCCTGTTTGTAACCCATGCTTTGATTGTAACTGTACTCTGACATATGTATATTCTGTAGATTCCCTATTGTATATATTGTAGTTCTAGTGTGCTTTAGGCTGATTAAATTATATAATTAATCTTGGGCTGTTCTGTTATCTCGATCTTGAATCCCACGTCTGTGTGTTCGGCTAATAGTTACCGTAAATCGGTTGGTGGCAGCGAATTGTGCCAAGGATTATTGTGGGGAGGCCAGTGAGATTCGGGAAGATATTATATATTCCGCCCGCGGAGGTCGGGGGAATATATACCTTACTCTCACCGGGGACCCTTCAATAATCGGCATAAGTAGTATAGCGGCCTCCTTGCTTATGGTCGGGCAATTCCATAATTGGCCTGACTATAAGAGGGGCGCTAGAGAGCGCGTCACGTGCTCTGTCTGTCGGTCGGGAGGTATAAAGGAGGGGTGACCCCCACTTGTTACCCCCCGATTGTGACGTACTGGTAGCCAGCGCGGGGGATTTCTGAGTGACCCCCCCGGTGGTTTGTGACATATTGGTGGCATAGCGGTGGGATCGAGATAATAGTGTGTGTGAGTGTGAGACCCATACTCCCAGACACTAAAGACTGCCTGCAGCAGCTGTGGCTGCTGGGGTCTTCAGACTAGCTCAACACTAGAGTGTCAGAGTGCAGATACTGTAAGGTGTGTGGAGGCATCAGGTGTCAGTTCTGTGTCAGTGACCAAAAGTCTGCAAGAATGGCTGATGGCACCAGGAGCAGAGCTATGCAACTGGCCAATGCTAAGGCAGGAGCCGAAGAGAGGGAGGACGGTGCTGTGGACAGCAATGAGGAGGTTGCCCACGAGTCCTCCAGGAGCTCGACGCCAGAAAACCGTTCTGCCGAGGACATTGCGCCACCTGGCACTGCTGGACAAGATGAGGAGGAGCTCACCCAAGGTTCCTCAACGAGCCAGATGCCAGCCCTCCGCTCTGAAAGGGACAGTGAATCGCCTAGCTCTGCAGCGTGCCGCAGATCACCACATGCCATTCCACCGAGCCTGGGAGGCTCGGATAGCCTTCTTCAAATGGCTATGGCCCTTCTCCAGGCTGGAGACCAGAAGGGCTACAAGGAACTCCTGGCAGAGCGCAGGGCAGAGCGGCACGCAGAGCGTGAGGCTGCGGAGCGAGAGCGGCAGGCAGCGCGTGAAGAGCGCCAGGCAGAGCGTGACTACCAGCTGCAGCTAGCTCAGCTCCGGCCCTCATCAGCCACACGTGACCTTCAAGACACCAAACTTCCAAAGGTCCGTGTTGAGGACTTCCCAGTGCTGGAGAAGGATGGAGACTTGGACTCTTTCTTGACTGCTTTTGAACGGACTTGCTTGCAGCACCATCTGGACAAGGACCAGTGGGCCAAATACCTGACCCCCCGTTTAAGGGGTAAGGCCCTGGATATCCTTGGTGACTTGCCTGCTGAGGCAGATCAGGGCTACGACACCATCAAGCGGGCCCTGATCCAACAGTACAACCTCACTCCAGAGTCCTACCGCAAGAAGTTCCGGAGCCTACAGAAGGGACCAAAGGACTCCTGGGCTGACCACCGGCGGGCACTTGCCCGAGCTGCCGACCACTGGACCCAAGGCCTGCAGCTTTCCATCGGACCGGAGATCCTGGACTTGTTCATCACGGAGCAACTCTTGTGGAACTGCCCTGAGGATCTCCGCCAGTTCATCCGAGACCAGAAGCCAAAGGGGTCCACGGCTACAGCTGCCCTTGCCGATGACTACACCAACAACCGGGCCCCTGAGGCCAGGAGAGCGGCCACCAGCAGCACCTGGAGAGGGGGTAAGATGAATTCGGCGACTGCCCCACCTGCCCCTAGACTGCAGGGGGTGTCCCCCTCAACTCCCCTCTCCAGGCCCGTGGCGGAACCAAGACGGTGCCACCAGTGCAACCTACCTGGACACTTCAAGGCCATGTGCCCTCAGCGTCCCAAGGCCCCGGCTCCGTCCCCGTCCCAAGGGCCGCCCAAGGTGTATTGTGTGGGTGGGGGTGGTGGTAGGTCCCTGGACAGCTTCCAACCTGTCACCGTCGGCCGGTCTGTGACCATAGGACTGCGAGACAGCGCCTCGGAGGTGACTCTGGTGCGGCCTGAGATGGTGTCCCCCCAAGACTTGATCCCTGGAAAAACCCTTGCTGTCTCCGGGATTGGAGGCACTGACCCGGCGCTGCCTGTTGCTGACATTTATGTGGACTGGGGCGCAGGGCGAGGGGTGAGGGAGGTGGGGGTAACTGATCGGATCCCTGCAAACGTGCTACTTGGGACAGATTTGGGGCAGATAACCTCCCAGTTTGGGCCCCAACCAAGGGCTGAACCTTCAGCCAGTACTGACGTGCCTCCGGACAATGTTAATGTGTTATCTATGAATGATGTAAGGGAGGAGGGAGTGAACTCTGATATTTCTGCTTGCATAGACACCATAGACACACACTCAGCTGCAGCTGTGACAGGGGAGGGGGTCAGAGAAAGGTGTGACAATGCCTCTACAAGTAACCAGCCAGTGAGCTGGGATCTGTTGCCCTCTGCAGGGATAAGCAGAGAGCAGGGTGCTGCAGGGGGAGGACCAGTGTGTGGGGTGGGGGCTACCACAGCCAATGTGGGGTCCCCAGAGATTTCACAGCGGGGTTCTGTTGCTGCAGGAGGGGAACAGGCAGGTGAGATTGGGGCCGGTCCAGGAGCGGAAGTGCTCCCAGGTAAGATCTCGGTGCATGGTTCCCCCACAACCGCGGTGTCAGGAAGCCAGGTTGGTCTGCCTGAACCGGCGACTTGGTCAGGAACGGAGGAGGAGCAGGCACGACCCACGGTCGCAGCGGCTGTGGCCGCTGTCACCCGCAGTGGGAGTGCTGGAAGCCAAGGGGCCTCCCGGAGGTCCGATAGCTCTTCCCCTTCTGACCAAGTGGCAGCCGAGTCAGGTGGAGGCCAGGACACAGGTCCCGGGGTACTGACTGAAGATGTGACAGTCTCGTCGATTCTGGCCACATCTAGTCAGGGGTTTCAGGCAGCGTTAGAAGCTGACGACAGCCTGAAAGCTCTTAAGGAGCAGGCGGCACAGCCTCCCTCGGACTCGGACCCGGAGCGAGTGGTCTGGGACCAAGGACGGCTGTACCGGGCCACGGTCCAGCAGGGTTCACCGGAGGCGTGGCCCAGGGACCGACAGTTGGTGGTACCCTATCCGTTCCGGACGGAGTTGTTGCGGATCGCACATGAGATTCCGATGGCCGGACACCTAGGGATCGCTAAGACCAAGGCCAGGTTAAACCAGCATTTCTACTGGCCAAAAATGGGGGCCGATGTGGCTGCCTACTGCCGTTCGTGTGAAACCTGTCAGAGAGTGGGGAAGGCGGGGCCACACCCCAAAGCCCCACTAGTATCTCTGCCAATCATCGATGAGCCTTTCAGGAGGGTGGCTGTGGATCTGGTCGGCCCGCTGGCCATCCCCAGCAGCTCCGGGAAACGCTTCATACTGACGGTAGTGGACTATGCCACCCGGTACCCAGAAGCAGTGGCCTTGTCGTCCATTCGGGCTGACAAGGTGGCCACCGCATTGCTGGAGATTTTCTCCCGAGTGGGTTTTCCCCAGGAAATGCTCACTGACCGGGGGACCCAATTCATGTCCCAGCTGATGGAGGCCCTCTGTAAGCAAGTCCAGGTGCGACATCTGGTGGCCAGCCCGTACCATCCACAGACTAATGGCCTGTGCGAGCGGTTTAATGGCACCTTAAAGCAGATGCTTAAGATGTTGGTCGACTCCCATGGGCGTGACTGGGAGCGGTATCTCCCACACCTGCTATTTGCTTACCGGGAGGTTCCACAGGCCTCAACAGGATTCTCACCGTTTGAGCTCCTGTACGGGCGACGTGTGCGGGGCCCCCTGGCTCTGGTGAAAGAGGCTTGGGAAGGGGATTTGGCCACCCCTGGAGTGTCGGTTATCGAGTATGTCATGCGCTTCCGGGACAAAATGCAGGCCTTGACGCAACTGGTACACGACAATATGGCTCAAGCCCAGGCCGATCAGAAGCGTTGGTACGACCAGAACGCTTGTGAGAGGACCTACCAAGTGGGTCAAAAGGTGTGGGTACTGGTCCCCGTACCACAGGACAAGCTTCAGGCAGCCTGGGAAGGCCCATACCTCGTGTACCAGCAGCTCAACCCTGTAACGTACCTGGTCACCCTGGACCCTGCCCGTGGAAGGCGGAAGCCCTTCCATGTGAACATGATGAAGGCACATCATGAGCGGGAGGCATGTGCGCTCCCCGTGTGCAACCTGCCCGAGGAGGGAGAAGCGGAAACCCTCTTGGATATGCTAGCCCAGGTTAGGGCAGGCGGATCCATTGAGGATGCGGAGGTTGGCCACCAGCTCTTGGAGGACCAACGGTCCCAGCTGTGGGCCACCCTCCTCCCCTTCCGGGGGTTGTTTACCAACCAGCCCGGAAGGACTGACTTGGCTGTCCATCACGTGGACACTGGGGATCATCCCCCGATCCGGCGTTCAGCATATCGGGTCTCCCTGGAGGTGCAGCAACACATGCGCCAGGAGATTGACGAGATGCTGAAGCTGGGGGTGATCCAGGCATCCAACAGCGCTTGGGCCTCGCCTGTAGTCCTCGTCCCTAAGAAGGACCGAACCACTCGGTTCTGCGTGGACTACAGGGGGCTCAATGCGGTCACGGTCGCCGATGCGTACCCAATGCCACGCATCGATGACCTGCTCGATCAGTTGGCCGGGGCTCAGTACCTGACCATCATGGATCTGAGCCGGGGATATTGGCAGATCCCCCTGACTCGCAAGGCCAGGGAACGCTCTGCCTTTATTACCCCATTTGGACTGTACGAGTCCACGGTGATGCCATTCGGGATGAGGAATGCCCCTGCCACTTTCCAGCGGATGGTCAACACCCTGCTCAAGGGACTTGAAGGGTACGCGGCCGCGTACCTGGATGACATTGCCGTCTTCAGTCCCACCTGGGAGGACCACCTAGAGCATCTAGCACAGGTGCTCAGGCGGATCCACCGGGCAGGTTTGACCATCAAGCCGGGAAAGTGTCAGCTGGCCATGAGCGAGGTCCAGTACCTCGGTCACCGGGTAGGCGGGAGAACACTGAAGCCCGAGCCTGAGAAAGTGGAGGCCATCGCATCCTGGCCCACCCCCAGGACCAAGAAGCAGGTGATGTCCTTCTTGGGGACCGCTGGGTACTATAGGAGGTTTGTTCCATGCTATAGTAGCCTGGCAAAGCCCTTGACGGACCTCACCAAGAAGAAGCTGCCCTCTGCAGTCGATTGGACAATGGACTGCGAGACAGCCTTCCGGGCCCTAAAGGACGCCCTGTCCAGCCCGCCCGTGCTACAGGCAGCCGACTTCACGCGGCCGTTTGTAGTACAGACCGACGCCAGTGACTTCGGCCTCGGTGCGGTGCTCAGCCAGGTGGACTCTGCGAGCCAAGAGCACCCAGTCTTGTACCTGAGCAGGAAGCTGTTACCACGGGAAGTGGCCTATTCCACGATGGAGAAGGAGTGCCTGGCCATAGTGTGGGCCCTGCAGCGTCTGCAACCCTATCTATACGGGCGCCACTTCATCGTGGAGACGGACCACAATCCCCTCAGCTGGTTGCACACCGTCTCTGGGACGAATGGGCGATTGTTGCGATGGAGCCTTGCGCTCCAGCAATACAACTTCACCATTCGCCACAAAAGGGGCCGTGACCACGGTAACGCAGACGGGCTGTCCCGACAAGGAGAGGTCGCGGACGGGCGCACGGGGGAACACCGGAGTGTGCTGCCCCCTAGCGCCCTCAAAAGGGGGGAGGTGTGAGGCAAATCCCGGGATATGAAGATGGATTATGACTCCAGTCATAATCCCTCATCACTCCCTGGCAGTGCCCCCTCCCTTCTTGTTCTCAGTGTTCCACTTACACCTCCATGGCCATGTCCTGTGATATGGAAATTAGGTGGTGTGGGAACAATGGACACAGGATGACTCCCTGCCGTCACCCTGTAGTAGGGCTGCTAGCTAGTTAGCAAGGCTATGGAAATAGCCAGACAGAACGACTCCAGTAAAAAATGGTTCATATCTCGCAAGCCATATTTCCGATAAATATGGCAACCATAAAAATGGTGTCTCCGCATGCAGACGATGCCGGCACACCCTTTCTATGGGAGCAGGACATTGGGAAATGCCCCAGGCGTGATATCAGCCAATGGGGAACTGGCAGACAGGTCATGAGTCCCCTCGTTCTGTAGCTAAATTCATAACTGTCACAATGAGAGCATTGGCGTCCGCCTACGACGCTCCCAGGCAAAGTTATGGCCCATATTCCATGTTGGGATATTGTCCATAACTCAAGCCAGGGGTGGAGCAGTGCTCCCTGTGAGGTCACTAAGGTAGGAGGGGACCTGGATCTGCCCAGGTTGATAACCCTACTTCGGCCATTTTCCAGGGTTCTTTTCGCTGGGGGCACGTGTAGGAAACATCTGTGGGAAGGATCCTAGAAACCTGGGTACAGCGCCCCCCTGTGGCCAGACGCAACAAGGTAACTGCTGGAACTGTGTATGCCTGTTTGTAACCCATGCTTTGATTGTAACTGTACTCTGACATATGTATATTCTGTAGATTCCCTATTGTATATATTGTAGTTCTAGTGTGCTTTAGGCTGATTAAATTATATAATTAATCTTGGGCTGTTCTGTTATCTCGATCTTGAATCCCACGTCTGTGTGTTCGGCTAATAGTTACCGTAAATCGGTTGGTGGCAGCGAATTGTGCCAAGGATTATTGTGGGGAGGCCAGTGAGATTCGGGAAGATATTATATATTCCGCCCGCGGAGGTCGGGGGAATATATACCTTACTCTCACCGGGGACCCTTCAATAATCGGCATAAGTAGTATAGCGGCCTCCTTGCTTATGGTCGGGCAATTCCATAATTGGCCTGACTATAAGAGGGGCGCTAGAGAGCGCGTCACGTGCTCTGTCTGTCGGTCGGGAGGTATAAAGGAGGGGTGACCCCCACTTGTTACCCCCCGATTGTGACGTACTGGTAGCCAGCGCGGGGGATTTCTGAGTGACCCCCCCGGTGGTTTGTGACAGTCCCACCTTACAAGCTTCCGCTGGAACCCTGGGATCTTAACAGGGTGCTAACGGCTCTTCAGAAACCACCTTTCGAGCCGCTGCGGGATGTCTCTCTATCACGTCTTTCGCAGAAGGTGGCCTTTCTAGTGGCAGTCACATCACTCCGGAGAGTGTCTGGTCTGAGCTTGCAGCGCTGTCATGCAAAGCCCCCTTCCTGGTGTTTCACC
Source organism: Anomaloglossus baeobatrachus (assembly GCF_048569485.1). NCBI lineage: Eukaryota > Metazoa > Chordata > Amphibia > Anura > Aromobatidae > Anomaloglossus > Anomaloglossus baeobatrachus. Next base: position 177,757,549 of record NC_134360.1, on the reverse strand, counting down.
AGGATAAGGTGGTTCTGCGTCCGGTCCCGGAATTTCTCCCTAAGGTGGTATCCCCTTTTCATCTCAATCAGGATATCTCCTTGCCTTCATTTGCCCTAATCCAATTCACCAATGTGAAAAGGATTTGCACTCGTTAGATCTGGTGAGAGCTCTCCGGCTCTATGTGTCTCGCACGGCGCCCCTGCGTCGTTCAGATGCGCTCTTTGTCCTTGTCGCTGGCCAGCGTAAGGGTTCGCAGGCTTCCAAGTCAACCTTGGCTCGGTGCATCAAGGAACCGATTCTCGAAGCCTACCGTTCTTCTGGGCTTCCGCTTCCTTCAGGGCTGAAAGCCCATTCTACCAGAGCCGTGGGTGCGTCCTGGGCATTGCGGCACCGGGCTACGGCTCAGCAGGTGTGTCAGGCAGCTACGTGGTCTAGTCTGCACACTTTCACGAAACACTATCAAGTGCATACCTATGCTTCGGCAGACGCCAGTCTAGGTAGGCGAGTCCTTCAGGCGGCGGTTGCCCACCTGTAAGAGGGGGCCGTTTTTTCGGCTCTTGTTTATTGAGGTATTCTTTTACCCACCCAGGGACTGCTCTTGGACGTCCCAATTGTCTGGGTCTCCCAATGGAGCGACAAAGAAGAAGGGAATTTTGTTTACTTACCGTAAATTCCTTTTCTTCTAGCTCCTATTGGGAGACCCAGCACCCGCCCCTGTACCCTTCGGGCTGGTTGTTCTTTTGTGTACACATGTTGTTCATGTTGAATTGTTCTTTTGGTTCATGGTTCAGTTCTCCGAACATCCTTCGGATTGAATTTACCCTAGACCAATTTATAAGTTTTCTCCTTCCTGCTTTTGCACCAAAACTGAGGAGCCCGTGATCCACGGGAGGGTGTATAGGCAGAGGGGAGGGGTTACACTTTTTAAAGTGTAATACTTTGTGTGGCCTCCGGAGGCAGAAGCTATACACCCAATTGTCTGGGTCTCCCAATAGGAGCTAAAAGAAAAGGAATTTACGGTAAGTAAACAAAATTCCCTTCTTCTTCAAGATAGCTGGACCGTCCTTGTAAATAAGCACATGTACCCTGTCACCCCTTTGTAGATTGTAAGCTCTTATGAGCAGGTTTGTCTTTATTTTTGCTTTAATTATTGTTTCTTCGGCGCTCCATTGGGAGACCCAGACGATTGGGTGTATAGCTACTGCCTCCGGAGGCCACACAAAGTATTACACTAAAAAGTGTAAGGCCCCTCCCCTTCTGCCTATACACCCCCCGTGGGATCACGGGCTGCTTCAGTTTTATGCTTTGTGCGAAGGAGGTCAGACACGCACGCATAGCTCCACTGTTTTAGTCAGCAGCAGCTGCTGACTATGTCGGATGGAAGAAAAGAGGGCCCATACTAGGGCCCCCAGCATGCTCCCTTCTCACCCCACTTTTGTCGGGTGTTTGTTAAGGTTGAGGTACCCATTGCGGGTACGGAGGCTGGAGCCCACATGCTGTTTTCCTTCCCCATCCCCCTGAAGGGCTCTGGTGAAGTGGGATCTTACCGGCCTCCAGGCTCTGAGGCCGGGCTCCATCCACAGACCCGGAGATCCTGCTGGAATGGAGCGGAGTATCGTCAGGGACAGGCCCTGCAACGTTAAGGTACTCCGTGTCCCCGTACAGGCTATGCACAGACACACTCCAGCGTTGCTGGGTGTGTTAGTGCGCCGGGGACAGTAGCGCTGCGCGCTTGGGCTTTACTCACTGCAGCTTAGCTGAGTGAGTTTATGTGTCGGGAACTACCGCGCCAGCCGCTGCTGGAGCTGCGGCGCGGCTGAGACTTGTGGTGCGCCGGGGACTTTCGCGCTGCCGCGCTTTTACGACGGCAGCGCTTATAAATCTAGTCCCCGGCTTTTGCGGCCTAGTTACGTTTCGTTCCCGCCCCCAACCCTGCCAGTCAGGGAAGGGGCGAGACGCTGTACAATGATCAGCGCCGAGGGCTGGAGTCTTATTTACATACTCCAGCCCTCTCACTGGGCACAGGGGGACGCCAGTTTCCCGCTCTTGTCTGGGGCACGCCCACGGCCCGCCCCTCTTCACAGGACGCCGGCAGCCATTCCTGCAGGCAATCTAAGCTGGAGAACGGACACAGGCTCTGGGAGACCCAGCAAAGGGATTCTGGCGACCACTTACCCGCTTATGCGGGCGGTAAGCAGCACCTTGGTGCTGACCCCACTATTGCCACAGTGTTTTTTTGTGTACTTTATCCTTGTACTGATATTTGCAAGACCATACACAGACACACGCCAGCATTGCTGGGCGTGTTAGTGCGCCGAGGACAACAGCGCTGCGCGCTTGGCCTATACTCACTGCAGCTTAGCTGAGTGAGTTTATCTGTGGGAAACTGCCGCGCTGGAGGCTGCGGCGCGGCTGAGACTTGTGGCTGTACGGTCGCTTCTTGGCGGTATACCCCTAGATAGCTCTGAGGAGACAACAGCATGTCGTCAGCATAGAGCAAGGGGGCCAAGGCACAGGTTTTCTATGCTGTCTGTACCGCACGTGAGGCTGTTTTACCGGCAGGTTCCACTAACCCCTAATGGGTAGAGTCTCTGCTAGTGGTGGCCCAGAGAGGGCCACCTGTGAAACTGTCCAGAGGACAGAGTTTGCAGTTTTTTTGCTGATAAAATGTCTTGGACTATGAACAAAATTCTAGCAACTTTGCAGTCCAAGGCGGTGACTCAGACCAAGGGCATTGTTGAATCAAGGCTCCCCGGTCTCCCTCAGTTGGAACTAATCCGTGCTCCAAGGGGGTCCCATACATCCCAGACTGAAGGCTCTGACACGGACGACAGTCCCAGACAGCCTAAGCGAGCTCGCTGGGAGAGACCCTCGACTTCACACACTGGTCAGGGTCTCAGCGAGAGGATTCTCTGTATGTTGAGGTAGCTGGTCAGGTTTCTGATCCTGAGACCGCTTTCATTCTGGATGCTCCTAATGGGACGCCATGGTGAATGATCTCATAGCGCCCATCAATACACTGGTGGATATTTCTCCCTCAGCCCCTCCAGTGGAGGAGGCAGCTTCAGCAGGAGAAATTCCATTTCAGGTATCCCAAGCGTAAATTCAGTACTTTTTGGGCCTCTCTGACTCAGAGGAGCAGTCCAGAAACGCTACGCTTATCCAGACAAGCTTTTCTCCGCCGCGCCATCCTCCATAGTTGCAGTGGAAGATGGGACTTCACTTAAAGATGCCATTGACAGACAGATGGACCTCTGGTTGAAATCTGTCTGTGAAGCTATCGACGTGTCGTTTGCTCCGGCATTCGCAGCCGTATGGGCACTCCAAGCTATTTCAGCTGGTCTTGCGCAGATAGACACTGTCACACGTACATCTGTGCCGCAGGTGGCGTCCTTAACCTCGCATGCATTGCGACTTACGCTATTCATGCTGTCCTGGACTCTACGAGCCGTACGCCGGTGGCATACGCCAACTCCGTGGTTTTGCGCAGACCCTTGGGGTTAAGGGAATGGAAGGCAGCTCCTGCTTCCAAAAAGGGCTTAACCAGTTTGCCATTATCTGGTGACAGACTGTTGGCTGAGCGATTGGATGAAATCATTAAACAGGCCAAGGGTAAGGATTCTTCCTTACACCAGCCCAGATCAAACAAAACCCAAGGAAGGACAGTCGACGTTTCGGTCCTTTCCAGGCTCGGGCTGGTCCCAATTTTCCTAGTCCAAAAGGACTCAAAAGCCTCAGAGGGGCTCAGACTCCTGGCGGGCTCAATCACGACCAAAGAAGGCAGCCGGAGGAACCGCTACCAAGGCGGTTTCCTCATGACTTTCAGCCCTCTCTCTCTCTCTCCGCATCCGCGGTCGGTGGCAGACTCTCCCGCTTTGGCGGCATTTAGCTGCCACAGGTCAAAGACCGGTGGGTGAGACACATTTTGTCTCACGTGTACAGGATAGAGTTTTGTTCTCGTCCTCCGGCTAGATTCTTCAGAACTTCCCCACCTCTCGACCGAGCCGATGCTCTTCTGCAGGCAGAAGGAGTGATAATCCCTGTTCCTCTTCAGGAACAAGATCACGGTTTTTACTCCAATCTGGTTGTGGTGCCAAAAAAGGACGGCTCTTCCGTTCCGTTCTAGACCTAAAACTGCTCAAAAAGCAGTGTAAACCAGGCGGTTCCGGATGGAATCCCTCCGCTCCGTCATTGCCTCAAGGTCTCAAGGAGATTTCCTAGCATCAAGAGACATCAGGATGCTTATCTCCACGTGCCGATTGCTCCAGAGCACCAGCGTTTGCTGCGATTCGTTATAGAAAACGAGCATCTTCAGTTCGTAGACCTGCCCTTAGGTTTGGCGACAGCCCCACGGGTTTTCACCAAGGTCATGGCTGCAGTGGTAGCAGTCCTGCACTCTCAGGGTCACTCTGTGATCCCTTACTTGGACGATCTACTTGTCAACGCACCCTCTCAAGAGGCATGCCAACGCAGCCTGAACGTTGCGCTGGAGACTCTCCAGAGTTTCGGGTGGATCATCAACTTTTCAAAGTTAAATCTGACACCGACCCAATCACTGACATATCTTGGCATAGAGTTCTATACTCTCTCAGCGATAGTGAAGCTTCCGCTGGACAAACAGCGTTCACTACAGACGGGGGTGCAGTCTCTCCTTCAAGGCCAGTCACACCCCTTAAGACGCCTCATGCACTTCCTAGCGAAGATGGTAGCAGCAATGGAGGCAGTCCCTTTCGCGCAGTTTCATCTGCGTCCACTTCAATGGGACATTCTCCGCCAAAGCGATGGGAAGTCGACGTCCCTAGACAGTAACGTCTCCCTTTCTCAGACGGTCAAGGACTCTCTTCAGTGGTGACTTCTTCCCACCTCATTGTCAAAAGGAAGGTCCTTCCTACCCCCATCCTGGACGGTGGTCACGACAGACGTGAGTCTGTCAGGGTGGAGAATAGTCTTTCTACACCACAGGGCTCAGGGTACGTGGACTCAGCAGGAGTCCACCCTTCAGATCAATGTTCTGGAAATCTAAGCAGTGTATCTTGCCCTGCAAGCCTTCCAGCAGCGGCTGGAATGCAAACAGATCCGAGTTCAGTCGGACAACTCCACAGCGGTAGCATACATCAACCAGAATACGCAGTCGGCAAGCCTCCCAAGAAGTCCGGCGGACTCTGATGTGGGTGGAAGACAGAGCATCCACCATATCCGCAGTTCACATCCCGGGCGTAGAAAACTGGGAAGCAGACTTCCTCAGTCGTCAGGGTATGGACGCAGGGGAATGGTCTCTGCACCCGGACGGGTTTCAGGAAATCTGGGGCCTTCGGGGGAGGCCGGACGTCGACCTAATGGCGTCTAGGCACAACACCAAGGTCACGAGTTTCATGGTGTGGTCTTACCATCAACGAGCTCTGGCGGCAGGCGCCTTAGTTCAGGATGGGTCGCAGTTCCAGCGACCCTATGTGTTTCCCCCTCTGGCACTGTTGCCCAGAGTGCTACGCAAGATCAGCTCCGATTGCCGCCGCGCCATCCTCGTCGCCCCAGACTGGCAGAGGAGGTCGTGGTACCCGGATCTGTGGCATCTCACAGTCGGCCAGCCGTGGGCACTACCAGACCGGCCAAACTTACTGTCCCAAGGGCCGTTTTCTATCTGAATCCTACGGCCCTGAACCTGACTGGGTGGCCATTGAGTCCTGGTTCCTAGCGTCTTCAGGATTATCTCATGACGTCATTGCCACCATGTGACGGGCTAGGAAGCCGACGTCTGCCAAGATCTACCACTGTACGTGGAAGATATTCTTACCTTAGGGCTCTGCTTAGGGAGTGTCTCCCTGGCCATTTGCATTGCCTACTTTTCTTTCCTTCCTGCAATCGGGTTGGGAAACAGGTTTGTTGCTCGGCTCCCTTAAAGGACAAGTTCCAGCGCTGTCTGTATTCTTTCAGAAGCGCCTAGCACGACTTCCTCAGGTACGCACGTTCCTGCAGGGGGTTTGTCACATTGTCCCTCCGTACTGAGGCCGTTAGACCCATGGGATCTGAACAGGGTACTAATTGCTCTCCAGAAGCCGCCCTGCGGGCCTCTGAGGGATGTTTCACTTTCTCCACTTTCACAGAAAGTGGCCTTTCTGGTAGCGGTCACGTCTCTTCGGAGAGTGTCCGAGCTAGCAGCGCGGTCATCCAAAGCTCCCTTCCTGGTGCTTCACCAAGGCAAGGTAGTGCTGCGCCCGATTCCGGAGTTTCTCCCTAAGGTGGTATCCCCTTTTCATCACAATCAGGATATCTCCTTACCTTCCTTTTGTTCTTATCCATTTCATCGATATGAAATGGATTTGCATTGTTGGATCTGGTGAAGAGCACTCAGAACCTACATTTCCCGCACAACGCCCCTGCGCCGATCGGATGCACTCTTTGTCCTTGTCACTGGTCAGCGCAAGGGGTCGCAGGCTTCCAAATCCACCCTGGCTCGATGGATCAAGGAACCAATCCTTGAAGCCTACTGTCACGAACCACCGGGGGGGTCACTCAGAAATCCCCCGCGCTGGCTACCAGTACGTCACAATCGGGGGGTAACAAGTGGGGGTCACCCCTCCTTTATACCTCCCGACCGACAGACAGAGCACGTGACGCGCTCTCTAGCGCCCCTCTTATAGTCAGGCCAATTATGGAATTGCCCGACAATAAGCAAGGAGGCCGCTATACTACTTATGCCGATTATTGAAGGGTCCCCGGTGAGAGTAGGGTATATATTCCCCCGACCTCCGCGGGCGGAATATATAAAACCTCCCCGAATCTCACTGGCCTCCCCACAATAATCCTTGGCACAACTCGCTGCCACCAACCGCTTCACGGTAACTATTAGCCGAACACACAGACGTGGGATTCAAGATCGAGATAACAGAACAGCCCAAGATTAATTATATAATTTAATCAGCCTAAAGCACACTAGAAACTACAATATATACAATAGGGAATCTACAGAATATACATATGTCAGAGTACAGTTACAAGCAAAGCATGGTTTACAAACAGGCATACACAGTTCCAGCAGTTACCTTGTGCGTCTGGCCACAGGGGGGCGCTGTAGACCAGGTTTCCAGGATCTTTCCCACAGATGTTTCCTACACGTGACCCCCGGCGAAAGAACACTGGAAAATGGCCGAAGTAGGGTTATCAACCTGGGCAAATCCAGGTCCCCTCCTACCTTAGTGACCTCACAGGGAAGCACTGCCACTCCCCCTGCATGGAGTCAGAGTAATATCCCAGAAGGGGCTATTACCTGCAACTCCGGACTGGGAGGTCCGATCGGGACGGTTCTGGTGCCATCAGATCCGCCCGGGTCCCCTCTGCATTTTGAGTCCAAGCACGACTCATTTACCGGACTCCTACTAGCAGTTCTCTATATCTCGCCGCCCCAGGGTGCCATATACACTCCGAGGATATGCACAGATTCGGCTCGAAGTCCCGATTCTAACGATGTAGGGGGTGTATGGCTGAGACGCACGGTAATATCATAACTGGGTATGATATTACGGAGCCAGCAGTATGCTCTCCTGTGGTGACTAGCTCCCTTTTGGTTTTGCCAGGTCACTGTCCACTTTCTTTGATGAGCGGACACAGCTCCCAGGGGCTCTTCCTCTCTCTCTTTGTTTTAGAGGCCTGAGAGAACACTAATCTCCATATCAGAGGAGATGGCTGTTGGAGGTGTAAGTGGAACACAGACCAGTTCCTTTGACACCTATCTGCTAAACAAACCGTTTATCCCTGTGGTAAATTTTCTGATTGAAGGAGTTGTGTGAAGGAAAGGGGGGGTGACACCAGGAGAGGGCTTCCTGACATAACTTGAATATCATGATTTATCGTCATATCTCCGGATTTACCTCACACCTCCCCCCTTTTGAGGGCGCTAGGGGGCAGCACACTCCGGTGTTCCCCCGTGCGCCCGTCCGCGACCTCTCCTTGTCGGGACAGCCCGTCTGCGTTACCGTGGTCACGGCCCCTTTTGTGTCGAATGGTGAAGTTGTATTGCTGGAGCGCCAGGCTCCATCGCAACAACCTGCCATTCGTCCCGGAGACAGTGTGTAACCAGCTGAGGGGATTGTGGTCCGTCTCCACGATGAAGTGGCGCCCGTATAGATAGGGTTGCAGACGCTGCAGAGCCCACACTATGGCTAGGCATTCCTTCTCGATTGTGGAGTAGGCCACTTCCCTTGGTAACAGCTTCCTGCTCAGGTACAAGACTGGGTGCTCTTGGCTCGCAGAGTCCACCTGGCTGAGCACAGCACCGAGGCCGAAGTCACTGGCGTCGGTCTGTACTACAAACGGCCGCGTGAAGTCGGCTGCCTGTAGCACGGGCGGGCTGGACAGGGCGTCCTTTAGGGCCCGGAAGGCTGTCTCGCAGTCCACTGTCCAATCGACTGCAGAGGGCAGCTTCTTCTTGGTGAGGTCCGTCAAGGGCTTTGCCAGGCTACTATAGCATGGAACAAACCTCCTATAGTACCCAGCGGTCCCCAAGAAGGACATCACCTGCTTCTTGGTCCTGGGGGTGGGCCAGGATGCGATGGCTTCCACTTTCTCAGGCTCGGGCTTCAGTGTTCTCCCGCCTACCCGGTGACCGAGGTACTGGACCTCGCTCATGGCCAGCTGACACTTTCCCGGCTTGATGGTCAAACCTGCCTGGTGGATCCGCCTGAGCACCTGTGCTAGATGCTCTAGGTGATCTTCCCAGGTGGGACTGAAGACGGCAATGTCATCCAGGTACGCGGCCGCGTACCCTTCAAGTCCCTTGAGCAGGGTGTTGACCATCCGCTGGAAGGTGGCAGGGGCATTCCTCATCCCGAATGGCATCACCGTGGACTCGTACAGTCCAAATGGGGTAATAAAGGCAGAGCGTTCCCTGGCCTTGCGAGTCAGGGGGATCTGCCAATATCCCCGGCTCAGGTCCATGATGGTCAGGTACTGAGCCCCGGCCAACTGATCGAGCAGGTCATCGATGCGTGGCATTGGGTACGCATCGGCGACCGTGACAGCATTGAGCCCCCTGTAGTCCACGCAGAACCGAGTGGTTCGGCCCTTCTTAGGGACGAGGACTACAGGCGAGGCCCAAGCGCTGTTGGATGCCTGGATCACCCCCAGCTTCAGCATCTCGTCAATCTCCTGGCGCATGTGTTGCTGCACCTCCAGGGAGACCCGATATGCTGAACGCCGGATCGGGGGATGATCCCCAGTGTCCACGTGATGGACAGCCAAGTCAGTCCTTCCGGGCTGGTTGGTAAACAACCCCCGGAAGGGGTGTAGGGTGGCCCACAGCTGGGACCGTTGGTCCTCCAAGAGCTGGTGGCCAACCTCCACATCCTCAATGGAGCCGCCTGCCCTAACCTGGGCTAGCATATCCAAGAGGGTTTCCGCTTCTCCCTCCTCGGGCAGGTTGCACACAGGGAGTGCACATGCCTCCCGCTCATGATGTGCCTTCATCATGTTCACATGGAAGGGCTTCCGCCTTCCACGGGCAGGGTCCAGGGTGACCAGGTACGTTACAGGGTTGAGCTGCTGGTACACGAGGTATGGGCCTTCCCAGGCTGCCTGAAGCTTGTCCTGTGGTACGGGGACCAGTACCCACACCTTTTGACCCACTTGGTAGGTCCTCTGACAAGCGTTCTGGTCGTACCAACGCTTCTGATCGGCCTGGGCTTGAGCCATATTGTCGTGTACCAGTTGCGTCAAGGCCTGCATTTTGTCCCGGAAGCGCATGACATACTTGATAACCGACACTCCAGGGGTGGCCAAATCCCCTTCCCAAGCCTCTTTCACCAGAGCCAGGGGGCCCCGCACACGTCGCCCGTACAGGAGCTCAAACGGTGAGAATCCTGTTGAGGCCTGTGGAACCTCCCGGTAAGCAAATAACAGGTGTGGGAGATACCGCTCCCAGTCACGCCCGTGGGAGTCGACCAACATCTTAAGCATCTGCTTTAAGGTGCCATTGAAACGCTCGCACAGGCCATTAGTCTGTGGATGGTACGGGCTGGCCACCAGATGTCGCACCTGGACTTGCTTACAGAGGGCCTCCATCAGCTGGGACATGAATTGGGTTCCCCGGTCAGTGAGCATTTCCTGGGGAAAACCCACTCGGGAGAAAATCTCCAGCAATGCGGTGGCCACCTTGTCAGCCCGAATGGACGACAAGGCCACTGCTTCTGGGTACCGGGTGGCATAGTCCACTACCGTCAGTATGAAGCGTTTCCCGGAGCTACTGGGGACGGCCAGCGGGCCGACCAGATCCACAGCCACCCTCCTGAAAGGCTCATCGATGATTGGCAGAGATACCAGTGGGGCTTTGGGGTGTGGCCCCGCCTTCCCCACTCTCTGACAGGTTTCACATGAACGGCAGTAGGCAGCCACATCGGCCCCCATTTTTGGCCAGTAGAAATGCTGGTTTAACCTGGCCTTGGTCTTAGCGATCCCTAGGTGTCCGGCCATCGGAATCTCATGTGCGATCCGCAACAACTCCGTCCGGAACGGATAGGGTACCACTAACTGTCGGTCCATGGGCCACGCCTCCGGTGAACCCTGCTGGACCGTGACCCGGTACAGCCGTCCTTGGTCCCAGACCACTCGCTCCGGGTCCGAGTCCGAGGGAGGCTGTGCCGCCTGCACCTTTAGAGCTTTCAGGCTGTCGTCAGCTTCTAACGCTGCCTGAAACCCCTGACTAGATGTGGCCAGAATCGACGAGACTGTCACATCTTCGGTCAGTACCCCGGGACCTGTGTCCTGGCCTCCACCTGACTCGGCTGCCACTTGGTCAGAAGGGGAAGAGCTATCGGACCTCCGGGAGGCCCCTTGGCTTCCAGCACTCCCACTGCGGGTGACAGCGGCCACAGCCGCTGCGACCGTGGGTCGTGCCTGCTCCTCCTCCGTTCCTGACCAAGTCGCCGGTTCAGGCAGACCTACCTGGCTTCCTGACACCCCGGTTGTGGGGGAACCATGCACAGAGATCTTACCTGGGAGCACTTCCACTCCTGGACCGGCCCCAATCTCACCTGCCTGTTCCCCTCCTGCAGCAACAGAACCCCGCTGTGAAATCTCTGGGGACCCCACATTTGCTGTGGTAGCCCCCACCCCACACACTGGTCCTCCCCCTGCAGCACCCTGCTCTCTGCTTATCCCTGCAGAGGGCAACAGATCCCAGCTCACAGGCTGATTACTTGTAGAGGCATTGTCACACCTTTCTCTGACCCCCTCCCCTGTCACAGCTGCAGCTGTGTGTGTGTCTATGGTGTCTATGCAAGCAGAAATATCAGAGTTCACTCCCCCCTCTCTCACATCATTCATAGATAACACATTAACATTGTCCGGAGGCACGTCAGTACTGGCTGAAGGTTCAGCCCTTGGGGGGGGCCCAAACTGGGAGGTTATCTGCCCCAAATCTGTCCCAAGTAGCACGTTTGCGGGGATCCGATCAGTTACCCCCACCTCCCTCACCCCTCGCCCTGCGCCCCAGTCCACATAAATGCCAGCAACAGGCAGCGCCGGGTCAATGCCTCCAATCCCGGAGACAGCGAGGGTTTTTCCAGGTATCAAGTCTTGGGGGGACACCATCTCAGGCCGCACCAGAGTCACCTCCGAGGCGCTGTCTCGCAGTCCTATGGTCACAGACCGGCCGACGGTGACAGGTTGGAAGCTGTCCAGGGACCTACCACCACCCCCACCCACACAATACACCTTGGGCGGCCCTTGGGACGGGGACGGAGCCGGGGCCTTGGGACGCTGAGGGCACATGGCCTTGAAGTGTCCAGGTAGGTTGCACTGGTGGCACCGTCTTGGCTCTGCCACGGGCCTGGAGAGGGGAGTTGAGGGGGACACCCCCTGCAGTCTAGGGGCAGGTGGGGCAGTCGCAGAATTCATCTTACCCCCTCTCCAGGTGCTGCTGGTGGCTGCTCTCCTGGCCTCAGGAGCCCGATTGTTGGTGTAGTCATCGGCCAGGGCAGCTGTAGCCGTGGACCCCTTTGGCTTCTGGTCTCGGATGAACTGGCGGAGATCCTCAGGGCAGTTCCACAAGAGTTGCTCTGTGATGACCAAGTCCAGGATCTCCGGTCCGGTGGAAAGCTGCAGGCCTTGGGTCCAGTGGTCGGCAGCTCGGGCAAGTGCCCGCCGGTTGTCAGCCCAGGAGTCCTTTGGTCCCTTCTGCAGGGTCCGGAACTTCTTGCGGTAGGACTCCGGAGTGAGGTTGTACTGTTGGATCAGGGCCCGCTTGATTGTGTCGTAGCCCTGATCTGCCTCAGTAGGCAAGTCCCCAAGGATTTCCAGGGCCTTACCCCTTAAACGGGGGGTCAGGTATTTGGCCCACTGGTCCTTGTCCAGATGGTGCTGCAAGCAAGTCCGTTCAAAAGCAGTCAGGAAAGAGTCCAAGTCTCCATCCTTCTCCAGCACTGGGAAGTCCTCAACACGGACCTTTGGAAGTTTGGTGTCTTGAAGGTCACGTGTGGCTGATGAGGGCCGGAGCTGAGCTAGCTGCAGCTGGTGGTCACGCTCTGCCTGTTGCTGTCGCTCTTCACGTGCTGCTTGCCGCTCCGCAGCCTCACGCACTGCTTGCCGCTCCGCAGCCTCAGCGTCACGCGCTGCCTGTCGCTCACGCTCGGCCTTGAGTATCTCGTAGGTATCCCGGTCTCCAGCCATAAGCCTGGCCAAGGCAGCTTGAAGGAGGGCCTCTGCACCTCTCAGGCCGGAGGGATTGGCAAGTGGTGATCTGCGGCACGCTGCAGAGCCAGGTGATTCACTGTCCATTTCAGAGCGGAGGACTGGCATCTGGCTCGTTGAGGACCCTTGGGCGAGCTCCTCCTCATCTTGTCCAGCAGTGCCAGGTTGTGCAATGTCCTCTGCACAGCTGTTCTCTGGCGTCGGGCTCTTGGAGGGCTCGTGGACAACCTCCTCATCGTCTCTGGCCTGAGCATCGGCCATTCCTTTGGCTTTGCTCCTGGTGCCATCAGCCATTCTTGCAGACTTTTGGTCACTGACACAGAACTGACACCTGATGCACCCACACACCTTACAGTATCTGCACTCTGACACTCTAGTGTTGGTCTGGTCTGAAGACTCCAGCAGCCACAGCTGCTGCAGGCAGTCTTTAGTGTCTGGGAGTATGGGTCTCACACTCACACACACTATTATCTCGATCCCACCGCTATGCCACCAATATGTCACGAACCACCGGGGGGGTCACTCAGAAATCCCCCGCGCTGGCTACCAGTACGTCACAATCGGGGGGTAACAAGTGGGGGTCACCCCTCCTTTATACCTCCCGACCGACAGACAGAGCACGTGACGCGCTCTCTAGCGCCCCTCTTATAGTCAGGCCAATTATGGAATTGCCCGACAATAAGCAAGGAGGCCGCTATACTACTTATGCCGATTATTGAAGGGTCCCCGGTGAGAGTAGGGTATATATTCCCCCGACTTCCGCGGGCGGAATATATAAAACCTCCCCGAATCTCACTGGCCTCCCCACAATAATCCTTGGCACAACTCGCTGCCACCAACCGCTTCACGGTAACTATTAGCCGAACACACAAACGTGGGATTCAAGATCGAGATAACAGAACAGCCCAAGATTAATTATATAATTTAATCAGCCTAAAGCACACTAGAAACTACAATATATACAATAGGGAATCTACAGAATATACATATGTCAGAGTACAGTTACAAGCAAAGCATGGTTTACAAACAGGCATACACAGTTCCAGCAGTTACCTTGTGCGTCTGGCCACAGGGGGGCGCTGTAGACCAGGTTTCCAGGATCTTTCCCACAGATGTTTCCTACACGTGACCCCCGGCGAAAGAACACTGGAAAATGGCCGAAGTAGGGTTATCAACCTGGGCAAATCCAGGTCCCCTCCTACCTTAGTGACCTCACAGGGAAGCACTGCCACTCCCCCTGCATGGAGTCAGAGTAATATCCCAGAAGGGGCTATTACCTGCAACTCCGGACTGGGAGGTCCGATCGGGACGGTTCTGGTGCCATCAGATCCGCCCGGGTCCCCTCTGCATTTTGAGTCCAAGCACGACTCATTTACCGGACTCCTACTAGCAGTTCTCTATATCTCGCCGCCCCAGGGTGCCATATACACTCCGAGGATATGCACAGATTCGGCTCGAAGTCCCGATTCTAACGATGTAGGGGGTGTATGGCTGAGACGCACGGTAATATCATAACTGGGTATGATATTACGGAGCCAGCAGTATGCTCTCCTGTGGTGACTAGCTCCCTTTTGGTTTTGCCAGGTCACTGTCCACTTTCTTTGATGAGCGGACACAGCTCCCAGGGGCTCTTCCTCTCTCTCTTTGTTTTAGAGGCCTGAGAGAACACTAATCTCCATATCAGAGGAGATGGCTGTTGGAGGTGTAAGTGGAACACAGACCAGTTCCTTTGACACCTATCTGCTAAACAAACCGTTTATCCCTGTGGTAAATTTTCTGATTGAAGGAGTTGTGTGAAGGAAAGGGGGGGTGACACCAGGAGAGGGCTTCCTGACATAACTTGAATATCATGATTTATCGTCATATCTCCGGATTTACCTCACACCTACCGTTCTGCTGGGCTTCCGGTTCCATCAGGGCTGAAGGCCCATTCTACCAGAGCCGTGGGTGCGTCCTGGGCATTACGGCACCAGGCTACGGCTCAGCAGGTGTGCCAGGCGGCTACCTGGGCGAGTCTGCACGCCTTCACCAAGCGTTATCAGGTGCATGCCTACGCTTAGGCGGATGCCAGCCTAAGTAGAAGAGTCCTGCAGGCGGCGGTTGCCTCCTTGTAGGGAAGGGCTGTTTTTACAGTCCAAACTTGAGGTATTAATTTACCCACCCAGGGACTGCTTTTGGACGTCCCAATCGTCTGGGTCTCCCAATGGAGCGCCGAAGAAGAAGGGAATTTTGTTACTTACCGTAAATTCCTTTTCTTCTAGCTCCAATTGGGAGACCCAGCACCCGCCCCTGTTCCTTCGGGATTTTTGGTTGTTCGGGTACACATGTTGTTCATGTTGAATGGTTTCAGTTCTCCGATGTTCCTTCGGATTGAATTTGTTTAACCAGTTATTGGCTTTCCTCCTTCTTGCTTTTGCACTAAAACTGAAGCAGCCCGTGATCCCACGGGGGGGTGTATATGCAGAAGGGGAGGGGCCTTACACTTTTTAGTGTAATACTTTGTGTGGCCTCCGGAGGCAGTAGCTATACACCCAATCGTCTGGGTCTCCCAATTGGAGCTAGAAGAAAAGGAATTTACGGTAAGTAACAAAATTCCCTTCATTTTCTATAACTGTTATGAGTATTTTTATATGAACCTCTGAATTGTAATGCGCTACGGAATATGTTGGCGCTAGGAATAAGGCTATGTGCCCACGCTGCGGAAAATGCGCGATTTTGCCGCAGATTTCTCGCGGAAAAGCCGTGGATTTTCCAGAAATCTGCAGCACAGCTACTCCCCAGCCATTTCTATGGCATTTGTGAAATGCTGTATCCACGCTGCGGATTTTTCCGCAGCGGAAATCGTGCGGATTTTCGTGCGGAAAAATCTGCAGCATGTCAATTATTGTTGTGGATTTTCGGGCAGATTTTGCCTATTCAATTGAATTAAAAAAAAAATCCGCACCTATGAAAAGTTGCGGATTCCGGGGGAAAGCTGCGGATTTTGATGCAGAAAAATCCGCCGATACAGAGTCCCGTGGGCACATAGCCTTAGGGGGAGGAAAACATAAACGTAAAACCTTAAAAATCAAAACTTGCGGTTGATGGGGTTGTTTGAATTTGCTGTAAGGGCTAACTACCTCCAATAGGTGGTGCTAGAGAGACTGCTTTCTTCTGCATGCATCAGAACTAATTTGCACTTATTGGATAAAACAGAGCATCGGAGAGGGGAACATTTCATATCTGCTTTGGGTGTTTTTTTATATATATATAATATAGTGCCCAACATCTTGTTAACCACTGTTATGATTTTATCGCTTTAGCCTTGCAGCACTTATTGGGAGCCATGGATTGGAGACTGGTACATTTTTAGGGTTTCCAGTTTTCTACCAACTTGATTTCCTTTGACACCTTGAGTAAACTTTCTGCCTCATTTAGCATTTTTAGCAGGCACGTCAATTGGCTGCAGATCTATGGGGATCCAGGTCCCAAACCACCACCTCCCCTCATTGCGTGCACAATGGACCCCTGAGACGGGAGCAGCTCCGCAGAAGGGAGCGTGCACACAGCGGGGTACATTTTATATAGAAAGTAAAGGTTACATGGCCTATGCTCTCTATTGAATTTGGTGTGTGCAGGCTTAGGAGCTACGCTCCCCAATCTACTGAGCGCCATACTTCTCTGTGTGGTTTCTGGATCCCAACCATCCTGCAGGCAATGCATGTGCCTGTCAAATATGTGCCTGCAGCAAAGCTTATGCTTTCTATTGAATCCGATCCGTGTGCCATCACAGACAGGATCTGTGCTCTCCTGTCCGCTGAGCCCTTCTCAAGGGTCTATTGTATTAACTGAGGACCCGGACCACCACTGATCTGCATCTCCAAGTGCATGCTAAATATGAAAAATGAGCCAGAGAGTTTAGTTACTCTTATGTAGTTGTGCACATCTGAAGGTTTAGGTACATTTGATTTATTAATTGCTTATATTTAATTATGACACTTGCAAATATTAATATATATATTTTTTTTTCCGTTTTAAGGCCTGAAACACCACTGGACCAAGAAGTTATTACTGAAAACTACTCGTTGGACCACAGTCCATTTGAACCTGCACACAAAACGGATTTCTTTTCAAGAACACGAGACCCAGATCTTCACAGTGCACCTACTAGACATACAGAACCACCTGTTCAACTACCTCAAGCAGAAGAAAAAGACAGCGTGATGTCCACATATGAACCATCAGAGAAGCCAGCACCGTCTGAAGAACCATTTCACATTGAAATTCAGCCTGTGCTGACCAGGACTTTATCCAATGAGTCTGCTCATACTCAGAAGCAAGAAGAGAGGAGGGTAGATCCCGTACCAATTAATGCTAAAGTATCTATTCGGCCTCCTGAACCTACAAAGGAAACCATAGATGATAAACCAAGGAAAGAGAGCT
Source organism: Anomaloglossus baeobatrachus (assembly GCF_048569485.1). Lineage (NCBI taxonomy): Eukaryota > Metazoa > Chordata > Amphibia > Anura > Aromobatidae > Anomaloglossus > Anomaloglossus baeobatrachus. Next base: position 177,740,467 of record NC_134360.1, on the reverse strand, counting down.
TTTCTAAGCCGCTAGATATGTTAAAAACAGAAAAGCCTTTTAAACCCAAGTCTGAAACAAGGTGGGGACCAAAACCAGGATCCCGAAACCGCGAAGAAGGTATGGATAGACCGGTAAGACGATCTGGCCCAATTAAAAAGCCTATTCTTCGTGACATGAAAGAGGAGCGTGAAATGCGAAAAGAAAAGGAGGAGGAAAAGAGTGGGCATGAAAAACCTATGAGACAAGAGAAAGTTGAAAAGAAAACACAGCCACAGCAGCCAGTGCCAAGTTTAGCCTCAGCAATAAGTAAAGCTGAGCAAGACAAGCCTTCACTTGATACTGCTACTCTTCCTAAAGTGTCAAATACTAGCACATCACATTCGGAAAAGTCATTGGATAACGCTTCAGATTCTATACCCAAACCTGTTGCCCAACCAACTCCAAGCACTCAGCCAAATAAAGAGGATAAAGTAGTGCGTGTGGTGAACAAGGAAAATAAAGACATGCCTTCTGAGAAGCCCAAATCCGATACTAAACCTCCATTAGCAACTCAGCCCCCTTATACAATGGTGCCACATCGAAGGGACCCAATGCTTCCTCCAAGGGCCTACAGAAAAGAAGCTAGAGACAGAGACTGGTTTCCTGATCAGGGGTATAGAGGTCGAGGCCGGGGGGAGTATTATTCCAGAGGTAGAAGCTATAGAGGTTCATATGGAGGCAGAGGACGAGGAGGTAGAGGTCACAATAGGGAATATCCACATTACAGAGATTCTAAGGTGCGTTCTGATCAAGCTCCTCCTGGTGCTGCAAGGCGCAGGGATGAAAGTGAAACGAGAAGTGAAAGCTCTGATTTTGAGGTGTTGCCCAAAAGGAGAAGACAACATGGTTCAGAAACAGACTCTGACAGCGAAGCACATGAAAGTGCCAGTGACACTCCTCTTTCGGATAAGGAGACTTTCAGCAGGACCAAATCTCGTAGAGATGAGCGTCCCGATATCAAACGAGCACCTAAATCTGTTTCCACTTTGAAGTCTGAAGCTGGAACCTCTAGAGCAGAAATCAGACCACCCGAAAGGCACTTCCCCAGAGATGATGACTCTCGTATTAAACCTGGCTTCTTACCAAAGGGGGAGCCTTCTCGAAGAGGGAGAGGAGCTGGGAGTTTTCGCCGTGGTGGCAGGGAACCCGGCATGCGTCCAACACGTCCTCCTCCACCCAGAAGATCTAATTATAGAGACAATCACTGGATTCCACGGCAGCAGGATTCAAGACCACTGCCACCTCCACGTATGGATGATGGTGAACACAGACATCAAGATCACCATATGTTACCACCTGGTGATAAGAGACCACCTATTAAGTTTGAACGGAAGTTTGATCCCTCTAGAGATAGACCTAGGAGGCAAAGACCTACGCGACCACCCAGACAGGATAAGCCTCCGCGATTTAGAAGATTAAAAGAACGAGAGAGAGAAGATGCTGGCAAACCAGTAGAAGCTAGTGGACCTTCTAATCAAGGCATGCCAGCCTCAAACAGTGTTCATGAATTCCCATCAGATTTTTCCGGTAACAAGACTCCAGATTTGTCCAACCATAACTCTTCAGACCAGGCTAATGAGGAATGGGAAACTGCGTCTGAAAGTAGTGACTTTAACGAACGAAGGGAAAGGGACGAGCGGAAAGCAGCAACTTCAGCCAACATCCAGTCACCAGCCCCTAGCAAAACCACTGACTGTTTGGCACAATCTCCACCCAAACGGGAAAGTGCAAAAAGAAGTTTCTCCAGTCAAAGACCGGGCATGGATCGTCAGAACCGACGTGGCAATACTGGTGGTGCTCCAAAACCTGGCAGGCATTACTCTGGTCCTAGGGGTGAGAGGCGAAGCGGAACATCATTACAAAGGGGAAAACGAGGGTGAGAAACCTGTTACATAGCTACTGTTAGACTGATGGCTGCTAGGTGGCATTGCCTGTCACGTATCGGCAAATGTTTGCTTGATATTTATCTTCCTATTTGTAATTCGGCTTAATTCAGTCACTTAAGTACTTGTTTTCTATTGAACCCCCAGGACAGGCGATGAGCAGATCTCAGGATTAGGGGCACTAGATAATTGCGGCGGCGGCAATATTCACCATCACTATCACAACTATCACCCGCATCCTGACGATGGGAGTGCTTCAGCCCAATCAAAAACTGCCAAGGATGTGACCGGCAAGAAGAAGGAAGAGCCTAAGCTGGTTGTCAAGAAATCTAAGGAAAAAGTGGATGCCTTGTCTCAGTTTGATCTGAACAACTATGCAAGTAGGTGTCCTTTTTTAGCTGTCTTACCATGCTTAATGGAAGGGGTTTTTTTTCCTCTAAAAACAACATGGTAGGCACCATTAGAGGATTTAGGGAACTTTTTAACTTTTTTTTTTTTGGGTACCTGCAGCAGTTTACGTAAATCTAATATTTGCAAAGTATTTTATTTTTATTTTTTTTTTTATTGTCCTTTTTTGACTTGAACAATATCTTTATTAGCATAAGATTTTCTTCAGCGCTCTATTGGGAGACCCAGACGATTGGGTGTATAGCACTGCCTCCGGAGGCCACACAAAGCAATTACACTAAAAAGTGTAAGGCCCCTCCCCTTCTGGCTATACACCCCCAGTGGGATCACTGGCTCACCAGTTTTCTGCTTTGTGCGAAGGAGGTCAGACATCCACGCATAGCTCCACTGTTTGTAGTCAGCAGTAGCTGCTGGCTATATCGGATGGAAGAAAAGAGGGCCCATATGGGGCCCCCAGCATGCTCCCTTCTCACCCGCGGTGGTGCTTGTAAGGTTGAGGTACCTATTGCTGGTACAGAGGCTGGAGCCCACATGCTGTTTTCCTTCCACATCCCCTGGAGGGCTCTGTGGAAGTGGGATCTTACCGGCCTCCAAGCCCTGAGGCCGGGCTCCATCCACAGACCCAGAGAACCTGCTGGATTTGGAGCGGGAGTGCCGTTCAGGGACAAGGCCCTGCAACTTTCAGGTACTCTGTGTCCCCGGCAGGCACGGACACTCTCAAGGCTTGCTGAGCGTTATAGTGCGCCGGGGACAGTAGCGCTGTGCGCTGGGGTTAGGTCACTGCAGCTTTGCTGAGTGACGTTACATGTTGGGAACTACTGCGCCGACCGCTACTGGAGCGGCGGCGCAGCTGCGACTTGTGGTGCGCCGGGGACTTTGCGCCGACCGCGCTTTTACGGCGGCGGCGCTTCTAACTTTAGCCCCCGGCTTCTGCGGCCTAGCGCCGCTTCGTTCCCGCCCCCACCCTGTCAATCAGGGTAGGGGAGAGACGCTGCTCAATTGGCAGCGCCGAGGGCTGGAGCTTTATTTACATGCTCCAGCCCTCTCACTAGGCACAGTGGGAAGCAGGCTTCCCGCTCTTCGTCTGTATACGCCCAGGGCCCGCCCCCCCTCTCCACAAGGACGCCGGCAGCCATTACACATGCGGTCTGGCTGGGGAAAGGCAGCAGGCTCTGGGAGACCCAGACTAAAGGGATTTCGGCGACCACACACCCGCTCCTAAGCGGGCGGTAAGCTGCACTTTAGTGCTGGCCCCACTAGTGCCTCAGTGTTATATTAGTGTACTTTTTTCTTAGTACCATATATATATATAGTTGCACTGTAAGGTCGCTTCTTGGCTGGACACCCTGTACTGCTCTGAGGAGGCAGCAACATGTCATCCGCAAAACGCAAGGGTGCCAAGGCACAGGCTGTGTACACTGTTTGTACTGCATGTGGGGCTGATCTACAGGCAGGCTCCAAAGACTCACATTGTGTGCAATGTTCAGTCCCAGTGGCACTTCGTCAGCCAGAGCCTATGGTGGTAGTGGCCCAGGCAGAGACGCCTGTGAACCCTGCCCCGGTGACGGGGACAGACTTTGCAGTTTTTGCGGATAAAATGTCTGTGACTATGTCAAAAATCCTGGAGACCTTGCAGTCCAGGCCAGTTGCTCAGACCATAGACACTGCTGTGTCTATGCTCTCCGGTCCCCCTCAGTTGGAACTAATCCGTACTTCAAGGGGGTCTCAAGCATCACAGGCTGAAGTCTCTGACTCAGATGACAGTCCCAGGCAGCCTAAGCGAGCTCGCTGGGAAAGACCCTCCACGTCGTCACACTGCTCAGGGTCTCAGCGAGAAGAGTCTCTCTGTGATGAGACTGAGGACGGTGATCAGGATTCTAATCCTGAGGCTCCTTTCAATCTGGATGCCCCTGATGGTGACGCCATGGTTAATGACCTTATATCGGCAATTAATAGACTGTTGGATATTTCTCCCCCAGCCCCTTCTGCAGAGGAGGCAGCTGCACAGCAGGAGAAGTTCCATTTCCTGTATCCCAAGCGTAAATTAAGTGCCTTTTTGGACCACTCTGACTTCAGAGAATCGATCCAGAAACACGACGCTCATCCAGACAAGCGTTTCTCTAAACGTTCTAAGGATACCCGTTATCCTTTTCCCTCTGAGGTGGCCAAACGCTGGACCCAGTGTCCAAAGGTGGATCCCCCAATTTCCAAGCTTGCGGCTAGATCCATAGTCGCAGTAGAGGATGGCGCTTCACTTAAAGATGCCAACGACAGACAGATGGACCTTTGGTTGAAATCTGTCTATGAAGCTATCGGCGCGTCGTTTGCTCCAGCATTCGCGGCCGTGTGGGCACTCCAAGCTATTTCAGCTGGTTTAGCACAGGTGGATGCTATCATACATCCAGCAGTGCCGCAGGTGGCGTCCCTAACTTCGCAAATGTCTGCGTTTGCGACCTATGCTATCAATGCTGTCCTAGAATCTACGAGCCGTACCGCTATGGCGTCCGCCAATTCTGTGGTTTTGCGCAGAGCCTTGTGGTTAAAGGACTGGAAAGCAGATGCTGGTTCCAAAAAATGCTTAACCAGCTTGCCATTATCTAGAGACAGACTGTTTGGTGAGCCATTGGCTGAAATCATAAAACAGTCCAAGGGTAAGGACTCTTCCTTACCACAGCCCAGAGCAAGTAAACCTCAACAGAAAAAGTGGCAGTCGAGGTTTCGGTCCTTTCGAGGCTCGGGCAAGGCCCAATTCTCCTCGTCCAAAAGGACTCAGAAAGAACAAGGGAGCTCAGATTCCTGGCGGGCTCACTCACGCCCCAGGAAAGCAAATGGAGGAACCGCTTCCAAAGCGGCTACCTCATGACTTTCGGCCTCCTCCCTCCGCATCCTCGGTCGGTGGCAGGCTCTCCCGCTTTTGCGACATTTGGCTGTCACAGGTCAAAGACCGGTGGGTAACAGACATTTTGTCTCGCGGGTACAGAATCGAGTTCAGTTCTCGACCTCCACTTCGGTTCTTCAGAACCTCCCCACACCCCAACCGAGCAGATGCCCTGCTGCAGGCGGTGTGCTCACTAAAAGCAGAAGGAGTCGTGATCCCTGTCCCCCCTCAGGAACGGGGGCGAGGATTTTACTCCAATATCTTTGTGGTTCCAAAAAAGGACGGCTCCTTCCGTCCTGTTCTGGACCTAAAACTGCTCAACAAGCATGTGAACGCCAGGCGGTTCCGGATGGAATCCCTCCGCTCAGTCATTGCCTCAATGTCTCAAGGAGATTTCATAGCATCAATAGACATCAAAGATGCTTATCTCCACGTGCCGATTGCTACAGAGCACCAACGCTTTCTACGCTTCGTGATAGGAGACGACCATCTTCAGTTCGTAGCTCTGCCATTTGGTCTGGCGACAGCCCCTCGGGTGTTCACCAAGATCATGGCGGCAGTGGTAGCAGTCTTGCACTCTCACGGACACTCTGTGATCCCTTACTTGGACGATTTACTGGTCAAGGCACCCTCTCAAGAGGCATGCCAACTCCGCCTGAATGTTGCACTGGAGACTCTCCAGGCGTTCGGGTGGATCATCAACTTCCCAAAGTCAAATCTGTCACCGACCCAATCACTAACGTATCTTGGCATGGAGTTTCATACTCTCTCAGCGATAGTGAAGCTTCCGCTGGACAAGCAGCGGTCTCTACAGACTGGGGTGCAGGCTCTCCTTCAAAGTCAGTCGCACTCCTTAAGACGCCTCATGCACTTCCTCGGGAAGATGGTGGCGGCAATAGAGGCGGTTCCGTTTGCGCAGTTTCATCTGCGTCCACTTCAATGGGACATTCTCCGCCAATGGGACGGGAAGTCAACATCCCTGGACAGGAAAGTCTCCCTTTCCCAGACGGCCAAAGACTCTCTGCAGTGGTGGCTTCTTCCCACCTCATTATCACAGGGAAGATCCTTCCTACCACCGTCTTGGGCGGTGGTCACGACAGACGCGAGTCTGTCAGGGTGGGGAGCAGTCTTTCTCCACCACAGGGCTCAGGGTACGTGGACTCGGCAGGAGTCCACCCTTTAGATCAATGTTCTGGAAATCAGAGCAGTGTATCTTGCCCTACTAGCCTTCCAGCAGTGGCTGGAAGGAAGGCAGATCCGAATTCAGTCGGAAAACTCCACAGCGGTGGCATACATCAACCACCAAGGGGGGACACGCAGTCGGCAAGCCTTCCAGGAAGTCCGGCGGATTCTGATGTGGGTGGAAGCCACAGCCTCCACCATATCCGCAGTTCACATCCCCGGCGTAGAAAACTGGGAAGCAGACTTCCTCAGTCGCCAGGGCATGGACGCAGGGGAATGGTCCCTTCACCCAGACGTGTTTCAGGAAATCTGTCGCCGCTGGGGGGTGCCGGACGTCGACCTAATGGCGTCACGGCACAACAACAAGGTCCCAACCTTCATGGCACGGTCTCGCGATCAAAGAGCGCTGGCGGCAGACGCCCTAGTGCAAGATTGGTCGCAGTTCCGGCTCCCTTATGTGTTTCCACCTCTGGCACTCTTGCCCAGAGTGCTACGCAAGATCAGATCCGATTGCATCCGCGTCATACTTGTCGCCCCAGACTGGCCGAGGAGGGCGTGGTATCCGGATCTGTGGCAGCTCACGGTTGGCCAACCGTGGGCACTCCCAGACCGACCAGACTTACTGTCCCAAGGGCCGTTTTTCCATCGGAATTCTGCGGCCCTGAACCTGACTGTGTGGCCATTGAGTCCTGGATCCTAGCGTCTTCAGGATTGTCCCAAGGGGTCGTTGCCACCATGAGACAGGCTAGGAAGCCCACGTCCGCTAAGATCTACCACAGAACGTGGAGGATATTCTTATCCTGGTCCTCTGCTCAGGGAGTGTCTCCCTGGCCATTTGCATTGCCTACCTTTCTTTCTTTCCTGCAATCTGGGTTAGAAAAAGGTTTGTCGCTCGGCTCCCTTAAAGGTCAGGTCTCGGCGCTATCCGTCTTTTTTCAGAGGCGTTTGGCACGCCTTCCTAAGGTGCGCACGTTCCTACAGGGGGTTTGCCATATCGTACCCCCGTACAAGCGGCCGTTAGATCCATGGGATCTGAACAGGGTACTAGTTGCCCTCCAGAAGCCGCCCTTCGAGCCTCTGAGGGAGGTTTCACTTTCTAGACTATCACAGAAAGTGGCTTTTCTGGTAGCGATCACATCTCTTCGGAGAGTGTCTGAGCTGGCAGCACTATCATCCAAGGCTCCCTTCCTGGTCTTCCACCAGGACAAGGTTGTGCTGCGCCCCATTCAGGAGTTTCTCCCGAAGGTGGTATCCTCTTTTCATCTTAATCAGGATATCTCTTTGCCTTCGTTTTGTCCTCATGCAGTTCATCGGTATGAGAAAGATTTACATTTGTTAGATCTGGTGAGAGCACTCAGAATCTACATTTCCCGCACGGCGCCCTTGCGCCGTTCGGATGCACTCTTTGTCCTTGTCGCTGGTCAGCGCAAAGGGTCGCAGGCTTCTAAGGCTACCCTGGCTCGATGGATCAAAGAACCAATTCTTGAAGCCTACCGTTCTGCTGGGCTTCCGGTTCCATCAGGGCTGAAGGCCCATTCTACCAGAGCCGTGGGTGCATCCTGGGCATTACAACACCAGGCTACGGCTCAACAGGTGTGCCAGGCAGCTACCTGGTCGAGTCTGCACACTTTCACCAAACATTATCAGGTGCATACCTATGCTTCGGCGGACGCCAGCCTAGGTAGAAGAGTCCTGCAGGCGGCAGTTGCCTCCCCGTAGGGGAGGGCTGTCTTGCAGCTCTAACATGAGGTATTTCTTTACCCACCCAGGGACAGCTTTTGGACGTCCCAATCGTCTGGGTCTCCCAATAGAGCGCTGAAGAAGAAGGGAATTTTGTTACTTACCGTAAATTCCTTTTCTTCTAGCTCTTATTGGGAGACCCAGCACCCGCCCTGTTGTCCTTCGGGATTTTTGGTTTGTTTGCGGGTACACATGTTGTTCATGTTGAACGGTTTTCAGTTCTCCGATGTTACTCGGAGAGAATTTGTTTAAACCAGTTATTGGCTTTCCTCCTTCTTGCTTTTGCACTAAAACTGGTGAGCCAGTGATCCCACTGGGGGTGTATAGCCAGAAGGGGAGGGGCCTTACACTTTTTAGTGTAATTGCTTTGTGTGGCCTCCGGAGGCAATGCTATACACCCAATCGTCTGGGTCTCCCAATAAGAGCTAGAAGAAAAGGAATTTACGGTAAGTAACAAAATTCCCTTCTTTCTTCAGCGCTCTATTGGGAGACCCAGACGATTGGGGTATAGCTACTGCCCTCCGGAGGCCACACAAAGCACTACACTAAAAAGTGCAAGGCCCCTCCCCTTCTGGCTATACCCCCCCCGTGGTATCACGGGTTCTCCAGTTTTCAAGCTTTGTGCGAAGGAGGTCAGACATCCACGCATGGCTCCACAGATTTTAGTCAGCAGTAGCTGCTGACTATTTCGGATGGAAGAAAAGAGGGCCCATGTAGGGCCCCCAGCATGCTCCCTTCTCACCCGTGGATGGTGTTGTAAGGTTGAGGTACTTATTGCTAGTACAGAGGCCGGAGCCCACATGCTGTTTTCCTTCCCCATCCCCATGAGGGGCTCTGGGTGAAGTGGGATCTTACCGGTCTCCAGGCACAGAGACCGAGCTCCATCCACAGACCCAAAAGAACCTGCTGGATATGGAGCTGAGTATCGTCAGGGACAGGGCCCTGCTACATCAAGGTACTCTGTGTTCCCATGCACATCGCGCCCACACACACCAGCATTGCTGGGAGTGTTAGTGCGCCGGGGACAACAGCGCGGAGCGCTGGTGCTATTATTCACTGCAGCTTTGCTGAGTGAATTTATGTATTGAAAACGGCCGCGCCGGCCGCTGCTGGTTGTTTTTTACATTGTGGCGCGGCTGGGACTTGTGGTGCGCCGGGGGACTTCGGCGTCGGCCGTGCACATAGGACGGCCGCGCTTATTACTAGAGTCCCCGGCTTTGCGGCCTAGTTTTCGTTTCGTTCCCGCCCCAGCCCTGCCAGTCAGAGGAGGGGCGGGACGCTGTACAGTAGCTCAGCGCAGGGAGCTGGAGTCTGCTTTGCATTCTCCAGCCCCCTCTCACTGAACACAGTGAGACGCCGGGTTCCCGCTCTTGGCTGGGGCTCGCCCACGGCCCGCCCCTCTGCACAGGACGGGGAAGAGAAGCCGGCAGCCATTATGGTTTCCACTCTGGGAGAACGGAACCAGTCACAGGTTTTTGGGCGACCTCGCACCCGCTCTTGTGCGGGCGGTAAGCAACTGACACCACTAATGCTGAAGTGGGCTTTTGGGCTGTGTGCTGATATGCTATGCACTGTACTGTACTGTCGCTATTCTGGGCAACAGCAGCAAATAAGCAATGCTGCTGAGGCACAAGCTTTCAATGCTTCTTCGTTTGCATGTGCTGCAGTGTTTACTGTCAGATTGGGCAACAGCAGCAGTAGAGCAATTTGTGCTAAGGCACAAGCTTTCAATGCTGCTTCGCTTGCATGTGCTGCACGGTTTATTGTTATGCTATACATTCACTGTATGTCGCTATTCTTGGCTAATGCGCCCAGATAAACAGACAAAAGCAGCAGTAGAGCAATGGTGCTACGGCACAAGTTTTCAATGCTGCTTGACTTGCATTGGCTGCAGTGTTTACTGTCATGCTTGTATGCTATACATTCACTGTATGTCGCTATCCTTGGCTAATGTTCCTGGATAAATAGACAACAGCAGCAGAAAGGCTAGGGTGCTAACGCGCAAGCTTTCAATGCTGCTTGGATTGCATGGGCTGCAGTGTTTACTGTCATGCTGTATGCTATACATTCACTGTATGTCGCTATCCTTGTCTCATGCTCCTAGATAAATAGACAACAGCAGCAGAAGAGCAAATGTGCCAAGCCGCAAGTTTTCAATGCTGCGTGTACTACATGTGCTGAAGTGTTTATTTGTACTTCATGCTTGTATGACTATTCACTGTACGGTCGCTATCCTCGGCTAGGCTCTTAGATAGCTAGACAACAACAGCAGAAAAAGACAAGTTGCCAATGCACGGGCTTTCTATGCTGCTTGTACTGCATGTCATACGGTTTCAGGACCCCCAGTGCGTGCAATTGCTCAACCGGGGTCTCTGCTATATGTGGCCAAAGGAACCACCTGTGATCTCTGTCCAGAGACAGGGACGAAGTTGCAGTTTTTCCGCTGATATATTGTCTGTGACTATGACTGACATCTTACAGACTTTGCACCCCAAGCAGACCGTGGGCAATATGGTTGCAATGACCCTGGCCGCCCTGATCTGGAGCATCTCAAGGCGCCAGAGTGATTCCAGGCATCCCAGAGAGCAGGCATCCGACACGGTCGACAGTCCCAGATGGCCTAAGCGGGCTCGCTGGCATTAGCCCTCGACTACATCACTGGGCAAGGTCCCAGCTGGAGTACTCTCTGTACGATGAGGCAGACGTAGCTGTTCAGGACTCTGTTCCTGAGACCGCTCTCAATCCGGATACACCGGATGGTGACGCTATAGTGAATAATCTTATTGCGTCCATCAACGAAAGGTTGGGTATTTCTCCCTCAACTCCTCCAGTGGAGGGGTCAGCTTCACAGCAAGAGAAATCTCTATATATTGAGTACTTGTTTAGCACTCTGACTCCAGAGACGCAGTCCAGAAACGACACGCTTATCACGATAAGCGTTTCTCCGACCGTATTAATGAGACACGTGTCGCTCCCCCTGACGTGGTCAAGCGCTAGACCCAGTATCCAAATGTGGATCCCCCAATCTCCATGCTTGCAGCTAGATCTATAGTTGTAGTGGTGGATAGGACTTCACTTCAAAATGCCATTGACAGGCAGATTGGCCTCTGGTTGCAATCTGTCTATGAAGCTATCGGCAGGTCGGCTGCTCCGGCAGTCGCAGCCGTGAAGGCACTCCAAGCTATTTCAGCTAGTATTGCGCAGAGGGTCGCTGTCACAGGTACTCTCGGTCCCAGCAGCGTCTTTAACTCGCAATGTCGGCATGGCGAATCATGCTGTTATTGCTGTCCGAGACTCTACGAGCCGGACGTCAGTGGCATCCGCCAACTCCGTGTTTTTACGCAGAGGCTAGTAGTTGAGAGATTGGAACAGAGGCTGCTTCCAACGAAGTGCTTAACCAGGTTGCCTTTATCTAGTGATAGTCTGTTGGTAAGGGTTGAATGAAATCATTCAACTATCCAAGACGACTCAAAAAGCCCAGAAGGGCATAGATTCCTAGCGGGCTCAATTCACGCCCGGGGAAGGCAGCCGGAGGATCCGCTACCAAAGCGTTTTCCTCATAATTTTCAGCCCTCTCACTCCGCAACCGCGGGGGGGCAGACTCCCCCGCTTTAGCGGCATTTACCTACCGCAGGTTGAGGGCCTGTGAGTGAGAGTCAGTTTGTTTTCAAACTACCGCACCGACCGAGCCGAGGCTCTTCTGCAGGCGGAAAGAGCGGTAATCCCTGTTCCTCTTCAGGAACCAGATACGCATTTTGCCCCGACCTGGTCGTGGTGCCAAAATAGGACGGCTCCTTCCGTCCCGTTCTGGACTTTATACTGCTTAACGAGCACGTGAAAACCAGGCGGTTCCGGATGGCATCACTCCGCTCCGTCATTGCCTCTCTGTCTCAAGGAGTTTTCCTAGCTTCAATAGACATCAGGATGCTTATCTACACGTGCCGATTGCTCCGAGGCACCGGCGTTGGCTACGATTCGTTATTAAAGACGAGAATATTTCGTTTCGTAGCCATACCCTTTGGCTGGCGACAGCCCCACGGGTGTTCACCAAGTTCGTGGCAGCAGAGGGAGCAGTCCCGCGCTCTCACGGTCACTCTGTGATCCTTTACTTGGGCAATCTACTGGTCAAGGCACTCTCCTTTACAAGCATGCCAACACAACCTGAACATGGCGCTGGACCCTTCCCAGAGTTTCGGGTGGGTCTTCAACTTTTCAAGGTTGAACCCAATCGCTGGCATCTCCTGGAGAGTTTTCACACTCTCTCAGCGATAGTGAAGCTTCCGCTGGACAAACAGCGTTCACTACAGACGAGGGGACAGTCTCTCCTTCAAGGAGGCGCCTCATCCAGAGGCGAGTTTTAGCTTTTCCAGACGGTCAAAGACCATCTTCAGAGGAGTCCACTCTTCAACTCAGTGGTCTGGAGCTCTGGGCAGTGTATCTTGCACTGCAAGCCTTCCTGCAGTGGCTGGAATGCAAATAGATCCGAATTCAGTCGGACTATCCACAGCGGTGGCATACACCAACCACCAAGGCGGACTACGCAGTCGACAAGACTCCCAAGAGGTCCGGCGGATTCTGCTATGGGTAGAAGACAGAGCATACACCATATCAGCTGTTCACATCCCGGGCGTACGACACTAGGAAGCAGACTTCCTCAGTCGCCAGGGCGTGGACGCAGGGGAATGGGCTCTGCACCCGTTTGTTTGCAAGAATTCTGTAGACGCAGGATGAAGACGGACGTCGACGTCATGGCTTCTCGGCAACAACAAGGTCCCGATTTTCATGACGCGGTCTTACGATCAAAGAGCTCTGGCGACAGGCGCCTTGGCTCAGGATTGGTCACAGTTCCAGCTACCGATTGCTGCCACACCATCCTCGTCGCCCCAGACTGGCCGGGGAGGTCGTGGTACCGTGATCTGTGGCATCTCACCGTCGGTCGACCGTGAGCACGACGTCATTGCCACCATGAGACGGGCTAGCCAGCCGCGGTCTGCCAAGATCTACCACAACTCGTGGAAGATATTCTTATCTTAGTGTTCTGCTCAGGGAGGGTCTCCCTGGCCATCGGCATTGCCTACTTTGCCTTCCCTCCTGCAATCTGGTTGGGAAAGAGGTTGGTCGCTCGGCTCCCTTTAAGGGCAAGTCTCGGCACTATCCGTGTTCTTTTCAGAAGCGTCTAGCACGTCTTCCTAAGGTGCGCACGTTACTACAGGGGGTTTGTCATATTGTGCCCCCGTACAAGCGGCCGTTAGATCCATGGGATCTGAACAGGGTACTAGTTGCTCTCCAGAAGCCGCATTTCGAGCCTCTGAGGGAAGTTTCCCTTTCGCGCCTGTCACAGAAAGTGGCCTTTCTGGTTGCGATCACGTCGCTTCGGCGAGTGTCTAAGCTGGCGGCTCTGTCATTCAAGGCTCCCTTCCTAGTGTTCCACCAGGACAAGGTAGTGCTGCGCCCTATTCAGGAGTTTCTCCCTAAGGTTGTATCCGCGTTTCTTCTTAATCGGGATATACCCTTTCCTTCCTTTTGTTCTCATCCGGTTCTCCGGTATGAAAAGGATTTACAGTTGTTAGTTCTGGTGAGAGCACTCAGAATCTACATTTCCCGCACGGCGCCCATGCGCCGCTCTGATGCATTTTTTGTCCTTGTCGCTGGTACGCGCAAGGGGTTGCAGGTTTCTAAAGCCACCATGGCTCGATGGATCAAAGAACCAATTCTTGAAGACTACCGTTCTGCGGGGCTTCCGGTTCCTTCAGGGCTGAAGGTCCATTCTACCAGAGCCGTAGGTGCGTTTTGGGCATTACGACACCAGGCTACGGCTCAACAGGTGTGCCAGGCAGCTACCTGGTCGAGCCTGCACATTTTTCACCAAACATTATCAGGTGCATACCTATGCTTCGGCGGACGCCAGCCTAGGTAGAAGAGCCCTGCAGGTGGCAGTGGCTTCCCCATAGGGGAGGGCTGTCTTGCAGCTCTAACATGAGGTATTTCTTTACCCACCCAGGGACAGCTTTTGGACGTCCCAATCGTCTGGGTCTCCCAATAGAGCGCTGAAGAAGAAGGGAATTTTGTTACTTACCGTAAATTCCTTTTCTTCTAGCTCTTATTGGGAGACCCAGCACCCGCCCTGTTGTCCTTCGGGATTTTTTTGTTGTTTGCGGGTACACATGTTGTTCATGTTGAACGGTTTTTCAGTTCTCCGATGTTACTCGGAGTTAATTTGTTTAAACCAGTTATTGGCTTTCCTCCTTCTTGCTTTGGCACTAAAACTGGAGAACCCGTGATATCACGGGGGGGTATAGCCAGAAGGGGAGGGGCCTTGCACTTTTTAGTGTAGTGCTTTGTGTGGCCTCCGGAGGGCAGTAGCTATACCCCAATCGTCTGGGTCTCCCAATAAGAGCTAGAAGAAAAGGAATTTACGGTAAGTAACAAAATTCCCTTCTTCTGCTCTATATGCATGAAATGTATCCTTTTTTTTTGACTGAGCACCGTGCATACTGGTCAATACCTGTAAGTATCAGATTCATTGTGTGCTATTTATTAGCTTTATTTGCTCATCAGTGGTGACTGTGTATCAGTGTCGATGAACGTTACTTTTACTAAGGAATCCATTATTTCTTTGTCGCTCCATTGGGAGACCCAGACAATTGGATGTATAGCTTCTGCCTCCGGAGGCCACACAAAGCATTACACTTAAAAGTGTAAACCCCTCCCCTCTGCCTATACACCCCCCTGTGCATCACGGGCTCCTCAGTTTTTATTGCTTTGTGTGAAGGAGGCACACATCCACGCAAGCTCCACATTTTAGTCAGCAGCAGCTGCTGACTATATCGGATGGAAGAAAAGTGGGCCCATAACAGGGCCCCCCAGCATGCTCCCTTCTCACCCCACTCTGGTCGGCGGTGCTGTTAAGGTTTAGGTACCCATTGCGGGTACATAGGCAGGAGCCACATGCTGTTTTCCTTCCCCATCCCTTAGGGGCTCTGGGTGAAGTGGGATCCTAACCGGTCACCAGGCACTGGGACCGTGCTCCCTCCGCAGCCCCTGGGGGAATCTGCTGGACAGGAGACCGGGTATCATCAGGGACAAGGCCCTGCTACTCTGAGGTACTCTGTGTCCCCTTGGGGACGGCGCATAGAGCGCCTGTGTAATGGACACTGCAGCAGCTGCTGGGTGTGTTTGTGCGCCGGGACTACCGCGCTGACCGCGCTTGTTAGCCGGCCGCGCTTATAACTTTAGTCCCCGGCTTTTGCGGCCTAGTACCGCATATTCCCGCCCCCGGGCCTGCCAGTCAGGGGTAAGGGCGGGACGCTGCACTGGACGTCAGCGCTGAGGGCTGGAGCATACTTTGTATCCTCCTCCCCCCTCACTGAGCACCGTGGGGCACCAGATTCCTGCACTTTCTGAGGCACGCCCACGGCTCCCTCCTCCTCTCTGAACGCCGGCAGCCATTCCTATCAGCACTTCAGACGCTGCAGAACATCAGAGGGGAGACAACTCCGAGCTCCACAGCTCTGGGAGGCCCAGGCAGGGAATCTGGTGGTCACACAACCGCTGAGAGCGGTCGGTAAGCCGCACCTGTTACTAGGTGCTGGTCCCCCTGGGTGCCGAAGTGTATATTTATATGCTTATATTGTATACATTTACTCTGTACGGCCGCACTATTAGCTTTTGGCTATATACCCTCACTGATTGCTCTAAGAGGAGACAACAGCATGTCGTCCGCAAAAAGCAAGGGTGCCAAAGCACAGGCTTACTTTGCAACCTGTACCTCATGTGCGGCAATGCTACCTGCAGGTTCCACCTACCCTCATTGTGTGCAATGCTCGGCCCCTGTGACACTCACTCAGACGGAGTCTCAGCCACTGGTGGGACCCCCGGCCCAGGTGGAACCACCGACCCCCACTGTCCAGGTGACAGGGACAGAGTTTGCAGTATTCGCTGACAAACTTTCTGAGTCTATGGATAGATGGTCTGCTAAGATACTAGAAGCTTTGCAGTCCAGACCTGTAACACAGGCCCCGGGCACTGTTGATTCATTGCCCCCAGGCCCCCCTCGGTCGGAGCAGCAAAGTGCTCCTGGGTCGACTCATAGGTCCCACGGGGAGGACTCCGACACGGACCGCAGTCCCAGACCGACTAAGCGGGCTCGCTGGTAGCTTCCCTCGACTTCATCTCACTGTTCAGGGTCTCAGCATGAGGACTCTCTGGAAGATGAAGCGGATGGGGCAGATCAGGGCTCTGATCCTGACGCCGCGCTCAACCTTGATACGCCTGAAGGGGACGCCATAGTAAACGACCTTATAGCGTCCATCAATCAGGTGTTAGAGCTTTCTCCTCCAGCCCTTCCGAGTGAGGAGTCAGCTTCTCAGCAGGAGAAATTTCATTTTAGGTTTCCCAAACGTACACGGAGTGCGTTTCTTGATCACTCCGACTTCAAAGATGCAGTCCAGAAACACCGAGCTTTTCCGGATAAGCGCTTTACTAAGCGCCTTAATGACACACGTTATCCCTTCCCCCCTGACGTAGTCAAGGGTTGGGCTCAGTGTCCCAAGGTGGATCCTCCAGTCTCTAGACTGGCGGCCAGATCCATAGTTGCAGTGGCAGATGGTGCATCACTCAAGGATGCCACTGACAGGCAGATAGAGCTCCTGATGAAATCCATCTATGAGGCTATCGGCGCGTCCTTTGCTCCGGCATTTGCAGCCGTATGGGCACTCCAAGCTATCTCAGCTTGTCAGTCTGAGATTAATGCAGTCACACGGGCCGCTACTCCGCAGGTTGTGTCATTAACCTCTCAGGTGTCGGCGTTTGCGTCCTACGCCATGAATGCTGTACTGGACTCTGCGAGCCGTACAGCGGTAGCATCCGCCAATTCAGTGGCAGTCCGCAGGGCCATGTGGCTACGTGAATGGAAGGCAGACTCTGCTTCCAAAAAGTTTTTAACCGGTTTGCCGTTTTCTGGCGACCGCCTGTTTGGCGAGCAATTGGATGAAATCATTAAACAATCCAAGGGTAAGGACTCGTCCTTACCCCAGTCCAAACCTAACAGACCTCAACAACGGAAGGTACAATCGAGGTTTCGGTCCTTTCGGCCCTATGGCAGGTCTCAATTCTCCTCGTCCAACAGGCCTCAAAAGGGTCAGAGGAACTCTGATTCATGGCGGTCTAAGGCACGTCCTAAAAAGACCGCCGGAGGAACCGCTCCCAAAGCGGCCTCCTCATGACTTGCGGACTCCCCAAACCGCATCCTCGGTCGGTGGCAGGCTCTCCCGCTTTTGCGACGCCTGGTGCCCACATGTCCAAGACCGATGGGTGAGAGACATTCTGTCTCACGGTTACAGGATAGAGTTCAATTCTCGTCCTCCGATTCGTTTCTTCAGAACATCTCCGCCCCCCGAGCGAGCCGATGCTCTTCTTCAGGCGGTGAACACTCTGAAGGCAGAAGGAGTGGTTATCCCTGTTCCCCTTCAGCAATGGGGTCACGGTTTTTACTCCAACTTGTTTGTGGTACCAAAAAAGGACGGATCTTTCCGTCCCGTTCTGGACCTCAAACTGCTCAACAGACACGTGAAAACCAGGCGGTTCCGGATGGAATCTCTCCGCTCCGTCATCGCCTCGATGTCCCAAGGAGTCTTCCTAGCCTCAATCGACATCAGGGATGCTTATCTCCACGTGCCGATTGCACCAGAGCATCAGCGCTTCCTGCGTTTCGCCATCGGGGACGAACACCTTCAGTTCGTGGCACTGCCTTTCGGCCTGGCAACAGCCCCACGGGTCTTCACCAAGGTCATGGCAACAGTGGTAGCAGTCCTACACTCTCAGGGACACTCAGTGATCCCTTACTTGGACGATCTTCTTGTCAAGGCCCCCTCTCGGGTGGCATGCCAACACAGCCTGAACATTGCTCTGGAGACTCTCCAGAGGTTCGGGTGGATCATCAATTTCCCAAAGTCAAATCTGACACCGACACAATCGCTGACATATCTCGGGATGGAGTTTCATACTCTCCCAGCGATAGTGAAACTTCCGCTGGACAAACAGCGATCACTACAGACAGGGGTGCAATCTCTCCTCCGAGCTCAGTCGCACCCCTTGAGACGCCTCATGCACTTCCTAGGGAAGATGGTGGCAGCAATGGAGGCAGTTCCATTTGCGCAGTTTCATCTGCGTCCACTTCAATGGGACATTCTCCGCAAATGGGACAGGAAATCGACGTCCCTCGACAGGAACGTCTCCCTTTCTCGGGCAGCCAAGGCCTCCCTTCAGTGGTGGCTTCTTCCCACTTCCTTGTCGAAGGGGAAATCGTTTCTGCCCCCATCCTGGGCTGTGGTCACGACGGACGCGAGTCTGTCAGGGTGGGGAGCGGTCTTCCTCCACCACAGGGCTCAGGGAACCTGGACTCCGACAGAGTCCTCCCTTCAGATCAATGTTCTGGAGATAAGGGCAGTGTATCTAGCCCTAAAGGCGTTCCAGCCGTGGCTGGAAGGCAGGCAGATCCGAATTCAGTCGGACAACGCCACGGCGGTGGCATACATCAACCACCAAGGCGGCACACGCAGTCGCCAAGTCTTCCAGGAAGTTCGGCGGATTCTGCTGTGGGTGGAAGCCACAGCATCCACCATCTCCGCAGTTCACATCCCAGGCGTAGAAAACTGGGAAGCAGACTTTCTCAGTCGCCAGGGCATGGACGCAGGGGAATGGTCTCTTCACCCGGACGTGTTTCAAGAGATCTGTTGCCGCTGGGGAACGCCGGACGTCGACCTAATGGCGTCCCGGCACAACAACAAGGTCTCGGCATTCATGGCACGGTCTCAAGATCACAGAGCGCTGGCGGCAGACGCATTAGTTCAGGATTGGTCGCAGTTTCGACTGCCTTATGTATTTCCTCCTCTGGCACTGCTGCCCAGAGTGTTATGCAAGATCAGGTCCGACTGCCGCCGCGCCATCCTCATCGCCCCAGACTGACCGAGGAGGTCGTGGTACCCGGATCTGTGGCATCTCACGGTGGGTCAACCGTGGGCACTACCAGACCGACCAGACTTGCTGTCTCAAGGGCCATTTTTCCACCTGAATTCTGCGGCCCTCAACCTGACTGTGTGGCCATTGAGTCCTGGATCCTAGCGTCTTCAGGGTTATCTCAAGAGGTCATTGCCACTATGAGACAGGCCAGGAAACTAACGTCAGCCAAGATCTACCACAGGACGTGGAGGATCTTCTTATCCTGGTGCTCTGATCAGGGTTTTATTCCCTGGCCATTTGCCTTGCCCACTTTTCTGTCCTTCCTTCAATCCGGAATGGAAAAGGGGTTGTCTCTCGGCTCTCTTAAGGGACAAGTCTCGGCGCTCTCTGTATTTTTTCAAAAGCGTCTAGCAAGGCTTCCGCAGGTACGCACGTTCCTGCAGGGGGTTTGCCACATAGTCCCCTCTTACAAGTGCCCGCTAGAACCCTGGGATCTGAACAGGGTGCTAACGGCTCTTCAGAAACCACCTTTCGAGCCAATGAGAGATATTTCTCTTTCTCGCCTCTCGCAGAAGGTGGTCTTCCTAGTGGCAGTCACATCACTTCGCAGAGTGTCTGAGCTAGCTGCACTGTCATGCAAAGCCCCCTTCCTGGTGTTTCACCAGGACAAGGTGGTTCTGCGTCCGGTTCCGGAATTTCTCCCTAAGGTGGTATCCCCTTTTCATCTCAATCAGGATATCTCCTTACCTTCTTTTTGTCCTCATCCATTTCACCAATGTGAAAAGGATTTGCACTTGTTAGATCTTGTGAGAGCACTCCGGCTCTACATTTCTCGTACGGCGCCCCTGCGCCGCTCGGATGCGCTTTTTGTCCTTGTCGCTGGCCAGCGTAAAGGGTCGCAGGCTTCCAAGTCAACCTTGGCTCGGTGGATCAAGGAACCAATTCTTGAAGCCTACCGTTCTTCTGGGCTTCCGGTTCCTTCAGGACTGAAAGCCCATTCTACCAGAGCCGTGGGTGCGTCCTGGGCTTTGCGGCACCAGGCTACGGCTCAGCAGGTGTGTCAGGCGGCTACCTGGTCGAGTCTGCACACTTTCACGAAACACTATCAGGTGCATACCTACGTTTCGGCAGATGCCAGCTTAGGTAGGCGAGTCCTTCAGGCGGCGGTTGCCCACCTGTAGGAAGGGGCCGTCTTTCGGCTCTATTACCGGGGTATTCTTTTACCCACCCAGGGACTGCTTTTGGACGTCCCAATTGTCTGGGTCTCCCAATGGAGCGACAAAGAAGGGAATTTTGTTTACTTACCGTAAATTCCTTTTCTTCTAGCTCCTATTGGGAGACCCAGCACCCGCCCCTGTTCCCTTCGGGCTGTTGTTCTTTTGTGTACACATGTTGTTCATGTTGAATTGTTCTTTGGTTCATGGTTTAAGTTCTCCGAACATCCTTCGGATTGAATTTACCTTAGACCAATTTATAAGTTTCCTCCTTCCTGCTTTTGCACCAAAACTGAGGAGCCCGTGATGCACGGGGGGGTGTATAGGAAGAGGGGAGGGGTTTACACTTTTTAAAGTGTAATACTTTGTGTGGCCTCCGGAGGCAGAAGCTATACACCCAATTGTCTGGGTCTCCCAATAGGAGCTAGAAGAAAAGGAATTTACGGTAAGTAAACAAAATTCCCTTCTTTTATATTTTACAAGAGGGACTACAATTAAGAAGGGCTTGTCCAGGTAGGGGACAACCCTTTAAGTTGTTGTGCACATTGCGTCTTTCTTTGTCGCTCCATTGGGAGACCCAGACAATTGGGTGTATAGCTTCTGCCTCCGGAGGCCACACAAAGTATTACACTTAAAAGTGTAAAGCCCCTCCCCTTCTGCCTATACACCCCCCCGTGCATCACGGGCTCCTCAGTTTTTATGCTTTGTGCGAAGGAGACACACATGCACGCATAGCTCCACAATTTAGTCAGCAGCAGCTGCTGACTTTATCGGATGGAAGAAAAGAGGGCCCATAACAGGGCCCCCAGCATGCTCCCTTCTCACCCCACTCTGGTCGGCGGTGCTGTTAAGGTTGAGGTACCCATTGCGGGTACATAGGCAGGAGCCACATGCTGTTTTCCTTCCCCATCCCTTAAGGGCTCTGGGTGAAGTGGGATCCTAATCGGTCTCCAGGCACTGGGACCGTGCTCCCTCCGCAGCCCCTGGGGAATCTGCTGGACAGGAGCCGGGTATCGTCAGGGACAAGGCCCTGCTACTGTGAGGTACTCTGTGTCCCCTTGGGGACCGCGCATAGAGCGCTTGTGTCATACACGCTGCATCACTGCTGGGTGTGTTAGTGCGCCGGGGACTACCGCGCTGGCCGCGCTTATTTGCCGGCCGCGCTTATAACTTTAGTCCCCGGCTTTTGCGGCCTAGTACCGCATATTCCCGCCCCCGGGCCTGCCAGTCAGGGGAAGGGCGGGACGCTGCACAGGACGTCAGCGCTGAGGGCTGGAGCATACTTTGTATCCTCCTCCCCCCTCACTGAGCACCGTGGGGCACCAGATTCCCGCACTTTCTGGGGCACGCCCACGGCCCCCTCCTCCTCACAGAACGCCGGCAGCCATTCCTGTCAGCACATCTGAAGCTAGAGAGGAGAGACAACACGGCTCTGGGAGGCCCAGGCAGGGAATCTGGTGATCACACAACCGCTTTTGGCGGTCGGTAAGCAGCACCTGTTTCTAGGTGCTGGCCCCACTGAGTGCCGAAGTGTATATATATATATGCTTATATGCTATACATTTACACTGTACGGTCGCACTGTTGATTTTTGGCTATATACCCTCCTGGATTGTACTCAGAGGAGACAACAGCATGTCGTCCGCAAAAAGCAAGGGTGCCAAAGCACAGGCTTACTTTGCAACCTGTACCTCATGTGCGGCTATACTACCGGCAGGTTCCACCGACCCTCATTGTGTGCAATGCTCGGCCCCTGTGGCACTTACTCAGCCGGAGCCTCTGCTACTGGTGGCCCAAGTGGAACCACCCGCTACCACTGTCCAGGTGACAGGGACGGAGTTTGCAGTATTTGCTGACAAACTGTCTGAGAGTATGGATAAATGGTCTGCTAAGATACTAGAAGCCTTGCAGTCCAGGCCGGTAACACAGGCCCCGGGCACTGTTGAATCATTGGCCCCAGGCCCCCCTCGGTTGGAGCAGCAAAGTGCTCCTGGGGTGACTCATAGGTCCCAGGGTGAGGTCTCCGACACGGACCGCAGTCCCAGACCGCCTAAGCGGGCTCGCTGGGAAATTCCCTCAACTTCATCACACTGCTCAGGGTCTCAGCAATAGGACTCTTTGGAGGATGAAGCGGAGGTGGCAGATCAGGATTCTGATCCTGAGGCCGCTCTCAACCTGGATACACCTGAAGGAGACGCCATAGTGAATGACCTTATAGCGACCATCAATCAGGTGTTGGATCTTTCTCCCCCAGCTCCTCCAATTGAGGAGTCAGCTTCTCAGCAGGAGAAATTCCGTTTCAGATTTCCCAAGCGTACAATGAGTACGTTTCTGGATCAC
Organism: Anomaloglossus baeobatrachus; assembly: GCF_048569485.1. NCBI lineage: Eukaryota > Metazoa > Chordata > Amphibia > Anura > Aromobatidae > Anomaloglossus > Anomaloglossus baeobatrachus. The sequence goes on along the minus strand of NC_134360.1, from coordinate 177,717,842 downwards.
TCTGACTTCAGAGAGGCAGTCCAGAAACACCGAGCTTGTCCAGATAAGCGTTTTTCTAAGCGCCTTAAGGACACACGTTATCCCTTTCCCCCTGACGTTGTCAAGGGTTGGGCTCAGTGTCCCAAGGTGGATCCTCCAGTCTCCAGACTGGCGGCTAGATCCATAGTTGCCGTGGAAGATGGGGCTTCACTCAAAGATGCCACTGACAGACAGATGGAGCTCTGGTTGAAATCCATCTATGAAGCTATCGGCGCGTCCTTTGCTCCGGCATTCGCAGCCGTATGGGCACTCCAAGCTATCTCAGCGTGTCACTCGCAGATTAATGCAGTCACACGTGCCTCTGCTCCGCAGGTGGTGTCCTTAACCTCTCAGGCGTCGGCGTTTGCGTCCTACGCCATTAATGCTGTCCTGGATTCTGCTAGCCGTACGGCGGTAGCTTCCGCCAATTCGGTAGCAGTCCGCAGGGCCATGTGGCTACGTGAATGGAAGGCAGACTCTGCTTCCAAGAAGTTCTTAACCGGTTTGCCATTTTCTGGCGACCGCCTGTTTGGTGAGCGATTGGATGAAATCATTAAACAATCCAAGGGAAAGGACTCATCCTTACCCCAGTCCAAACCAAACAGACCTCAACAACGGAAGGTACAATCGAGGTTTCGGTCCTTTCGGCCCTCAGGCAGGTCTCAATTCTCCTCGTCCAACAGGCCACAGAAGGGTCAGAAGGACTCCGATTCATGGCGGTCTAAGTCACGTCCTAAAAAGACCGCCGGAGGAACCGCTACCAAAGCGGCCTCCTCATGACTTTCGGCCTCTCTACACCGCATCCTCGGTCGGTGGCAGGCTCTCCCGCTTTTGCGACGCCTGGCTGCCACAGGTACAGGACCGTTGGGTGAGAGACATTCTGTCTCACGGTTACAGGATAGAGTTCAGCTCTCGTCCTCCGACTCGATTCTTCAGAACATCTCCGCCCCCCGAGCGAGCCGATGCTCTTCTTCAGGCGGTGTGCACTCTGAAGGCAGAAGGAGTGGTGATCCCTGTTCCTCTTCAGCAACAGGGTCACGGTTTTTACTCCAACTTGTTCGTGGTGCCAAAAAAGGACGGATCTTTCCGTCCTGTTCTGGACCTAAAACTGCTCAACAAACACGTAAAAACCAGGCGGTTCCGGATGGAATCGCTCCGCTCCGTCATCGCCTCAATGTCCCAAGGAGATTTCCTGGCATCAATCGACATCAAAGATGCTTATCTCCACGTACCGATTGCTCCAGAGCATCAGCGCTTCCTGCGTTTCGCCATAGGGGACGAACACCTTCAGTTCGTGGCACTGCCTTTCGGCCTGGCGACAGCCCCACGGGTCTTCACCAAGGTCATGGCAACAGTAGTAGCAATCCTACACTCTCAGGGACACTCGGTGATCCCTTACTTAGACGATCTGCTTGTCAAGGCACCCTCTCGGGGAGCATGCCAACACAGCCTGAACATTGCTCTGGAGACTCTCCAGAGATTCGGGTGGATCATCAATTTCCCAAAGTCAAATCTGACACCGGCCCAATCACTGACATATCTTGGCATGGAGTTTCATACTCTCTCAGCGATAGTGAAGCTTCCGCTGGACAAACAGCGTTCACTACAGACAGGGGTGCAATCTCTCCTTCAAGGTCAGTCACACCCCTTGAGACGCCTCATGCACTTCCTAGGGAAGATGGTAGCAGCAATGGAGGCAGTTCCTTTTGCGCAGTTTCATCTGCGTCCACTTCAATGGGACATTCTCCGCAAATGGGACAGGAAGTCGGCGTCCCTCGACAGGAACGTCTCCCTTTCTCAGGCAGCCAAAGCCTCCCTTCGGTGGTGGCTTCTTCCCACTTCATTGTCGAAGGGGAAATCCTTCCTACCCCCATCCTTGGGCGGTGGTCACGACGGACGCGAGTCTTTCAGGGTGGGGAGCGGTCTTTCTCCACCACAGGGCTCAGGGTACCTGGACTCAGCCAGAGTCCTCCCTTCAGATCAATGTTCTGGAGATAAGGGCAGTGTATCTTGCCCTAAAGGCGTTCCAGCCGTGGCTGGAAGGCAAGCAGATCCGAATTCAGTCGGACAACTCCACAGCGGTGGCATACATCAACCACCAAGGCGGAACACGCAGTCGGCAAGCCTTCCAGGAAGTCCGGCGGATTCTGCTATGGGTGGAAGCCACAGCCTCCACCATATCCGCAGTTCACATCCCGGGCGTAGAAAACTGGGAAGCAGACTTTCTCAGTCGCCAGGGCATGGACGCAGGGGAATGGTCCCTTCACCCGGACGTGTTTCAAGAGATCTGTTGCCGCTGGGGGATGCCGGACGTCGACCTAATGGCGTCCCGGCACAACAACAAGGTCCCGGCATTCATGGCACGGTCTCAAGATCACAGAGCTCTGGCGGCAGACACCTTAGTTCAGGATTGGTCGCAGTTTCAACTCCCTTATGTGTTTCCTCCTCTGGCACTGTTGCCCAGAGTGTTACGCAAGATCAGGTCCGACTGCCGCCGCGCCATCCTCGTCGCTCCAGACTGGCCGAGGAGGTCGTGGTACCCGGATCTGTGGCATCTCACGGTGGGCCAACCGTGGGCACTTCCAGACCGACCAGACTTGCTGTCTCAAGGGCCGTTTTTCCATCTGAATTCTGCGGCCCTCAACCTGACTGTGTGGCCATTGAGTCCTGGATCCTAGCGTCTTCAGGGTTATCTCAAGAGGTCATTGCCACTATGAGACAGGCTAGGAAACCAACGTCCGCCAAGATCTACCACAGGACGTGGAAGATATTCTTATCCTGGTGCTCTGATCAGGGTTTTACTCCCTGGCCATTTGCCTTGCCCACTTTTCTTTCCTTCCTTCAATCCGGATTGGAAAAGGGTTTGTCGCTCGGCTCCCTTAAGGGACAAGTCTCAGCGCTCTCTGTGTTTTTTCAGAAGCGCCTAGCCAGACTTCCACAGGTACGCACGTTCCTGCAGGGGGTTTGTCACATAGTCCCTCCTTACAAGCGTCCGTTAGAACCCTGGGATCTGAGCAGGGTGCTGATGGCTCTTCAGAAACCACCTTTTGAGCCAATGAAGGATATTTCTCTTTCACGCCTTTCGCAGAAAGTGGTCTTCCTAGTAGCAGTCACATCACTTCGGAGAGTGTCTGAGCTAGCAGCGCTGTCATGCAAAGCCCCTTTCCTGGTGTTTCACCAGGACAAGGTGGTTCTGCGTCCGGTTCCGGAATTTCTCCCTAAGGTGGTATCCCCTTTTCATCTCAATCAGGATATCTCCTTACCCTCTTTTTGTCCTCATCCAGTTCACCAATGTGAAAAGGATTTGCACTTGTTAGATCTGGTGAGAGCACTCAGACTCTACATTTCTCGTACGGCGCCCCTGCGCCGCTCGGATGCACTCTTTGTCCTTGTCGCTGGCCAGCGTAAAGGGTCACAGGCTTCCAAATCAACCCTGGCTCGGTGGATCAAGGAACCAATTCTCGAAGCTTACCGATCTTCTGGGCTTCCGGTTCCCTCAGGGCTGAAGGCCCATTCTACCAGAGCCGTGGGTGCGTCCTGGGCTTTGCGGCACCAGGCTACGGCTCAGCAGGTGTGTCAGGCGGCTACCTGGTCGAGCCTGCACACTTTCACGAAACACTATCAGGTGCATACCTATGCTTCGGCAGATGCCAGCCTAGGTAGGCGAGTCCTTCAGGCTGCGGTTGCCCACCCGTAGGTAGGGGCCGTTTTACGGCTCTATTACGAGGTATTATTTTACCCACCCAGGGACTGCTTTTGGACGTCCCAATTGTCTGGGTCTCCCAATGGAGCGACAAAGAAGAAGGGAATTTTGTTTACTTACTGTAAATTCCTTTTCTTCTAGCTCCAATTGGGAGACCCAGCACCCGCCCCTGTTCCCTTCGGGCTGTTATTTGTGTACACATGTTGTTCATGTTGAATGGTTTTCAGTTTTCCGAACTTCCTTCGGATTGAATTTACTTTAGACCAATTTATTAGTTTCCTCCTTCTTGCTTTTGCACCAAAACTGAGGAGCCCGTGATGCAAGGGGGGGTGTATAGGCAGAAGGGGAGGGGCTTTACACTTTTAAGTGTAATACTTTGTGTGGCCTCTGGAGGCAGAAGCTATACACCCCAATTGTCTGGGTCTCCCAATTGGAGCTAGAAGAAAAGGAATTTACGGTAAGTAAACAAAATTCCCTTCTTTACCTGTGCTCCACCTTAATGTGTTGTAGGTGTTGTAATAATAGATGATCATCCTGAAGTAACGACTCTAGAAGACTCTCACTCCAACCTCAACGATGGCTTCACAGAAGTGGTGTCCAAAAAGCAACAGAAACGGTTACAGGACGAAGAGCGCAGAAAGAAGGAAGAGCAAACGGTACGAGAACGCTGCAATCTTGTATCAAGTGACTTGTAGGCAGGTTGATGTTTTGCTGCACAATACAGCGTTGGCTGATGGGCAGTGAGGTTCATAGCGTGAGCCTATAAAGGGGAGGCTTTGCCATATCAACTGCTTTAAAGGGTTCTTCTCAGTCGTGGCGCTGAGATATGTTGTTTCATAATTTGTGAAAGTAAAGGGGGGAGTTAAGAAAACTGTATAGCACAATAATTCTGAAGGACATATTCCTTACATGATCATGACTAAGGACGATCGCGTAGATCGGAGGAGTTCTGTTTTATTCCTTCCCCCTTTTTAACCATTATTGGATTAAAATGAAATTTTAACTTTATTTCAAGTTTCTATGGACGTTCTTTGTGCTGGGTATCCGCCTTTTTTTGATAGTACAGTAATTCTGAATAACATTCCTTACAATACAGACAATCAGATATCCACTACTTTTCGGACACGTGCACATAAAGCACCAACATGCTGTTAATGTATTACAACACAATGCATTACACTTAAACCGTCGTGGCTTAGTTTTTCTCTTGAATTACTTTTAGGTTTGGAATAAAAAAGGCTCTGGTGAGAAGGGACGAGGCCAAAATTCAAAGCTTCCTCCTCGTTTTGTGAAGAAACAGCAGCAGCAAGCGGCTGCACTACAGGCCCAATCCTCTGGCCTTATCGCTCCACAAAGTATGCCCCCATTGGTACCTGCTGCAATGCCTTCTACCCAACCTCCAGCTCCTGCCCAGACACAGCCGGCAACAAATGGGTCCGAGTTTTCTGCATCGGTAAAACCGCAACCTCAATCACAGCCGCCTAGTGCTCTGGGAACAGAACTATGGGAAAACAAGATGACAGCCCCGAATGTCCTGAATGACCTCTCCAAGAAATGTAAGTAATGTCTACTGTATTCTAAAGAATGAAGCTGATCCTGTACAAGAGATGAATGCAGCTTGCAAGACAGCCCTATAGAAGTGCTTAATAACCATGGACGGATGAGAACAGGTTACATTTACAGGCAGCTGAGAAGCTGCGGTTTTCTGGTGTAGTCACTGGGCTTAATGGCTACCACTGGAGAAGTTTAAGCTTCTTTTGGATTCGATGCAGTTGCATCCACTTTTCAGCTTTTCTTTATCGTTCCTTTGGGAGACCCAGACCTTGGGTGTTTAGCTTCTGCCTCCGGAGGACACACAAAGTACTACACCTAAAAGTGTAGCTCCTCCCTCTGAGCTTATACACCCCCTGGTGAGCCAGTCACAGCCAGTTTATCGCTTTGTGTCAGGAGGCATACATCCACACATGCATTCTCATATGATTTTTCTTTTGGATAAGGTTTGAAGAAGTGCGGGTCCACGTCTGGACTACCGGCATATCCCTTCTCACCCCACTGTGTCGGCGGTGTTGTAAGGTTGATTTCCAAGGCTGGAGCCTTACATGCCGTGCTCCTTCACCATCCCTCCTGGGCTCTGGATTGAAGTGGGAGCCAGCGCGGTCTCCATGCCTGGCAGGAGACCGGTCTCCGTCCACAGCCCCTTCAGGACCCTGCTGGACCGGAGCACTCATCCCCAGGGACCTGGCCCTGCGTCTCAGCAGCTAAGTACCTGAGACGTTCATATGTTGGGGGTCTATGTCCTTTATTGTATGGGGAGAGTGTGTTTGCTGTATTTGTTTTGGCATTTCCGGCGGGTCCTCTGGCTTTCGTCCGAGAACCGCGTCGATGGTGCCTGCGCGTCGGTCTCGCTGCTCAAATTTAGGCCCTGGCTTCGCCGGAGGCCTAGTTTCTGTTACCTGCCCTCGCATGTCACTCATGCAGAGGGACAGGCACGGCTCCTCCCGGTGGCCGTCCTGCACAGGAGAGGGACACTCCCCACTGCTTGTGCGTGACTCCTCCCCTGCAGGTCTCTATGGCCCTCCAGATCCCGCTTTCCTACAGGCACGCCCCCGTCCCGCCCCCTCTCTTCGCTCCGGCGGCCATTTTCTTGGACAGGGTTCACTCTGCGCTGGGCCATCCTGCACTCTGCATCCCTGCTGAGGTGCTGTGCATTGGGAGTCCGGGCTTCGGGATCTGGAGGGCACACAACACCGCTTCCAGCGGTCTGGTAAGCCACAGCCGGTCTCTGGTTGTGGACCTCGGAATACACTCCCTGGGGTTCATTCTCTTTGGTAGAAGCTGTTTTCCCCACTCCAGCAGCATGTCTCACACGAGGAGCAAGGCTGCAAAGCTTTATACTGCATGCGCTGCATGTAAGCTCCTGCTGGCTGAACCGAGCACCTATCCACATTGTGATGTCTGCTCTAACTTGGAGGTGCCACAGCCTGGAGTCTCACCCCCAGTGGTCTCTCAGGCTGCTTCTGCACCTGTGGCTGAACCCCCGGCCTGGGTAGAGTCCTTTTCTAGGTCTATCTCCCAGTCATTTGCTGAGTCCATGGTACTTCTGTCCAGGACTTTGATGAATATGCATCAGCCCCCTTCACAGGGTGCCTCTAATGCTCTTGCTAAGGGTCCTTTAGGATCCCTATCCTCTGACCTCCGTCCACTGGAACTCACAGAGGATTCATCATCAGGGCACAGACCCCGTCCTCCTAAGAGGCTCCGCAGGGTTTCCTCTCCCTCCTCATCCCAATGCTCTGATTCAAGAGCTGACTCGCAGGATGAGGAGGATGCCTTTACAGGGGGGTCGGAGGCTAACTCCATGTGCCCCATTGATCTTTCTGAGGGTGACTCAGAACTTAGTGACTTGATTGCTTCCATTAATTCTGTACTGGATCTCACTCCGCCAGTATCAGAGGAGCAACCCTCTCTGGCAGAAAAACACCAGTTTCCCTCGCCTAAGAGAGTAAAGAGTGTGTTCTTTAACCACTCCAGTTTTCAAACCGCTGTGACCAAACCCAGGGCCTGTCCTGACAAACGCTTCCCAAAGCGTGGTTCTGATGACCGTTTCCCCTTTCCACCTGAGGTGGTCAAGGAGTGGGCTCACTCCCCAAAGGTAGACCCTCCGGTGTCTAGGCTCTCAGCCCGGACCGTTGTCGGTGGCTGATGGCACTTCCCTTAGGGATGCCACTGACCGTCAGATTGACCTTCTGGCCAAATCTGTGTATGAAGCGGCGGGGGCCGCGTTTTCCCCGACTTTTGCAGCAGTGTGGGCTCTCAAAGCCATCTCTGCTTCTCTAGAGGAGATGCATTCCCTCACCAAGGAATCTATGCCTGAGATGGTTACCTTAACTTCTCAAGCTTCAGCTTTTTCATCTTATGCCATGTCTGCCATGCTAGAGGCTTCTCACCGCACTGCGGTGGCTTCGGCTAATTCCCTCGTTATCCGCAGGATCTTGTGGCTTCGAGAGTGGAAGGCAGATGCTTCTTCAAAGAAGTACCTTGCTGGGCTCCCTTTTGCTGGTTCCCGGCTGTTCGGTGAACAGCTGGATGAAATTATTAAGGAAACTACTGGCGGGAAGAGTACTTCCATGCCACAAACCAAGACCAGGAAACCCGCCCAGGGTAGGAATCAGTCGAGGTTTCGTTCCTTTCGTTCCTCCAACTGGTCGTCCTCTAAGCCCTCCGCCTCGTCCGCTAACTCAGCTAAGGACCAGAAATCCAACTGGCGCCCAAAAGCGCGTCCGCAGAAGACCGCAGGAGGTTCTGCCACTAAGGCAGCCTCCTCGTGACTCTCTGCCCACTCCAGCAACGTCCTTAGTCGGTGGCAGGCTCTCCCACTTTGGCGACGCTTGGTTAAAACAAGTCTCCGATCAGTGGTTGAGAGATATCATCTCTCACAGCTACAGGATAGAATTCTCTTCCAGCCCGCCAAACAGATTTTTTTCTCTCAACTCCCCCCTGCTCCAAGGCCGCCGCCTTCTCACAGGCCGTGGCATCCTTGCAGGCAAACGGAGTAATTGTACCAGTTCCCGCTCGGGAACGGTTCAGAGGTTTTTACTCAAACCTCTTCCTAGTTCAGGGGTGTGGCCTGCATGCTGAAGGCAATGGCTGCTTAAGGGTATGTGCGCACTAGGTGTTTTTTTCACACTGCGTTTTTATGTGTGTTTTTGTCTCAAAAAACGCACCCACGGCTAAAAAAAAAACGCGACAAAAACGCATGCGTTTTTGCCGCGATTTGGTGCGTTTTTGCTCACTGCGTTTTTAATCAGCGCACAATGCCATTAAAGATTGTTGATGAAAAAAAAAAAAGGTCTGATGTCATTTCCTTCTTCAAAATGTTCATTGTATACAGGAGAGCAGACAGCAGCTGCAGAACTACAAGGCTCAGCATCCTCCATTCACTAGTGTATGCAGGAGAGCAGACAGCAGCTGCAGAACTACAAGGCTCAGCATCCTCCATCCAGGACTGTATGCAGTTTTTTGCCCAAAAAGAAAAAAAAAATGACATGGGCTTCGCCATATTTTTGTATGCTAGCCGGGTACAGCAGGCAGGTACGGGCTGCCCCCAACCCCCAGCTGCCTATTTGTACCCGGCTGGGAACCAAAAATATAGAGAAGCCCTTTTCTTTTTCGCTCTATTGGGAGACCCAGACAATTGGGTGTATAGGCTATGCCTCCGGAGGCCGCACAAAGTACTACACTTAAAAGTGTTAGGCCCCTCCCCTTCTGCCTATACACCCCCCGTGCTCCCACTGGCTCCTCAGTTTTTTGCTTTGTGCGAAGGAGGTCAGACAGATTATCTCAGTCGCCAGGGCATGGACGCAGGGGAATGGTCCCTTCACCCGGACGTGTTTCAGGAGATCTGTTGCCGCTGGGGGGTGCCGGACGTCGACCTCATGGCGTCCCGGCACAACAACAAGGTACCAACGTTCATGGCACGGTCTCAAGATCCCAGAGCTCTGGCGGCAGACGCCTTAGTTCAGGATTGGTCGCAGTTTCAGCTCCCTTATGTGTTTCCTCCGCTGGCACTGTTGCCCAGAGTGTTACGCAAGATCAGGGCCGACTGCCGCCGCGCCATCCTCGTCGCTCCAGACTGGCCGAGGAGGTCGTGGTACCCGGATCTGTGGCATCTCACGGTCGGCCAACCGTGGGCACTACCAGACCGACCAGACTTGCTGTCTCAAGGGCCGTTTTTCCATCTGAATTCTGCGGCCCTCAACCTGACTGTGTGGCCATTGAGTCCTGGATCCTAGCGTCTTCAGGGTTATCTCAAAAAGTCATTGCCACTATGAGACAGGCTAGGAAACCAACGTCCGCCAAGATTTATCACAGGACGTGGAAAATTTTCCTGTCGTGGTGCTCTGCTCAGGGTTTTTCTCCCTGGCCATTTGCATTACCTACTTTTCTGTCCTTCCTTCAATCTGGACTGGAAAAGGGTTTGTCGCTCGGTTCCCTTAAGGGACAAGTTTCAGCGCTCTCTGTGTTTTTCCAGAAGCGCCTAGCTAGACTTCCACAGGTACGCACGTTCCTGCAGGGAGTTTGTCACATCGTTCCACCTTACAAGCGGCCGTTAGAACCCTGGGATCTAAACAGGGTGCTGATGGTTCTTCAGAAACCACGATTCGAGCCAATGAGAGATATCTCTCTCTCACGACTTTCGCAGAAAGTGGTTTTTCTAGTAGCAGTCACTTCTCTTCGGAGAGTGTCTGAGCTAGCAGCGTTGTCGTGCAAAGCCCCTTTTCTGGTTTTTCACCAGGACAAGGTGGTTCTACGTCCGGTTCCGGAATTTCTCCCTAAGGTGGTATCCCCCTTTTATCTCAATCAGGATATTTCCTTACCCTCTTTTTATCCTCATCCAGTTCACCAATGTGAAAAGGATTTGCACTTGTTAGATCTGGTGAGAGCACTCAGACTCTACATTTCTCGTACGGCGCCCCTGCGCCGCTCGGATGCACTCTTTGTCCTTGTCGCTGGCCAGCGTAAAGGGTCACAGGCTTCCAAATCAACCCTGGCTCGGTGGATCAAGGAGCCAATTATCGAAGCTTACCGTTCGGCTGGGCTTCCGGTTCCCTCAGGGCTGAAGGCCCATTCTACCAGAGCCGTGGGAGCGTCCTGGGCTTTGAGGCACCAGGCTACGGCTCAACAGGTGTGTCAGGCGGCTACCTGGTCGAGCCTGCACACTTTCACGAAGCACTATCAGGTGCATACCTATGCTGCGGCGGATGCCAGCCTAGGTAGACGAGTCCTTCAGGCGGCGGTTGCCCACCTGTAGGAAAGGGCCGTTTTACGGCTCTCTTACGAGGTATTATTTTACCCACCCAGGGACTGCTTTTGGACGTCCCAATTGTCTGGGTCTCCCAATAGAGCGAAAAAGAAGGGAATTTTGTTTACTTACCGTAAATTCCTTTTCTTCTAGCTCTAATTGGGAGACCCAGCACCCGCCCCTGTTTTTTTGAGTACACATGTTGTTCATGTTGAATGGTTTCAGTTCTCCGAGTTTTCCTTCGGATTGAAGTTACTTTAAACCAGTTTATAATTATTTTTCCTCCTTCTTGCTTTTGCACCAAAACTGAGGAGCCCGTGGGAGCACGGGGGGTGTATAGGCAGAAGGGGAGGGGCCTAACACTTTTAAGTGTAGTACTTTGTGCGGCCTCCGGAGGCATAGCCTATACACCCAATTGTCTGGGTCTCCCAATTAGAGCTAGAAGAAAAGGAATTTACGGTAAGTAAACAAAATTCCCTTCTTTTTTTAATTATTTCATGAATTTCATGAAATAATTAAAAAAAAAAATGACGTGGGCTTCGCCTAATTTTTGAGTCCAGCCGGGTACAACTAGGCAGCTGGGGATTGGAATCCAAGATTTCTGGGCACCCCCACTGCGAATTGCAGTCCGCAGCCACCCCAGAAAATGGCGCTTTCATAGAAGCGCCATCTTCTGGCGCTGTATCCAACTCTTCCAGCTGCCCTGAAGCCGGGTGGCTAGCTAGGTAATAATGGAGTTAGGGCTAGCTGTATATTATCAGCTGGCCCTAAGCCCGAAATTCATGGTGTCACGCCAATATTAGACATGGCCACCATGAATTTCTAGTAATGATAAAAAAAAAAAAAAAACACAACACACAGAAAAATATTTTTATTAGAAATAAAACACAACACAATTAGTGACTCCATCTTTATTGAAATAAAGAACCCCCCTCCGCAGTAATCCTGGGTCAAGGGTCCCGCGCCGTCCAATCAGGATCCAATATCATCTGATCGGTTTGCTGGAAGGCAAAGCGATCAGATGATGTGTCAGGATCAAGTGCCTGAATCCCATCACACATCAGCTGATTGTATAAAAGCCGTTTATACAATCAGCTGATGCATCAGTAGAAAAAAAAAAATAATACTCACTTATGTGCTGTGCTGATTACCGGCAGCTCCTGCAGCTATCGATTGGACAGGAGTCTGATCCCGTCCGATCGCTGCAGCAGCTGCCGGTAATCAGCTGATGAAGTCCCCTGACGGCAGGATCAACTGATAGCCGGCCGGGCGCGAAAAAGCCGGCGAGACTACGATCAGCTGATGCGTCAGGCGACTGCATCAGGTGATCCACCGCCAGGTCCTGCAAGCAAGGTCCTGCCCTGGGGAGACTGCACACAGCCAGAGCGGCGGTACCGGGAGGAGATGGGAGCGGGCATGGCACCGGGACCCTGCAGACAGGTGAGTATATATGACATTTTTTTTTTTCTACTGTTCACTTTGGTTTTCGCCGCTGCCTCCACCTCCCGCCCAGACATGGCGCCGCACGGAGCAGACATGCACAGGACGGGAGGTGGACGCAGCGGTGACGGTACCGGGAGGATTCATGCTTCTGTGTTTACCAACAGAAGGAATCATGCTTCTGTGTTTACCAACAGAAGGAATCCTCTTCCTGTACACGTCACTGTAGTACCCACCCCTTGCGTTTATAGCTGCGTTTTTAGTCATAGAAACGCGGCTATATGCGTTTTTCATTGCGTTTTTAACATCTCATTGAATTCAATGAGTGAAAAACGCAGTGGAAAACGCAGAAATAATTGACATGCTGCGTTTTTGTGGTCCCCACAAAAACGCAGCTAAAAAAAAACGCCGTGTGCGGACAGCACTTATGAAAACCCATTGACATTGCTGGGGAAGCAATGTCACTGCGTTTTCAGCACAAAAACGCGGTAAAAACGCCGCTAAATACGCGGCAAAAACGCCTAGTGCGCACATACCCTAAGAGAGAAGCTCTGTGCTGTGGCTGTACAAACTGGCTCAAAGCTGCTTCAAATCGCTGAGAACTCTTCTCTGAAACAGTGAGTAATCCCCCCTGCACAGTATGCCAAAGGGTAGACCCCGGAAATCTGGGCCCCCGGCCAAGCTTACTGACTTTTATCCCAGGGATAGGGGATCCCCCTCTCCTCAGAAGATGTCTGCTGCTGCAGTGTCTCCCTTACTCCAGGAAGAGACAGGGTTGGGAAGCAGTGTTACAGGCACTCCTCTCACAGAGGAAAGGCTGCAAGCCATGCTCAGTTCTCTGAAGTCATCACTGCAGATGGATTTCAGGGATCTTAAGAACATGATTAAAGAAGTTAAAGAGGAAATCAAATCACTGGGGGACCGTACAGACCATGTGGAGTCTAAAATGGCCGAACTTGCTCAGTCACACAATGATCTGATTGATGCTAACACAGCACTAGAGGAGGTTGTGGGAATACTGAAAAACAAGCTTGGGGATCTGGAAGACAGATCCAGAAGGAACAATCTTAAAATTAGGGGCATTCCTGTGTCAGTAGCTGATAAAGAGCTGCCAGATTTCTTTCACAAGTTTCTCCAACTACTGCTCCCAGAACACACAGAAAGAGATCTCATAGTGGATAGAATACATAGAATCCCTAAACCTAAAGGTATCGACCCCACTCTGCCCAGGGACACGCTGGCACGACTGCATTTTTATAAAACAAAGGAAGCAGTGCTCCAGATACTGAGGGATAACCCTATCCTCCCAGATGAATTTAATGATTTAAAGGTGTTCCCGGACCTGTCTGCTGCAACGCTGGTTTAAAAGAAGAGAATTTTCCCAGTTCTCCAGAATCCTGAGGGAGCATGACATACACTATAAATGGGGATTCCCGGTGAAATTGATTATCTTCAGGGATTCTAAAACAGATGTATGCCAGTCCCCTCCTCAAGTGAGCAAACTACTTGAGTCCTGGGGATTACCCCTTACAATGCACTCAGACTCACGCCGGGAGCAGGGGGATGCTCAGAAGAAAAAGATCAATCCTGAGTGGGAACCAGCTTGAGGGAGTCTCGCCAGCCGCAGGCGTGTGTAGCTCTCATGTGACCTGTGATGTCACTTAAGCCCTCTGTTGTTCTCGCCTATGGCGAGCAAGTACTTCCCAGCTGTCCGGTAACGATGAAGCTGAAGTATTCAAGTTTTTTTGTTTTTGTTGTTTTTTCCCTCCACCCGTGCACCGTGCCTAACTGGTCCTCCTTGCCTGCCTCTGCCTGCCCTATGCCTCTCAGTCGGCCTGCCTGGAAACATCGTCCTTTCTGGGATCCGCCATGAGTATTAAGTTTCTGTCTCTCAATGTGAAGGGTCTCAATTCTCCTGCAAAAAGATCCATGCTGTGGAGAGAAGTTATAGCATCCAAATGTGATATAGCATGTATTCAAAAAACTCACCTTCTTACTGATGACAATAAAAGGCTACTACATCCAAGATTTCCACATATGTTCTTTGCAAATGACTCAAAAAAAAAAAAAAAAGGAGGAGTGGCTATCCTGATTAAAAACTCTGTGGCTTTCAAAATGATTGATGTAACCTATGGTGCAGATGGGAGATATATTATTCTAAAGTGCCTCCTGAATGGGCTTTTGTATCCCTTGGCATCGATTTACGCTCCAAACTCATCTCAACTAACATTTGCCCGGAAATTTTTCCAGATGTTTAGGAGCACCGCACAGGGGTCAGAGATAATCTGCGGGGACTTTAACACTCCAGTTCTTCGAGGTATGGACTGCTCGGCGGGGTCCACTAAGTCAGGAAAGGAACTGAAACAGTTGGTCACGGAGTTTCATCTACATGACATATGGAGATACCTTCATGCATCGGAAAGGGACTATACTTTCTTTTCCCCAAGGCATCGGTCGTACAGCAGGATCGACTTCTTCCTGACGGATAGTAAGACTGTTCACAAGTGTACGGGTGCTCAAGTGGGTCTGATAACATGGTCGGATCATGCTCCGATAACTTTGGTTGTACAGGACTCTACTAGTGGATTTATGGTGCCTCAGTGGAGACTTAATACTAGTTTACTGAACCAAAAGAACGTTCAGGAGGAGGTTGTGGCAGGCCTGTTGGAATATTTTGGACATAATGACAATGGGGAGGTCTCTGACGAGACCTTATGGGCTGCACACAAATCAGTTATTAGAGGGCAGTTTTTAAAAACTGCATCATTCTTGAAAAAGCAAAGAGAAGCAGAAATTAAAGAAATTATAGCCCATATTCAACACTTAGAAACTATTAACAAGGCCTCCCCGTCGTCTACACTGTCCAGGGAAATTCTTACTTTCAGGTTTCAACTGCGATCCCTCCTGTTGTATAGATATGAACATAATCTTAAAAAGAGTAAATCAACTTTTCTTTGTCGCTCCATTGGGAGACCCAGACAATTGGGTGTATAGCTTCTGCCTTCGGAGGCCACACAAAGTATTACACTTTAAAAAGTGTAACCCCTCCCCTCTGCCTATACACCCTCCCGTGCATCACGGGCTCCTCAGTTTTATGCTTTGTGTTGAAGGAGGCACACATCCACTCATGCTCCCATTTTAGTCAGCAGCAGCTGCTGATTTTATCGGTTGGAAGAAAAGAGGGCCCCCACAGGGCCCCCGGCATGCTCCCTTCTCACCCCACTAAGTCGGCAGTGCTGTTAAGGTTGAGGTACCCATTGCGGGTACAGAGGCTGGAGCCACATGCCGTTTTCCTTCACCATCCCTTAGCGGCTCTGGGAGAAGTGGGATCCTAACCGGTCATCCATTCACTGGGACCGGGCTCCCTCCGCAGCCCCTGTGGGAATCTGCCGGACAGGAGACTTTGTATCATCAGGGACAGGGCCCTGCATCTAAAGGTACTCGGTGTCCCCATGGGGACGGTGCATGGAGCGCTTGTTTCACAGACGCTGCAGCAGCTGCTGGTTTTGTGACGACCGGGACTTCCGCGCCGACCGCGCCTGTTTGTCGGCCGCGGTACTAAATTTAGTCCCCGGCTTCATTGCGGCCTAGTACCATAACTCCCGCCCCCGGGCCTGCCAGTCAGGGGTAAGGGCGGGACGGTCGACCTGACGTCGGCAGTGAGGGCTGGAGCATACTTTAGGTTTCCTCCCCCCCCTCACTGATCACTGTGGGGCACCAGATTCCCGCACTTTACTAGTCGCCGCCCACGGCTCCCTCCTCCCCTGAGAGCTCCGGCAGCCATTTTTACACACATTCTGCCGGTGGAGGATTTCAAGAACGAGCTCTGCAGCTCTGGGAGACCTAAGGCAGGGAATCTGGTGGACACACACCGCTTTGGGCGGTCGGTAAGCCACACCGGTCACCCGGTGCTTGTCCCCCTAGGGTGCCGGAGTGTATATGTGTGTATATATATATATATATATATATATATATATATATATATATATATATATATATATATATATATTTGTATATATTTTCTCTGTTCGGCCGGGTTGTTTTGCTTTTGGCTATATACACTCAGTGATCACTCTCCTAGGAGACAACAGCATGTCGTCCACAAGGAGCAAGGGCGCTAAGGCAAAGGGTTTTTTTGCAACCTGTACCTCTTGTGCGGCTATGTTACCTGCAGGTTCCACCTACCCTCACTGTGAGCAATGCTCGACCCCTGTTGCACTTGCTCAGCCGGAGCCTCGGGCACTAGTGGGCCCCTCGGCTCAGGCAGACCCTCCTGCTTCCCCTGTCCAGGCGGCAGGGACAGAGTTTGCAGTTTGAGCTGAGAAACTCTGAGTCGCTTTCACAATCCATGGCTCAGTCTATGGACAAATGGTCTGCCAAGCTACTAAAAGCCTTGCAGTCCAGACCGGTCCTTACACAGGCCCCGGGCACTGTTGGATCATCGCCTCCAGGCCCCTCTCGGTCTGCGCCGCAGCGTGCTCCCGGGGTGGCCCCTAGGTCTCACGTGGAGGACTCCGGCACGGACCACAGTCCCAGACCCGCTAAGCGGGCTCGCTGGGAATCTTCCCCGACTTCCTCACGCTGCTCGGGGTCTCAGCTTGAGGACTCTCTAGAGGATGAGGCGGACGTCGCAGCTCAGGGCTCTGACCCTGACGTTGCTCTCAATCTTGATACACCTGAAGGGGACGCCATAGTAAATGACCTTTTCTTTGTCGCTCCATTGGGAGACCCAGACAATTGACAATTGGGTGTATAGGCTATGCCTCCGGAGGCCGCACAAAGTATTACACTAAAAGTGTAAAGCCCCTCCCCTTCTGCCTATACACCCCCCGTGCTCCCACGGGCTCCTCAGTTTTTTTGCTTTGTGCGAAGGAGGCAGACATGCACGCATAGCTCCACAGATTAGTCAGCAGCAGCTGCTGACTATGTCGGATGGAAGAAAAGAGGGCCCTTAACGGGGCCCCCAGCATGCTCCCTTCTCACCCCACTCTTGTCGGCGGTGTTATTAAGGTTGAGGTATTCATTGCGGGTACGGAGGCTGGAGCCCACATGCGGTTTTCCTTCCCCATCCCCCTTAGGGCTCTGGGTGAAGTGGGATCCTAATCGGTCTCCAGGCACTGAGACCGAGCTCCATCCGCAGCTCCTGAGGACTCTGCTGGATAGGAGCCGAGTATCGTTCAGGGACATGGCCCTGCTACTTTGAGGTACTCTGTGTCCCCGTGGGGACCGCGCACAGCAACACTCCAGCATTGCTGGGTGTGCTAGTGCACTGGGGACCGCGGCGCTGACCGCGTTTGTGCCATTACACACTGCAGCGTCGCTGAGTGTGTTAGTGTATGGGGACTACCGCGCTGACCGCCGCTGCCATTATTATCACTGCGGCGCGGCTGGGACTTTTAGTGCGCCGGGGACTTCCGCGCCGACCGCGCTTATACGGCGGCCGCGCTTATAACTCGAGTCCCCGGCTTTTGCGGCCTAGTCTCTTTTTCTTCCCGCCCCCAGGCCTGCCAGTCAGGGGACGGGCGGGACGCTGTACAGGACGGCAGCACTGAGGGCTGGAGCATGCTTTGCATACTCCACCCCCCTCACTGTGCACAGTGGGGCACCAGTTCCCGCACTTTCTGGGTCACGCCCACGGCTCCCTCCTCTCCTCAGGACGCCGGCAGCCATTCCTGTCAGCTCCTCTGTCGCTGCAGAGGGGAGACAAGCTCTGGGAGACCCAGGCAGGGATTCTGGTGGCCACACAACCGCTTTAAGCGGGCGGTAAGCAGCACCTGAGGTGCTGGCCCCACTTGTGTAGAAGTGTAATTATACATTATATGTTTATAGGCTATACTTTACACTGTATGGTGCACGGTTGATTTCTGGCTATATACCCTATTGTGTTGCTCAGGGGAGACAACAGCATGGCGCCCACAAGAAGCAGGGGTGCCAAAACACAGGCTTACTATGCTGCCTGCGCCGCATGTACGACCTCGCTACCGGCAGGTTCCACTGACCCTCATTGTGTGCACTGCTCGGCCCCTGTGGCAATTACTCAGCCGGAGCCTCTGCTAAGGGGGGCCCAGGGGGAACCACCTGCTAACACTGTCCAGGTGACAGGGACGGAGTTTACAGTTTTTACTGAAAGACTTTCTGAGACTATGGCTAAGATTCTAGAAGCTTTGCAGTCCAGACCGGTATCTCAGACCATGGGCACTGTGGAATCATTGCCCCCTGGTTCCCCTCAGTTGGAACAACAATGTTCCCCCGGGGTGTCTCATAGATCCCAGGGTGAGGTCCCTGACACGGACCGCAGCCCCAGACCGCCTAAGCGAGCTCGCTGGGAAATCCCCTCGACCTCATCACATTGTTCAGGGTCTCAGAGGGAGGACTCTCTGTATGATGAAGCGGAGGTAGCTGATCAGGATTCTGATCCTGAGGCCGCTCTCAACCTTGATACTCCTGATGGTGACGCCATAGTGAATGATCTTATCGCGTCCATAAATCAAATGTTGGATATTTCTCCCTCGGCTCCTCCAGTGGAGGAGTCAGCCTCTCAGCAGGAGAAATTCCGTTTCAGGTTCCCCAAGCGTACAACGAGTATGTTTCTGGATCACTCCGACTTCAGAGAGGCAGTCCAGAAACACCGAGTTTGTCCAGATAAGCGTTTTTCCAAGCGCCTTAAGGATACACGTTATCCCTTCCCCCCTGACGTGGTCAAGGGCTGGACTCAGTGTCCCAAGGTGGATCCTCCAATCTCCAGACTGGCGGCTAGATCCATAGTTGCAGTTGAAGATGGGGCTTCGCTCAAGGATGCCACTGACAGACAGATGGAGCTCTGGTTGAAATCCATCTATGAAGCTATCGGCGCGTCTTTTGCTCCAGCATTCGCAGCCGTATGGGCACTCCAAGCTATTTCAGCGGGTCAAGCGCAAATTGACGCACTCACACGTACGTCTGCGCCGCAAGTTGCGTCCATAACTTCTCAAACGTCGGCATTTGCGTCCTACGCTATTAATGCTGTCCTGGACTCTGCGAGCCGTACGGCGGTTGCAGCCGACAATTCGGTGGCAATCCGCAGGGCCTTGTGGCTACGGGAATGGAAGGCAGATTCGGCTTCCAAAAAGTGCTTAACCGGTTTGCCATTTTCTGGCGACCGTTTGTTTGGTGAGAGGCTGGATGAAATCATCAAACAATCCAAGGGAAAGGAAACATCCTTACCCCAGGCCAAACCAAAATTACCCCAACAGAGGAGGGGACAGTCGAGGTTTCGGTCCTTTCGGGGTGCGGGCAGGTCCCAATTCTCCTCGTCCAAAAGGCCTCAGAAGGATCAGAGGAACTCCGATCTATGGCGGTCTAAGTCACGCCCTAAAAAGACCGCCGGAGGTGCCGCTACCAAGGCGGCTTCCTCATGACTTACGGCCTCACACCGCATCCTCGGTTGGTGGGAGGCTCTCCCGCTTTTCCGACATTTGGCTGCCACAGGTAAAAGACCGTTGGGTGAGAGACATTCTGTCTCACGGTTACAGGATAGAGTTCAGCTCTCGTCCTCCGACTCGATTTTTCAGAACATCTCCGCCTCCCGAGCGAGCCGATGCTCTTCTGCAGGCGCTGGGCACTCTGAAGGCAGAAGGAGTGGTGGTCCCTGTTCCTCTTCAGCAACAGGGTCACGGTTTTTACTCCAACCTGTTTGTGGTTCCAAAGAAGGACGGGTCTTTCCGTCCTGTCCTGGACCTAAAACTGCTCAACAAACACGTAAAGACCAGGCGGTTCCGGATGGAATCCCTCCGCTCCGTCATCGCCTCAATGTCCCAAGGAGATTTCCTTGCATCGATCGATATCAAAGATGCTTATCTCCACGTACCGATTGCTCCAAAGCATCAGCGCTTCCTGCGCTTCGCCATAGGAGACGAACACCTTCAGTTCGTGGCACTGCCGTTCGGCCTGGCGACAGCCCCACGGGTTTTCACCAAGGTCATGGCTGCAGTAGTTGCGGTCCTCCACTCTCAGGGTCACTCGGTGATCCCTTACTTAGACGATCTGCTGGTCAAGGCTCCCTCTCAAGAGGCATGCCAGCACAGCCTCACCGCTACTCTGGAGACTCTCCAGAGTTTCGGGTGGATCATCAATTTTCCAAAGTCAAATCTGACACCGGCCCAATCACTGACATATCTTGGCATGGAGTTTCATACCCTCTCAGCGATAGTGAAGCTTCCGCTGAACAAGCAGCGTTCACTACAGACGGGGGTGCAATCTCTCCTTCAAGGTCAGTCACACCACTTGAGGCGCCTCATGCACTTCCTGGGGAAGATGGTGGCAGCAATGGAGGCAGTCCCTTTCGCGCAGTTTCACCTGCGTCCTCTTCAATGGGACATCCTACGCAAATGGGACAGGAAGCCGACGTCCCTCGACAGGAATGTCTCCCTCTCTCAGGCAACCAAAGCTTCCCTTTGGTGGTGGCTTCTTCCCACTTCATTATCGAAGGGGAAATCCTTCCTACCCCCATCCTGGGCGGTGGTCACGACGGACGCGAGTCTGTCAGGGTGGGGAGCAGTCTTTCTCCACCACAGGGCTCAGGGTACGTGGACCCAGCAAGAGTCCTCACTTCAGATCAATGTTCTGGAGATCAGGGCAGTATATCTTGCCCTGAAAGCGTTCCAGCAGTGGCTGGAAGGCAAGCAGATCCGAATTCAGTCGGACAACTCCACCGTGGTGGCTTACATCAACCACCAAGGAGGGACACGCAGTCGGCAAGCCTTTCAGGAAGTCCGGCGGATTTTGATGTGGGTGGAAGCCACGGCCTCCACCATCGCCGCAGTTCACATCCCAGGCGTGGAAAACTGGGAAGCAGATTTTCTCAGTCGCCAGGGCATGGACGCAGGGGAATGGTCCCTTCACCCGGACGTGTTTTAGGAGATCTGTTGCCGCTGGGGGATGCCGGACGTCGACCTAATGGCGTCCCGGCACAACAACAAGGTCACGGCATTCATGGCACGTTCTCACGATCACAGAGCTCTGGCGGCAGACGCCTTAGTTCAAGATTGGTCGCAGTTTCAACTCCCTTATGTGTTTCCTCCGCTGGCACTATTGCCCAGAGTGTTACGCAAGATCAGGGCCGACTGCCGCCGCGCCATCCTCGTTGCTCTAGACTGGCCGAGGAGGTCGTGGTACCCGGATCTGTGGCATCTCACGGTCGGCCAACCGTGGGCACTGCCAGACCGACCAGACTTGCTGTCTCAAGGGCCGTTTTTCCATCTGAATTCTGCGGCCCTCAACCTGACTGTGTGGCCATTGAGTCCTGGATCTTAGCGTCTTCAGGATTATCCCAGGAGGTCATTGCCACTATGAGACAGGCTAGGAAACCAACGTCCGCCAAGATCTACCACAGGACGTGGAAAATATTCCTGTCGTGGTGCTCTGCTCGGAGTTTTTCTCCCTGGCCATTTGCCTTGCCCACTTTTCTGTCCTTCCTTCAGTCCGGATTGGAAAAGGGTTTGTCACTCGGCTCCCTTAAGGGACAAGTCTCTGCGCTCTCTGTGTTTTTTCAGAAGCGCCTGGCCAGACTTCCACAGGTACGCACGTTCCTGCAGGGGGTTTGTTACATCGTTCCTCCTTACCAACGTCCGTTGGAACCCTGGGATCTGAACAGGGTGCTGATGGTTCTTAAGAAACCACCGTTCGAGCCAATGAGGGATATTTTTCTCGCACGCCTTTCGCAGAAAGTGGTTTTCCTAGTAGCAGTCACTTCACTTCGGAGGGTGTCTGAGCTGGCAGCTCTGTCATGCAAAGCCCCCTTCCTGGTGTTTCATCAGGACAAGGTGGTTCTGCGTCCGGTTCCGGAATTTCTCCCTAAGGTGGTATCCCCTTTTCATCTCAATCAGGATATCTCCTTACCCTCTTTTTGCCCTCATCCAATTCACCAATGTGAAAAGGATTTGCACTTGTTAGATCTGGTGAGAGCACTCAGACTCTACATTTCTCGTACGGCGCCCCTGCGCCGCTCGGATACACTCTTTGTCCTTGTCGCTGGCCAGCGTAACGGGTCACAGGCTTCCAAATCAACCCTGGCTCGGTGGATCAAGGAACTAATTCTCGAAGCTTACCGTTCTGCTGGGCTTCCGGTTCCCTCAGGGCTGAAGGCCCATTCTACCAGAGCCGTGGGTGCGTCCTGGGCTTTGAGGCACCAGGCTACGGCTCAGCAGGTGTGTCAGGCGGCTACCTGGTCGAGCCTGCACACTTTCACGAAACACTATCAGGTGCAAACCTATGCTTCGGCGGATGCCAGCCTAGGTAGGCGAGTCCTTCAGGCGGCGGTTGCCCACCTGTAGGACGGAGCCGTTACGGCTCTATTATGAGGTATTATTTACCCACCCAGGGACTGCTTTTGGACGTCCCAATTGTCTGGGTCTCCCAATGGAGCGACAAAGAAGAAGGGAATTTTGTTTACTTACCGTAAATTCCTTTTCTTCTAGCTCCAATTGGGAGACCCAGCACCCGCCCCTGTTTTTTTGTGTACACATGTTGTTCATGTTGAATGGTTTCAGTTCTCCGATATTCCTTCGGATTGAATTTACTTTAAACCAGTTTATAATTTTTTTCCTCCTTCTTGCTTTTGCACCAAAACTGAGGAGCCCGTGGGAGCACGGGGGGTGTATAGGCAGAAGGGGAGGGGCTTTACACTTTTAGTGTAATACTTTGTGCGGCCTCCGGAGGCATAGCCTATACACCCAATTGTTAATTGTCTGGGTCTCCCAATTGGAGCTAGAAGAAAAGGAATTTACGGTAAGTAAACAAAATTCCCTTCATAGCGTCCATCAACCAGGTGCTAGATCTTTCTCCCCCAACTCCACCTATAGAGGAGTCGGCTTCGCAGCAGGAGAAACACCAGTTTAGGTTTCCCAAACGTACACGGAGTGCGTTTTTCGATCACTCTAACTTCAGAGATGCTGTCCAGAAGCACAGAGCATTTCCGGACAAGCGCTTTACTAAGCGCCTTAATGACACACGTTACCCCTTCCCCTCTGACGTAGTTAAGGGTTGGGCTCAATGTCCCAAGGTGGATCCTCCAGTCTCTAGACTGGCGGCTAGATCTGTAGTATCAGTTGCAGATGGCTCATCGCTCAAGGATGCCACTGACAGGCAGATAGAGCTCCTGGTGAAATCCATCTATGAAGCCACAGGCGCGTCTTTTGCCCCGGCCTTTGCAGCCGTGTGGGCACTCCAAGCTATCTCAGCTTGTCTGTCTGAGATTAATGCGGTCACACGTACCTCTGCTCCGCAAGTTGCGTCTTTGACTTCTCAGGCTTCGGCTTTTTCGTCCTACGCCATGAACGCCGTCCTGGACTCTGCTAGCCGTACAGCGGTAGCATCCGCTAATTCGGTGGCAGTCCGCAGGGCCATGTGGCTGCGCGAATGGAAGGCAGACTCGGCTTCCAAGAAGTTCTTAACCGGTTTGCCGTTTTCTGGCGACCGATTGTTTGGCGAACGATTGGATGAAATTATTAAGGAATCCAAAGGAAAGGACTCGTCCTTACCCCAGTCCAAACCGAAGAGACCTCAGCAACGGAAAATACAACCGAGGTTTCGGTCCTTTCGGCCCTCAGCCAAGTCCCAATCCTCCTCGTCCAACAGGCCAGAGAAGGGCCAGAGGAACTCTTATGCGCCGGATGCACTGCTTCCAAGGCGGCCTCCTCATGACTTTCGGCCTCCCCGAACCGCATCCTCGGTCGGTGGCAGGCTCTCCCGCTTTTGCGACGCCTGGTGGCCACATGTCCAAGACCGATGGGTGAGAGACATTCTGTCTCACGGTTACAGGATAGAGTTCAGCTCTCGTCCTCCGACTCGTTTCTTCAGAACATCTCCGCCCCCATCTCGGGCCGGCGCACTTTTTCAGGCTGTGGGCGTTCTGAAGTCAGAAGGAGTGGTGATTCCCGTTCCCCCTCAGGAACATGGTCACGGCTTCTACTCCAACTTGTTCGTGGTGCCAAAGAAGGACGGATCATTTCGTCCCGTTCTGGACCTCAAACTGCTCAACAGGCATGTGAGCACCAGAAGGTTTCGGATGGAATCTCTCCGCTCGGTCATCGCTTCGATGTCACAAGGAGACTTCCTAGCATCAATCGACATCAAGGTCACCCCTTGAGGCGCCTCATGCACTTCCTGGGGAAGATGGTGGCAGCAATGGAGGCAGTGCCCTTCGCGCAGTTTCATCTGCGCTCACTCCAATGGGACATTCTCCGCAAATGGGACAGGAACGTTTCTCTTTCCCTTGCAGCCAAAACCTCTCTTCAGTGGTGGCTTCTTCCCACTTCTCTATCGCAGGGAAAATCCTTCCTGCCCCCATCCTGGGCTGTGGTCACGACGGACGCGAGCCTGTCAGGGTGGGGAGCGGTTTTTCTCCACCACAGGGCTCAGGGAACCTTGAACTCCGATAGTCTTCCCTTCAGATCAATGTTCTGGAGATAAGGGCAGTGTATCTAGCCCTAAAGGCGTTCTATCGGTGGCTGGAGGGCAGGCAGATCCGCATACAGTCGGACAACGCCACGGCGGTCGCGTACATCAACCACTAGGGCGGCACGCGCAGCCGTCAAGCCTTCCAGGAAGTCCGGCGGATTCGGCTGTGGGCGGAGGCCACAGCCTCCACCATCTCCGCAGTTCACATCCCGGGCGTAGAAAACTGGGAAGCAGACTTTCTCAGTCGTCAGGGCATGGATGCGGGGGAATGGTCTCTTCACCCAGACGTGTTTCGGGAGATCTGTCGCCGCTGGGGAACGCCGGACGTCGATCTCATGGCGTCACGGCACAACAACAAGGTCCCGGCTTTCATGGCACGGTCTCAAGATCACAGAGCTTTGGCGGCGGACGCGTTAGTTCAGGATTGGTCGCAGTTTCGACTCCCTTATGTGTTTCCTCCTCTGGCAATGTTGCCCAGAGTGTTACGCAAGATCAGGTCCGACTGTCGTCGCGCCATTCTCGTCGCTCCAGATTGGCCGAGGCGGTCGTGGTACCCGGATCTGTGGCATCTCACGGTGGGTCAGCCGTGGGCGCTTCCAGACCGCACAGACCTGCTGTCACAAGGCCCGTTTTTCCATCTGAATTCTGCGGCCCTCAACCTGACTGTGTGGCCATTGAGTCCTGGCTCCTAGCGTCGTCGGGTTTATCGCAGGATGTCATTGCCACGATGAGACAGGCCAGGAAACCAACGTCCGCCAAGATCTATTACAGGTCGTGGCGGATCTTCTTGTCCTGGTGCTCTGATAAGGGTTTTACTCCCTGGCCTTTTGCCTTACCCATTTTTCTTTCAATCCGGAATGGACAAGGGTTTGTCACTCGGCTCTCTCAAGGGACAAGTATCGGCGCTCTCAGTATTTTTTCAAAAGCGCCTGGCAAGGCTTCCGCAGGTCCGCACGTTCCTGCAGGGAGTTTGCCACATAGTTCCACCTTACAAGCGTCCGCTGGAACCCTGGGACCTTAACAGGGTGTTAATGGCTCTTCAAAAACCACCTTTCGAGCCGCTGAGGGATGTTTCTTTATCACGTCTTTCGCAGAAGGTGGCTTTTCTTGTGGCAATTACCTCACTCCGAAGAGTGTCGGAGCTTGCAGCGCGGTCATGCAAATCCCCTTTCCTGGTTTTTCACCAGGATAAGGTGGTTCTGCGTCCTATCCCGGAGTTTCTCCCTAAGGTGGTATCTCCTTTTCATATCAATCAGGATATCTCCTTACCGTCATTTTGCCCTCATCCAGTTCACCAGTGTGAAAAGGAGTTGCATTCATTAGATCTAGTGAGAGCACTACGGCTCTACGTGTCTCGCACGGCGCCCCTGCTCCGTTCAGATGCGCTCTTTGTCCTGATCGCTGGCCGTTCAGATGCGCTCTTTGTCCTGATCGCTGGCCGGCGTAAGGGTTCGCAGGCTTCTAAGTCAACTTTGGCTCGGTGGATCAAGGAACCGATTCTTGAAGCCTACCGTTCTTCGGGGCTTCCTCTTCCTTCGGGGCTGAAAGCCCATTCTACCAGAGCCGTGGGTGCGTCCTGGGCATTGCGACACCGGGCTACGGCTCAGCAGGTGTGTCAGGCAGCTACCTGGTCTAGTCTGCACACCTTCACAAAACACTATCAGGTGCATACCTATGCTTCGGCAGATGCCAGTCTAGGTAGGCGAGTCCTTCAGGCGGCGGTTGCCCACCTGTAGGAAGGGGTCGTTTTTCGGCTCTCTGTTATTGAGGTATTCTTTTACCCACCCAGGGACTGCTTTTGGACGTCCCAATTGTCTGGGTCTCCCAATGGAGCGACAAAGAAGAAGGGAATTTTGTTTACTTACCGTAAATTCCTTTTCTTCTAGCTCCTATTGGGAGACCCAGCACCCGCCCCTTTTTCCTTCGGGCTGTTTGTTCTTTTGTGTACACATGTTGTTCATGTTGAATTGTTCCTTTGGTTCATGGTTTTCAGTTCTCCGAACATCCTTCGGATTGAATTTACCTTAGACCAATTTATAAGTTTTCTCCTTCCTGCTTTTGCACCAAAACTGAGGAGCCCGTGATGCACGGGAGGGTGTATAGGCAGAGGGGAGGGGTTACACTTTTTAAAGTGTAATACTTTGTGTGGCCTCCGGAGGCAGAAGCTATACACCCAATTGTCTGGGTCTCCCAATAGGAGCTAGAAGAAAAGGAATTTATGGTAAGTAAACAAAATTCCCTTCTTTATGCGATGGGGGATAGAGCCAGCACCTTACTAGCTAGAAGAACAAAAAAACGGGAAATTAAATCTAAAATTGAATTTTTGAAGGGCCCAGACGGATCACTTATAAGGCACCCTAATGGGATAGCAGACGCCTTTGCCAAGTATTATGCTGCCCTGTACAATTTAAGGGATGACCCGCAAACCCCTCAGCCAACACCGGAAAAAATTCAGGAGTTTTTGGACGGTCTGGAATTGCCTCGGGTCTCAGACCGGCAATTAGAATCTTTAAATCTTCCCTTTACTATGCAGGAAATTTTGGACACCATTAGAGCTTCTAAACGAAACTCAGCCCCAGGCCCGGATGGGCTTCCCTATGATTATTATCAGCAATTTGCCTCTATTCTAGCCCCTTTTTTACTAAAGACCTTTAATTTGTGGCAAACGGCCGGGACTATTTCCTCAGAGAACCTAGAAGCAGTTATCACTACACTACCCAAACCGGGGAAAACGGCAGATACCCCTGGGAATTTCAGACCAATTTCATTGCTCAACTGTGATTTAAAAATTTACTCAAAAATGGTAGCCACCAGACTCCATAAAATAATCCCCTCCTTGGTAGCCCCGGATCAGGTGGGTTTTGTGGCGGGCAGGCAATCCAAAGATGGCATCATCAGGTGGATGCTGGATTTAATTGGGGTGATGGAGAAGTCGGGTGTCCCTGGTGTATTCTTGTCACTCGACGCCGAAAAGGCCTTTGATAGGGTGCACTGGGGATATCTGGAAAGAGTGCTTATGAAATTTGGTTTTGAAGGAAGAATTAAGTCATCTGTTTTGGCCTTGTACTTTCACCCAAATGCTTCAGTTCTAGCCTCGGGTTTTCGCTCATTAAAATTTTCTATAACCAATGGCACCCGCCAGGGGTGCCCGCTGTCCCCTATTGTTTTTGCTCTGGTGGTGGAACCTCTGGCGGAGGCAATTAGGGTGAACTCGAACATAACTGGTATAAGGGTAGGGGAGCATGAACATAAATTGGGTCTATATGCGGATGATGTAATAATATCATGTACTAATCTTGAATATTCCTTTCCAGCAGTGATGTCCACCCTGTCGACCTTTTCTGAGGTGTCTTATTACAAATTGAATGCCACTAAGTCCTTAGTACTACCATTTAATGTACCCGCAAGGTCCAGAAGGATTTTGGAGGCAGCCTTTCCTTTCCAGTGGTGCGAAGACAGTATCCCTTATCTAGGTATCCGTTTGACACCAACCCATTCCCTCATCAGATCCAATCTTGATCACCTACTCAAAAACTTGGGTCAGGCCCTAGGCAGGTATGAGAAGTTGTCGCTATCTTGGATGGCGAATATTCAATCCTTTAAGATGACGTTCCTTCCTAAGCTGCTGTATATGTTTAGGTGTCTCCCTCTTAAAATTCCATATAGATATTTGATAAAACTGCAGTCGATGACCAATAAGTTTATTTGGGGTAATAAAAGAGCTAGAGTTGCTAGTAAGATTATGCATCTGCCATATGGAATGGGAGGTCTGGGTACGCCTAATGTGATGGCCTATTATAAAGCTTCTCTTATAGAATCACTCAAAGAATGGTGGAACACGGAGAGCTCCCATAGGTGGGTTCAACTTGAGAACTCTCTGACAGACCAGGGTTCGACGAGGAAACTGATGGAGGTGGAATATCTAAAACGTACTAGGTCCACCCTGTGTCTCCCTACTATGACAGCATCGATAGCCATATGGCGCAGTGAGATGATCCCTAAGATCCAGGTCCCGCTGTCAGAAATTTCGCTCAGAGCAATAGAATCCCACATTCCATATACAAATTTGAGTAGATGGGAAGCAGCGGGTTTTGGAGTTTTGGCGGACTTTTACGATGGTGCAGAGATTAGGCCCTTCAACGATATACTTCGGGAGCACCCCTCCCTAAAGGGGTGTTTTTATCAACACCTGCAGATTCGCCATTTTCTAAGCACAAAATTCCCCCCGGGATCAAACCCGACCTTACCCACTGTTAAGGCACTATTGTTTAAAAAACTAATGAGGCAACCGGGAATCTCTTTAACCTACAAATGGTTGAACAACCCCTCTGACGAGCAAAAGCTCCCATACATGACTAAATGGGAATCAGATTTAGGCATTAACACCTCCCCCTCGGCGTGGCATACTGCGACACAGTGGGTGCAAAGATCCTCAAAATGCATTAACCATTTGGAACAGCTGAAAAAGGTGCATCTACGTTGGTACCATACGCCGGCAAAATTGGTGCATTACATTCCCAACTACTCACTGCTCTGTTGGAAGGGCTGCCTCCAGAGGGGATCACTGGGACACTGTTGGTGGCACTGTCCGAGGGTCCAACCTTTTTGGATAGCAGTTTTCAGACTCATTAGTGAAATAACAGGTGTGCACACCAACCCCAACCCAGGGCTGGCAGTTCTGAATTTGGGCATAGACTCGTACCCGCAGAATTTTAGGGGACTGATCGTGCAAATTCTAATAGCTGCCAGACAGTGTCTGAGCCATTCGTGGAAGGCCACTGAAGCTCCCTCTGGAGCCGAGTTATATAGTAGGATCGACCAACAATGCCAATATGAATACTGCCTTGCCCACTCCCTAAAACAAAAAACTAGAATTCTTACAATATGGGAACCCTGGCTGTCATCCAGCCATGCAACACCTATTACACAACTATTCCCCGGGCAAAGAGCACCTAGCTG
The DNA here is from genome assembly GCF_048569485.1 of Anomaloglossus baeobatrachus. Lineage (NCBI taxonomy): Eukaryota > Metazoa > Chordata > Amphibia > Anura > Aromobatidae > Anomaloglossus > Anomaloglossus baeobatrachus. The sequence goes on along the minus strand of NC_134360.1, from coordinate 177,688,485 downwards.
AGATAGAGCCGATGGAATTATAGCCCTGGCTCGGCTAGCCAGGGGGCTAAAGCATTGAGACCCTGACTGAGGCAGCAGTTTATGAGAGAAATCTAGGAGGAGTTGATTGCCCCGGCTGGTGGACTGGGGTTGGTAATGCAGGCAGGCATCTAACCCTGTGCCCCTACTAACCCCCCCCCCCCCTTCCCCCCCAACCCCTTCCCCCCAACCCCTTCCCCCCCAACCCTACCTTCTTCCCCTCCCCCTTTGTTCTTGTTCCCCCTTACTTGAATGAAGTCCCCATCTTTCCTCCCCTCTCCTCCCTCCCCATGTTGTTGTGTGGTTAAAGTGTAAGGCAGAGGAATTGTAACTAGATTGTCTCGGAGTATATTAATGTATGGAGCCCTCATATGCGGGCAGTTGACAATTGTTCTCTTAAATTACCATGTATGATTTTGTATCTGCCGTGTTTTCAATAAAAAACTAATTGGATTAAAAAAAAAAACCTCTTCCTAGTTCCCAAAAAGGACGGTACCTTCCGGCCCATCCTGGATCTCAAGCTTCTCAACAAGCATGTTCGGGTGCGGCATTTTCGCATGGAGTCTCTGCGATCAGTCATTGCCTCAATGACCCAAGGGGATTTCTTGGCGTCCATCGACATCAGAGATGCCTATCTACATGTGCCAATTGCAGTTTCACACCAGCGTTGGTTACGTTTTTGCAATAGGAGAGGATCATTTCCAATTCGTGGCTCTCCCCTTCGGGTTAGCCACGGCTCCTCGGGTATTCACCAAGGTCATGGCAGCAGTGATTGCGGTTCTGCACCTCCAGGGGTTGGCAGTGCTCCCTTACCTGGGCGACCTTCTAGTCAAGGCACCATCCAGCGCAGACTGTCAGCGGAGTCTCTCGCTCACTCTCGCCACTCTAGCCCAATTCAGGTGGCTTGTCAATCTTCCCAAATCCACTCTGACTCCGACCCAGAGTCTCACGTACCTAGGGATGCAGTTCGAGACTTTGCCGGCACTTGTGAAGTTGCCCTTAATCAAACAGCAGTCACTCCAGCTAGCGGTGCGCTCTCTGCTGAGGCCCCGCCGTTATACCCTCAGGCGTCTGATGCAGGTGCTGGGTCAAATGGTGGCGTCCATGGAGGCTGTTCCCTTTGCCCAGTTCCATCTGCGCCCCCTGCAGCTGGACATTCTCCACTGTTGGGACAAGCGGCCTTCCTCCTTACACAGGTTAGTGGCTCTGTCACCACGGACCAGGAGCTCTCTTCAGTGGTGGCTTCGGCCCCTCTCCCTGTCCCAAGGGCGCTCCTTCCTGGCCCCGTCCTGGGTGATTCTCACCACGGATGCCAGTCTATCCGGCTGGGGAGCGGTATGTCTCCACCACAGAGCGCAGGGCACTTGGACTCCGTCCGAGTCAGCCCTTTCAATCAATGTGCTGGAAACCAGAGCCGTGCTTCTAGCTCTCCTAGCATTTCACCACCTGTTGGCGGGCAGGCACATTCGAGTCCAGTCAGACAACGCGACAGCGGTTGCCTACATCAATCACCAAGGCGGGACACGCAGCCGCCTGGCAATGATGGAGGTACAACGCATCCTTCAATGGGTTGAGGACTCCAGGTCCACCATATCCGCAGTCCACATCCCAGGCGTGGAAAACTGGGAGGCAGATTATCTCAGCCGTCAAAGCGTGGACGGTGGCGAGTGGTCCCTTCACCCGGCAGTGTTTCAGTCAATCTGCCGCAAATGGGGCACTCCGGACGTGGACCTAATGGCATCCCGTCACAACAACAAAGTTCCTGTTTACATGGCTCGCTCCCACGATCCTCAGGCCTTCGCCGCGGACGCTCTGGTTCAGGACTGGTCCCAGTTTCGTCTGTCCTACGTGTTTCCCCCTCTAGCTCTCTTGCCCAGAGTCCTGCGCAAGATCAGAATGAAGGGTCGTCGAGTCATCCTCATTGCACCGGACTGGCCCAGGCGAGCTTGGTATCCGGACCTGCTCCAACTGTCCGTAGAGATGCCGTGGCATCTCCCGGACCGTCCAGATCTACTCTCGCAAGGTCCGTTTTTCCGCCCGATTTCTGCGGCTCTCAAATTGACGGCGTGGCTCTTGAGTCCTGGATTTTGACGGCTTCTGGTATTCCTCCTGAAGTCATCTCCACTATGACTCGGGCCCGTAAGTCTTCCTCCGCTAAGATCTATCACAGGACTTGGAAAATTTTCCTGTCCTGGTGTCGCTCTACCGGCCATCCTCCTTGGCCATTCTCTTTGCCGACCCTTCTGTCTTTTCTACAGTCCGGTCTGCAGCTAGGACTGTTCCTCAACTCTCTCAAGGGACAAGTCTCAGCTCTGTCAGTTCTGTTCCAGCGGCATCTCGCTCGGCTGGCTCAGGTCCGCACCTTCATGCAAGGCGCGTCTCACATCATTCCGCCTTATCGGCGGCCCTTGGATCCCTGGGACCTTAACTTGGTCCTCACGGTATTGCAGAAACCCCCTTTTGAGCCTCTTAGGGAGGTTTCTTTGTATCGTCTTTCTCAGAAAGTGGCCTTTCTGGTTGCCATAACTTCTCTCAGGAGAGTCTCTGATTTGGCTGCGCTCTCCTCGGAGTCACCTTTTTTTTAGTTTTTCATCAAGACAAGATGGTTCTCCGTCCGACTACGGACTTTCTTCCTAAGGTGGTCTCTCCCTTCCACCTTAACCAGGACATTACCTTACCTTCCTTCTGTCCGGCCCCTGTTCATCGCTTTGAAAAAGCGCTGCATACTCTAGATCTGGTGCGTGCTCTCCGGATCTATGTGTCTCGCACCGCTGCGCTCAGGCGGTGCACCTCTCTTTTTGTGCTAACCTCAGGTCGTCGCAAGGGCCTCCCTGCTTCTAAGCCGACCTTAGCCCGTTGGATTAGATCGACTATTTCGGACGCCTACCAGAGTACTCAGGTGCCTCCCCCGCCGGGGATCAAGGCACACTCGACCAGAGCTGTCGGTGCCTCCTGGGCTTTTAGGCACCAGGCTACGGCTCAACAAGTCTGTCAGGCTGCCACTTGGGCTAGCCTGCATACCTTCTCGAAGCACTACCAAGTGCATGCTCATACTTCAGATGCGAGCTTGGGCAGACGCATCCTTCAGGCGGCTGCCGCCCATTTGTGAAGTTAGGTTCTGCCTACTTCTTAGTTTTTCTGTTTATTTCCCACCCAGGGACTGCTTTGGAATGTCCCAAGGTCTGGGTCTCCCAAAGGAACGATAAAGAAAAAGAGAATTTTGTTTACTTACCGTAAATTCTTTTTCTTATAGTTCCGTCTTGGGAGACCCAGCACCCTCCCTGTTGCCTGTTGGCAATTTCCTTGTTCCGCGTGTTTTCACTGGCTGTTGTCGTGGACAGAGTCTCCGGTTGTTCCGGCTCTTGCTCTGTTCTACTTGTGGGTGGCTATTCTCCTTCAGCTTTTGCACTAAACTGGCTGTGACTGGCTCACCAGGGGGTGTATAAGCTCAGAGGGAGGAGCTACACTTTTAGGTGTAGTACTTTGTGTGTCCTCCGGAGGCAGAAGCTAAACACCCAAGGTCTGGGTCTCTCAAGACGGAACTATAAGAAAAAGAATTTACGGTAAGTAAACAAAATTCTCTTTTTTTGTATGGTCATAATGATACTGTACAATTTCTACCAGTATTTAGGTGCCTAAAGTCTTACCGACTCCTGAGATTTTCTTCAGAAAAAGGGAGATATATGTGATAACTTATGGATGAGTGATAACTTATTGATCGGAAGGCGCCTGACTGAAGCTCCACGTTCAACCACAGCTTCATTCATTTTCTATGTGACTGACTAATGTGTTCAGCTTTTTCCAGCAGTGGCATAGACAATAAATGAGCGCATGATGCTTCTATTCTAATGGTGAAAAGTGTCCCATCGGGGATAAAAACGCCTTGTCTCCAGTGCTGGTCGGTGAGGGTCCCAGTGGTTGGACCCCCACCGATCAGTAAGTTATAGCTTAACGTGTAGATGGGGGATAACTTGTTTTCACTAGAGATCCTCTTCAATAGAGATGAATGAGGTAGAGTATGAATGAAAGGACACGTTGGCTGTTTAATGGTATTCTCAATAGTGACATTAAATAGCCACAGGCGCCCTCCTTTTTATTGAGGAATCTGTTTTAAGAAGAGACAGAGAATGTTCTCCCAGTGTTTGTGTGGGTTTCCCACGGGTTCTCTGGTTTCCTCCCACACTCCAAAGACATACTAATAGGGAATTTAGATTGTGAGCCCCAATGGGGACAGTGTTTCTGATATGTGTAAAGCGCTGTGGAATTAACGGCGCCATATAAGTGAGTAAATATTATTTAGTATTTGGGGAATAGTATCCAATGGGATGGCAATACCCGCAGCTTCTGTCTTGCCTGGCTTGACTAGAGACCTCTTACTGTATTAATAGTATATTGTAAAAATCGAGGAATTGTATCTTAAATGTACTAAAAAGTATAGTTCTATTAATTTGAGTTTTCTTACTTTTCAGTGGGCCCCATAAATCCTCCACAGCCGCCATCTTCCAGTGCCTGGAATAAACCTCTAACAGGTTTTGTGTCTGCCACCAGCTCGGAGGTACGATCAGCACCTCTGATATTAAGATGTGCTATGATGAGGGTATACTTGTTTTGTATAGATTGTATTGCTCCTTTTTAAATTGGGGAGTATCTTTGCAGACATCCAAAAATGGCCAAGATGTTACCGTTGATTTGACAATGGAAGCTATTCAGTTTGGCGCCCCTGCGTCCAGCAACAGTGACAATGAAGGCGCATCATCCCTCTCCGAAAAAACAGAATCGCTACCTGAGCCTAAGGAGCAAAGACAAAAGCAGCCAAGAGCTGGCCCAATTAAGTCTCAGAAGGTAATGTTCATGTCTTTCGTTTTTAGAAATACTTGCCAATATGACCAATTTCCACTCTGCTACCATTCTATAGGCCAGTGTTCCCCAACTCCAATCCTCAAAGAGCCACCAAGAGGTCATGTTTTCAGGAATTTCTTAGTATTGCTTGGGTGGTTAAATTATCACCCATGGAATACTAAAGAATAGGGGAACATTGCTATAGGCCAGTGTTCCCCAACTTCCATCCTCAGAGCCACCAACAGGTCATGTTTTCAGGGTTAAATTATCACACATGGAATACTAAAGAATAGGGGAACAATTCTATAGGCAATGCTTGGAGGGCACATGTGCCTTTCCAGTTTGATTTTTCTGGCTGTGGTCCAGCCACTATGGAGGGTTGAGGTAATCGAGCATTTAGACTCACATGGTCCAAAAATGATTTGATATCTTAGGCTATGTGCGCACTAGGCGTTTTTTTCATGCTGCGTTTTTATGTGCGTTTTTGTCTAAAAAACGCACCCGCGGCTAAAAAAACGCGGCAAAAACGCATGCGTTTTTGCCGCGATTTGGTGCGTTTTTTGCTGCGTTTTTGCTCACTGCGTTTTTAATCAGTGCACAATGCCATTAAAGATTGTTGATGAAAAAAAAAAAAAAAAGGTCTGATGTCATTTCCTTCTTCAAAATGTTCATTGTATGCAGGAAGAGCAGACAGCAGCTGCAGAACTACAAGTCTCAGCATCCTCCATTCACTAGTGTATGCAGGAGAGCAGACAGCAGCTGCAGGACTACAAGTCTCAGCATCCTCCATTCACTAGTGTATGCAGGAGAGCAGACAGCAGCTGCAGGACTACAAGTCTCAGCATCCTCCATTCACTAGTGAATGCAGGAGAGCAGACAGCAGCTGCAGGACTACAAGTCTCAGCATCCTCCATTCACTAGTGTATGCAGGAGAGCAGACAGCAGCTGCAGAACTACAAGTCTCAGCATCCTCCATTCACTAGTGTATGCAGGAGAGCAGGCAGCAGCTGCAGAACTACAAGGCTCAGCAGCCTCCATCCAGGACTGTATGCAGTTTTTTGCCCAAAAAGAAAAAAAAATGACATGGGCTTCGCCATATTTTTCTATGCTAGCCGGGTACAGCAGGCAGATACGGGCTGCCCCCAACCCCCAGCTGCCTATTTGTACCCGGCTGGGAACCAAAAATATAGAGAAGCCCTTTTTTTTTAATTATTTCATGAAATAATTAAAAAAAAAAAATGACGTGGGCTTCGCCTAATTTTTGAGTCCAGTCGGGTACAACTAGGCAGCTGGGGATTGGAATCCACAGTGCAGGGTGCCCATGCTTTCTGGGCACCCCCACTGCGAATTGCAGTCCGCAGCCACCCCAGAAAATGGCGCTTTCATAGAAGCGCCATCTTCTGGCGCTGTATCCAACTCTTCTAGCTGCCCTGATGCCGGGTGGCTAGCTAGGTAATAATGGAGTTAGGGCTAGCTGTATATTATCAGCTAGCCCTAAGCCCGAAATTCATGGTGTCACGCCAATATTAGACATGGCCACCATGAATTTCTAGTAATGATAAAAAAAAAAAACACAACACACAGAAAAATATTTTTATTAGAAATAAAACACAACACAATTAGTGACTCCATCTTTATTGAAATTAACCCCCCTCCGCAGTAATCCTGGGTCAGGGTCCCGCGCCGTCCAATCTGGATCCAATATCATCTGATCGGTTTGCTGGAAGGCAAAGCGATCAGATGATGTGTCAGGATCAAGTGCCTGAATCCCATCACACATCAGCTGATTGTATAAAAGCCGATTATACAATCAGCAGATGCATCAGTAGAAAAAAAAAAAATAATAATACTCACTTATGTGCTGTGGTGATTACCGGCAGCTCCTGGAGCGATCGATTGGACAGGAGTCTGATCCCGTCCGATCGCTGCAGCAGCTGCCGGTAATCAGCTGATCCAGCTGATGAAGTCCCCTGACGGCAGGATCAGCTGATAGCCGGCCGGGCAGGAAAAAGCCGGCGAGACTACGATCAGCTGATGCGTCAGGTGACTGCATCAGGTGATCCCTCGCCAGGTCCTGCAAGCAAGGTCCTGCCGGCCGGGGAGACTGCACACAGCCAGAGCGGCGGTACCGGGAGGAGATGGGAGCGGGCATTGCACCGGACCCTGCAGACAGGTGAGTATATATGACATTTTTTTATTTTTCTACTGTTCACTTTGGTTTTCGCCGCTGCCTCCACCTCCCGCCCAGACATGGCGCCGCACGGAGCTGACATGCACAGGACGGGAGGTGGAGGCAGCGGTGACGGTACCGGGAGGATTCATGCTTCTGTGTTTACCAACAGAAGGAATCCTCTTCCTGTACACGTCACTGTAGTGCCCACCCCTTGCGTGTATAGCTGCGTTTTTAGTCATAGAAACGCGGCTATATGCGTTTTCTTCAGCGCTCTATTGGGAGACCCAGACGATTGGGTATAGCTACTGCCCTCCGGAGGCCACACAAAGCACTACACTAAAAAGTGCAAGGCCCCTCCCCTTCTGGCTATACCCCCCCGTGGTATCACGGGTTCTCCAGTTTTCAAGCTTTGTGCGAAGGAGGTCAGACATCCACGCATAGCTCCACAGATTTTAGTCAGCAGTAGCTGCTGACTATTTCGGATGGAAGAAAAGAGGGCCCATATAGGGCCCCCAGCATGCTCCCTTCTCACCCGTTGATGGTGTTGTAAGGTTGAGGTACCTATTGCTGGTACGGAGGCTGGAGCCCACATGCTGCTTTCCTTCCACATCCCCCTGAGGGGCTCTGAGGAAGTGGGATCCTGCCGGCCTCAAAGCTCTGACGCCGGGCTCCATCCACAGACCCATTTGAACCTGCTGGATACGGAGCTGGAGTACCGTTCAGGGACATGGCCCTGCACCATTACAGGTACTCTGTGTCCCCGGTCACACGGACACAGCACACTCCAGACTTGCTGGGTGTGCTAGTGCGCCGGGGACAGTAATGGGTTACAGTCACTGCAGCTTTGCTGAGTGACTTTGTGTTTTGGGAACTACCGCGCCGGACGCTCCGGGAGCGGCGGCGCGGCTGGGACTTGTAGTTCGCCGGGGACTGGGCGCCGACCGCGCTTTTACGGCGGCGGCGCTTATAAATCCAGTCCCCGGCTTCTGCGGCCTAGTGCCGCTTCGTTCCCGCCCCCTCCCTGTCACTCAGGGAAGGGGACAGGCGCTGAGCAATCAGCAGCGCCGAGGGCTGGAGCCTTATTTACATGCTCCAGCCCTCTCACTGCACACTGTCGGACGCCGGATTCCCGCTCTGCCTTGGGGCACGCCCACGGCCCGCCCCTCCTCACACGAGATGGGGAAGAAGCCGGCAGCCATTACTGCAGTCCGAGCTCGGACTTTCGGCAACCAGGCAGGACGGTGGCGACCATACACCCGCTTATAGGCGGGCGGTAAGCGGCACACATAGTGCTGACCACACATATATATACTGCAGTGTGTACATGTGTTGTTTTTAACTGCATAGGTCGCTATATGCCCGCTTGGGGAGCGACACATCAGCAGCAGGAAAGCAGGTGTGCTAAGGCACAGGCTTTCTAGGCTGCTTGTATTGCACGACTGAGGTGTTCATTTGTGTTTATGCTTATATGCTATACATTGCACTGTACAGTCGCTAGTCTTAGCTATATTCTCCTGGAATGGCTAGACTACAGCAGCAGAAAACCAAGGGTGCTGGGGCACAGGTTTTTTTTTCTATGCTGCTTGTATTGCATGGGCTGCAGTGTGCATTTGTACTTGTGCTTGTATGCTATACATTGCACTGTATGGTCACTCTTCTGGGCTATATTCTCCTGGATGACCAGTCTACAGCAGCAGAAGAGCTGGGGTGCCAGGGCACAGGCTTCTATGCTGCTTGTATTGCATGTGCTGCAGTGTTCTTTTGTACTTGTGCTTGTATGCTATACATTGCACTGTAGGGTCACTCTTCTGGGCTATATTCCCCTAGATGACTAGTATACAGCAGCAGAAGAGCAGGGGTGCCAGGGCACAGGCTTCTATGCTGCTTGTATTGCTTGTGCTGCAGTGGTCATTTGTACTTTATGCCTGTATGCTATACATTGCACTGTACGGTCACCAATCTTGGCTATATACTTCTAGGTAGCTAGTCGGCAGCGGCAAAAAAGCAACACAGATTTTCAGTGCTGTTTTTACTACATGGGATGCTGGTCATGACACCGTCCCATTGTGTGCCTGCTCCCCTGTAGCACGTCGTCTGCCGGGGTCTCTAGCACTTCGTCTGCCGGGGTCTCTACTAGTCGTGGCCAAAGAAACCACCTGTCAACCCTGTCCATGGACAGGGACGGAGTAGTCATAATATAGAGACTTGCAGTCCAGACAGGCCATGGGCAATCTACTTGACCAAAAGGCAGCTCTTCAGGGCGTTGATCCTGACATCGCTCTCAATCCGGATACACCGGGTGGTAACGCCATACGGAATGATCCTATACCGCCCATCAATGGAAGGTTGGATCTTTCTCCCTCAGCTCCCCCAGTGGAGATAGGAGACGAACAGGAGAAGTCCTTTTTCAGTATCTCACAAGAGAAGCAGTCCAGGAACACCACGCTTACCAGATAAGCGTCTTCTCCAAACGTTTTTTAGGATACACGTTATCCCGTTTCTCCTGACGTGGTCAGCGCTGGACCCAGGGTCCAAAGGTGGATTCTCCAATCTCCAGGCTTGCATCTAGAGCCATAGTTGCACTGGAGATGGGGCTTCACTTAAAGATGCCTTTCACAGACAGATGGACTCTGGTTGAAATCTGTCTAGGAAGCTATCGGCGTGTCGGTTGCTCCGGCATCCACAGCCGTATAGGCAACCTAACCTTTTCAGCTGTTCTTGCGCAGCTGGCCTTGAGCACAGGGACATCTGTACCGCAGAGGCGTCCGTAACCCCGCAATGTCTGCACTGCGACTTACCCTGTTTATACTGTCCTAAAAGTACAGTTGAGGTTTCGGTCCTTCCCAAGCTCCGGCAGGTCCCAATTGTCCTCGTGCAAAAGGGCTACAAAACCTCAGACGGGCTCAGATTCCGGCCGGGCTCAATCACGCCCAAGGAAGGCAGTCGGAGGAACCGCTACCAAGGCGGCCTCCTCAGGACTCTCAGCTCTCTCTCTCTCTCTCTCCGCATCCGCGGTTGATGGCAGACTCCCCCGCCTTTGGCGACGTTTAGCTGCCACAGGTCACAGACCGGTGGGTGACGGACATTGTGCTCACGTGCACAGGACAGTGTTCTGTTCTCGTCCTCCGACTCCATTCTTCAGAACGGCCCCACCCCCCACCGGGCAGATGCCCTGCTGCAGGCGGTGGACGCTCTATGAGCAGAAGGAGTGGTGATCCCTGTCCCCCCTCAGGAACGAGGGCGAGGGTTTGTACTACAATCTCTTTGTGGCTCCAAAAAAGGACGGTTCCTTCCGTCCTGTTCTGGTCCTGAAACTGCTCAACGAGCATGCGAACGCCAGGCGGTTCCGGATGGGATCCCTCCGAGCCGTCATTGCCTCAATGTCTCGAGGAGACTTCCTTGCCTCAACAGACATCAAAGATGACTATCTCCACGTGCCAATTGCTACGGAACACCAACGTTTTTCTACGTTTTGTGATAGGAGACGAACATCTTCAGTTCGTAGCTCTGCCATTCAGTCTGGCGACAGCCCCACGGGTGTTCACCAAGGTCATGGCAGCAGTGATAGCAGTCTTGCACTCTCAGGGACACCCGGTGATCCCGTACTTGGACGATCTACTCGTCAAAGCACCCTCCCTCGAGGCATGCCAACGCAGCCTGAATATTAAGCTGGAGACTCTCCAGACTTTCGGGTGGATCATCAATTTGGCAAGGTCAAATCTGTCTCCGACTCAATCACTAACGTTTCTCGGCATGGAGTTTCATACTCTATCAGCAATAGTGAAGCTTCCGCTGAACAAGCAGCGTTCACTGCAGACAGAGGTGCAGTCTCTCCTTCAAGGCCAGTCGCACCCCTTAAGGCGCCTCATACACTTCCTAAGGAAGATGGTGGCAGCCATCGAGGCAGTTCCCTTTGCGCATTTTCGTCTGCGCCAACTGCAATGGGACATTCTCCGCCAATGGAACGGGCAGTCAACCTCCCTGGACAGGAAAGTCTCCCTTTCCCAGACGGCCGAGGACTATCTGCAATAGTGGCTTATTCCCACCTCATAGTGGTCACGACAGATACGAGTCTGTCAGGGTGGGGAGCAGTTTGTCTCCGCCACATGGCTCAGGGGACGTGGACTCAGCAGGAGTCCACCCTTCAGATCAATGTTCTGGAAATCGGGGCAGGGTATCTTACCCTACTAGCTTTCCAGAAGTGGCTAGAAAGAGAGCAGATCCGAATCCAGTCGGACATCTCCACAGCGGTGGCATACATCAACCACCAAGAAGGGACGCGCAGTCAGCAAGCCTTCCAGGAAGTCCGGCGAATCCTCACGTGGGTGGAGGACACAGCATCCACCATATCCGCAGTTCACATCCCGGGCGTAGAAAACTGGGAAGCAGACTTCCTCAGTCGCCAGGGTATGGACGCGGGGGAATGGTCCCTTCACCCGGACGTGTTTCAGGAAATCTGTTGCCGCTGGGGGGTGCCGGACGTCGACCTAATGGCGTCTCGGCACACCAACAAGGTCCCGGCATTTATGGCACGATCGCGCGATCACAGAGCTCTGGCGGCAGACGCCTTAGTGCAAGATTGGTCGCAGTTCCGGCTCGCATATGTGTTTCCACCTCTGGCACTCTTGCCCAGAGTACTGCGCAAAAATCAGATCCGATTGCAGCCGCGTCATACTCGTCGCCCCGGACTGGCCGAGGAGATCGTGGTATCCGGATCTGTGGCATCTCACGGTCGGTCGACCGTGGTCACTGCCAGACCGACCAGACTTACTGTCCCAAGGGCCGTTTTTCCATCAGAATTCTGCGGCCCTGAACCTGACTGTGTGGCCATTGAGTCCTGGATCCTAGCGTCCGCAGGATTATCTCAAGGAGTCGTAGCCACAATGAGACAAGCTAGGAAGTCAACGTCTGCTAAGATCTACCACAGAACGTGGAAGATTTTCTTATCCTGGTGCTCTGCACAGAGAGTATCCCCTTGGCCATTTGCATTGCCCACCTTTCTTTCCTTCCTGCAATCGGGGTTGGAAAAGGGCTTGTCGCTCAGCTCCCTTAAAGGGCAAGTCTCGGCACTATCCGTGTTTTTTCAGAAGCGTCTAGCACGTCTTCCTAAGGTGCGCACGTTCCTGCAGGGGTTCTGTCATATTGTGCCCCCGTACAGGCGGCCGTTAGATCCATGGGATCTGAACAGGGTACTAGTTGCTCTCCAGAAGCCGCCTTTCGAGCCTCTGAAGGAAGTTTTCCTTTTCTCGCCTGTCACAGAAAGTGGCGTTTCTTGTTGCGATCACATCGCTTCGGCGAGTGTCGGAGCTGACAGCTCTGTCATCCAAGGCTCCCTTCCTGGGGTTCCACCAGGACAAGGTAGTTGCGCCCCATTCCGGAGTTTCTCCCTAAGGTCGTATCCTCGTTTCATCTTAATCAGGATATATCCTTGCCTTCCTTTTGTCCTCATCCGGTTCACCGGTATGAAAAGGACTTACGTTTGCTAGATCTGGTGAGAGCACTCAGAATCTACATTTCCCGCACGGCGCCCATGCGCCGTTCCGATGCACTTTTTGTCCTTGTCGCTGGTCCGCGCAAGGGGTTACAGGCTTCTAAAGCCACCCTGGCTCGATGGATCAAAGAACCAATTCTAGAGGCTTACCGTTCTGCGGGGCTTCCGGTTCCTTCAGGGCTAAAAGCCCACTCAACCAGAGCCGTGGGTGCGTCCTGGGCATTACGACACCAGGCTTCGGCTCAACAAGTGTGCCAGGCAGCTACCTGGTCGAGTCTGCACACTTTCACCAAGCATTATCAGGTGCATACCTATGCTTCGGCGGATGCCAGCTTAGGTAGAAGAGTCCTGCAGGCGGCAGTGACACCCCCGTAGGGGAGGGCTGTTTTGCAGCTCTAACATGAGGTATCTCTTTACCCACCCAGGGACAGCTTTTGGACGTCCCAATCGTCTGGGTCTCCCAATAGAGCGCTGAAGAAGAAGGGAATTTTGTTACCGTAAATTCCTTTTCTTCTAGCTCTTATTGGGAGACCCAGCACCCGCCCTGTTGTCCTTCGGGATTGTTTTGTTGTTTGCGGGTACACATGTTGTTCATGTTGAACGGTTTTTCAGTTCTCCGACGTTATTCGGAGTTAATTTGTTTAAACCTGTTATTGGCTTCCTCCTTCTTGCTTTGGCACTAAAACTGGAGAACCCGTGATACCACGGGGGGGTATAGCCAGAAGGGGAGGGGCCTTGCACTTTTTAGTGTAGTGCTTTGTGTGGCCTCCGGAGGGCAGTAGCTATACCCAATCGTCTGGGTCTCCCAATAAGAGCTAGAAGAAAAGGAATTTACGGTAAGTAACAAAATTCCCTTCTTCTTCAGCGCTCTATTGGGAGACCCAGACGATTGGGGTATAGCTACTGCCCTCCGGAGGCCACACAAAGCACTACACTAAAAAGTGCAAGGCCCCTCCCCCTCTGGCTATACCCCCCCGTGGTATCACGGGTTCTCCAGTTTTCAAGCTTTGTGCGAAGGAGGTCAGACATCCACGCATAGCTCCACAGATTTTAGTCAGCAGTAGCTGCTGACTATTTCGGATGGAAGAAAAGAGGGCCCATATAGGGCCCCCAGCATGCTCCCTTCTCACCCGTGGATGGTGTTGTAAGGTTGAGGTACCTATTGCTGGTACAGGGGCTGGAGCCCCACATGCTGTTTTCCTTCCACATCCCCTTGTAGGGCTCTGTGGAAGTGGGATCCTGCCGGCCTCTAAGCTCTGACGCCGGGCTCCATCCACAGACCCATAGCACCTGATGGATACGGAGCAGGAGTACAATCAGGGACATGGCCCTGTATCATACAGGTACTCTGTGTCCCCGGCAGGCACAGACACACTCCGGGCTGGCTGGGTGTTGTAGTGCGCCGGGGACCGTAACGTTGGAGTTAGTGTTCCTACAGTTTACTGGGGGACTTTGTGTTGTGGGAATGCAGCGCCGACCCCCACTGGACCGGGCGGCGCTGCTGTGACTTGTGGTGCGCCGGGGACACGCCGACCGCGCTTTTACGGCGGCGGCGTTTATAAATCCAGTCCCCGGCTTTTGCGGCCTAGCTCCGCTTCGTTCCCGCCCCCACCCTGTCAATCAGGGTAGGGGAGAGACGCTGTTTCGCAGCAGCGACGAGGGCTGGAGCCTGATTTACATGCTCCAGCCCTCTCACTAGGCACAGAGGGAAGCAGGCTTCCCGCTCTTAGTCAGGAACGCCCAGGGCCCGCCCCCCCTCCTCTCCCAGGACGCCGGCAGCCATTACATGCAGTCTGGCTGGAGGAAGGACGCAAGGCTCTGGGAGACCTGGACTAGGGGGCTTTTGGAGATCACACACCCGCTCTTTAGCGGGCGGTAAGCGGCTTTTCAGCTGGCCCCTCTAGTGCCTCAGTGTGTATTGGTGTACTGTGTCACCAGATATATATATTTATTTATTTCTTGCACTGTGAGGTCGCTTCCTGGCTGGATACCCCAGATCGCTCTGAGGAAGCAGCAACATGTCATCCACAAAACGCAAGGCTGCCAAGGCTAGGGCTGTGTACACTGCGTGTGCTGCATGTGGGGCTGCTCTACCAGCAGGTTCCAAAGACCCCCATTGTGTGCAATGCTCAGATCCGGTGCTGCTTCGCCAGCCGGAGTCCGGAGAGGTAGTGACCCAGGCTGAGACGCTTGTAAGTCCTGCCCCGGTGTCAGGGACAGACTTTGCAGTTTTTGCTGATGGAATGTCTGTGACTATGGCAAAGATCCTTGAAACTTTGCAATCCATGACTGGGGCTCAGTCTATGGACACGGCGAGGTCTCTGTCCTCTAATCCCCCTCAGTTGGAATTAGTCCAGACTGCAAGGGGGTCCCCGGCTTCCCAGGCTGAGTATTATGACTCAGATGATAGCCCCAGCCACCCTAAGCGAGCTCGCTGGGAAAGACCCTCAACGTCATCACACTGCTCAGGGTCTCAGCGCAATCAGTCGCCCTGTGATGCGTCTGAAGAGAGTGATCAGGAGTCTTATCCTGGAACCCCTCTCAATCTGGATACCCCGGATGGGGACGCCATGGTAAACGATCTTATCTCAGCCATCAATAGACTGTTGGATATTTCTCCCCCAGCTCCTTCTGCAGAGGAGGCAGCAGCAGAGCAGGAGAAGTTTCGTTTCCTCTATCCCAAGCGTAAATTGAGTGCTTTCTTGGATCACTCTGACTTCAGAGAATCAATCCAGAAACACGACGCTCATCCAGAAAGGCGTTTCTCTAAACGTTCTAAGGATACACGTTTTCCTTTCCCCCCTGATGTGGTCAAGCGCTGGACCCAGTGTCCAAAAGTAGACCCCCCGATTTCCAAACTTGCAGCTAGATCCATAGTTGCAGTGGAGGATGGCGCTTCACTTAAGGATGCCAATGACAGACAGATGGACCTTTGGTTAAAATCTGTCTATGAAGCTATCGGCGCGTCGTTTGCTCCAGCATTCGCAGCCGTATGGGCGCTCCAAGCTATTTCAGCTGGTTTAGCAAAAGTGGATGCTATCATACATCCAGCGGCGCCGCAAGTGGCGTCCCTTACCTTGCAGATGTCTGCGTTTGCGTCTTACGCTATCAATGCGGTCCTAGAATCTACCAGCCGCACCTCAATGGCGTCCGCCAATTCGGTAGTTTTGCGCAGAGCCTTGTGGTTAAAGGACTGGAAAGCAGATGCTGGTTCCAAAAAATGTTTAACCAGCTTGCCTTTATCTAGAGATAGACTGTTTGGCGAGCCATTGGCTGACATCATTAAACAGTCCAAGGGTAAAGACTCTTCTTTACCCCAGCCCAGATCAAGCAAACCTCAGCAGAAAAAATGGCAGCAGAGGTTTCAGTCCTTTCGAGGTTCGGGCAAGACACAATTCTCCTCGTCCAAAGGGACTCAGAGGACGCAAAGAGTCTCAGATTCCTGGCGGGCTCACGCACGCCCCAAGAAAGCAAATGGAGGAACCGCTTCCAAAGCGGCTACCTCATGACTTCCAGCCCCCCCCCTCCGCATCTCCGGTTGGGGGCAGGCTCTCCCGCTTTTCCGACATTTGGACGTCACAGGTCAAAGACCGGTGGGTGACAAACATTTTGTCTCGCGGGTACAGAATCGAGTTCAGTTCTCGTCCTCCAGCTCGGTTCTTCAGAACCTCCCCACATCCAGACCGAGCAGATGCCCTGCTGCAGGCGGTGGACTCCCTAAGAGCGGAAGGAGTAGTGGTTCCTGTACCGCCTCAGGAACAAGGGCGAGGGTTTTACTCCAATCTCTTTGTGGTTCCAAAAAAGGACGGCTCGTTCCGTCCTGTTCTGGATCTAAAGCTGCTCAACAAACATGTGCACGCCAGACGGTTCCGGATGGAAACCCTCCGCTCTGTCGTTGCCTCCATGTCTCAAGGAGACTTCCTTGCCTCAATAGACATCAAAGATGCTTATCTCCACGTGCCAATTGCTACAGAACATCAACGTTTTCTACGTTTTGTGATAGGAAACGACCATCTTCAGTTCGTAGCTCTGCCATTCGGTCTGGCGACAGCCCCCCGGGTCTTCACCAAGGTCATGGCGGCGGTGGTAGCAGTCTTGCACTCTCAGGGACACTCGGTGATCCCTTACCTAGACGATCTACTTGTCAAGGCACCCTCTCAAGAGGCATGCCAACTCAGTCTACATGCTACGCTGGAGACTCTACAGACATTCGGATGGATCATCAACTTTCCAAAGTCGAATCTGTCACCGTCACAGTCGCTAACGTATCTTGGCATGGAGTTTCATACTCGAGCAGCGAGAGTGAAGCTTCCGCTGAACAAGCAGCGGTCCCTACAGACAGGGGTGCAATCCCTCCTTCAAGGCCAGTCGCACCCCTTACGGCGCCTCATGCACTTCCTCGGGAAGATGGTGGCAGCCATGGAAGCAGTTCCCTTTGCGCAGTTTCATCTGCGCCCACTTCAATGGGACATTCTCCGCCAATGGGACGGGAAGTCAACGTCCCTGGACAGGAAAGTCTCTCTTTCCCAGACGGCCAAGGACTCTCTACAATGGTGGCTCCTTCCCACCTCATTGTCTCAGGGAAGATCCTTCCTGCCCCCATCCTGGGCAGTGGTCACGACAGATGCGAGTCTGTCAGGGTGGGGAGCAGTGTTTCTCCACCACAGGGCCCAGGGGACATGGACTCCGCAGGAGTCCACCCTTCAGATCAATGTTCTGGAAATCAGGGCAGTGTATCTTGCCCTACTGGCCTTCCAACAGTGGCTGGAAGGAAAGCAGATCCGAATCCAGTCGGACAACTCCACAGCGGTGGCATACATCAACCACCAAGGAGGGACGCGCAGTCGGCAAGCATTCCAAGAAGTCCGGCGCATTCTAATGTGGGTGGAGGACACAGCATCCACCATATCCGCGGTTCACATCCCAGGCGTAGAAAATTGGGAAGCAGACTTCCTCAGTCGCCAGGGCATGGACGCAGGGGAGTGGTCCCTTCACCCGGACGTGTTTCAGGAAATCTGTCGCCGATGGGGAGTGCTGGACGTCGACCTAATGGCGTCCCGGCACAACAACAAGGTCCCGGCATTCATGGCGAGGTCGCGCGATCAAAGAGCTCTGGCGGCAGACGCATTAGTTCAAGATTGGTCGCAGTTCCGGCTCCCATACGTCTTCCCGCCTCTGGCACTCTTGCCCAGAGTGTTACGCAAGATCAGATCCGATTGCAGCCGCGTCATACTCGTCGCCCCAGACTGGCCGAGGAGATCGTGGTATCCGGATCTGTGGCATCTCACGGTCGGTCGACCGTGGTCACTGCCAGACCGACCAGACTTACTGTCCCAAGGGCCGTTTTTCCATCAGAATTCTGCGGCCCTGAACCTGACTGTGTGGCCATTGAGTCCTGGATCCTAGCGTCCGCAGGATTATCTCAAGGAGTCGTAGCCACAATGAGACAAGCTAGGAAGTCTACGTCTGCTAAGATCTACCACAGAACGTGGAAGATTTTCTTATCCTGGTGCTCTGCACAGAGAGTATCCCCTTGGCCATTTGCATTGCCCACCTTTCTTTCCTTCCTGCAATCGGGGTTGGAAAAGGGCTTGTCGCTCAGCTCCCTTAAAGGGCAAGTCTCGGCACTATCCGTGTTTTTTCAGAAGCGTCTAGCACGTCTTCCTAAGGTGCGCACGTTCCTGCAGGGGGTCTGTCATATTGTGCCCCCGTACAGGCGGCCGTTAGATCCATGGGATCTGAACAGTGTACTAGTTGCTCTCCAGAAGCCGCCTTTCGAGCCTCTGAAAGAAGTTTCCTTTTCTCGCCTGTCACAGAAAGTGGCGTTTCTTGTTGCGATCACATCGCTTCGGCGAGTGTCGGAGCTGGCAGCTCTGTCATCCAAGGCTCCCTTCCTGGTGTTCCACCAGGACAAGGTAGTGCTGCGCCCCATTCCGGAGTTTCTCCCTAAGGTCGTATCCTCGTTTCATCTTAATCAGGATATATCCTTGTCTTCCTTTTGTCCTCATCCGGTTCACCGGTATGAAAAGGACTTACGTTTGCTAGATCTGGTGAGAGCACTCAGAATCTACATTTCCCGCACGGCGCCCATGCGCCGTTCCGATGCACTTTTTGTCCTTGTCGCTGGTCCGCGCAAGGGGTTGCAGGCTTCTAAAGCCACCCTGGCTCGATGGATCAAAGAACCAATTCTAGAGGCCTACCGTTCTGCGGGGCTTCCGGTTCCTTCAGGGCTAAAAGCCCACTCAACCAGAGCCGTGGGTGCGTCCTGGGCATTACGACACCAGGCTTCGGCTCAACAAGTGTGCCAGGCAGCTACCTGGTCGAGTCTGCACACTTTCACCAAGCATTATCAGGTGCATACCTATGCTTCGGCGGATGCCAGCTTAGGTAGAAGAGTCCTGCAGGCGGCAGTGACACCCCCGTAGGGGAGGGCTGTTTTGCAGCTCTAACATGAGGTATCTCTTTACCCACCCAGGGACAGCTTTTGGACGTCCCAATCGTCTGGGTCTCCCAATAGAGCGCTGAAGAAGAAGGGAATTTTGTTACTTACCGTAAATTCCTTTTCTTCTAGCTCTTATTGGGAGACCCAGCACCCGCCCTGTTGTCCTTCGGGATTTTTTTTGTTGTTTGCGGGTACACATGTTGTTCATGTTGAACGGTTTTTCAGTTCTCCGACGTTATTCGGAGTTAATTTGTTTAAACCAGTTATTGGCTTCCTCCTTCTTGCTTTGGCACTAAAACTGGAGAACCCGTGATACCACGGGGGGGTATAGCCAGAGGGGGAGGGGCCTTGCACTTTTTAGTGTAGTGCTTTGTGTGGCCTCCGGAGGGCAGTAGCTATACCCCAATCGTCTGGGTCTCCCAATAAGAGCTAGAAGAAAAGGAATTTACGGTAAGTAACAAAATTCCCTTCTTTCATTGCGTTTTTAACATCTCATTGAATTCAATGAGTGAAAAACGCAGTGAAAAACGCAGAAATAATTGACATGCTGCGTTTTTGTGGTCACCACAAAAACGCAGCTAAAAAAAAACGCTGTGTGGGGACAGCACTTATGAAAACCCATTGACATTGCTGGGGAAGCAATGTCACTGCGTTTTCAGCACAAAAACGCGGTAAAAAACGCCGCTAAAAACGCGGCAAAAACGCCTAGTGCGCACATAGCCTAATAGATATTTTTTGGTGACTGGAATACCCCTTTAAAGTTGTATGGTCACCCACAATGGAGAATCTAGATATGTTAGAATTTGTCTTCATCCCTCTTCTCCCCATTTACATTTTACACCGTAAATCTCATTTATATCTATATTGGTTTTCTTTGATTACAGCGATTTATAATCTAGTAACATGTTTTGGGTTTGTTTTTTTTTCTTTCATTTTATTTCCTAGATACAGGATCTCAATGTAATTCAGTGTAAGGAATATAAACCAGGTCCTATTGGTAAGGAGCGATCCTTAAAGAACCGCAAAGTAAAAGAAGTACAGTCTGAGCCAGACACTCCGGAAAAGCAGATTCCAAATACTGTTCACACCCCCGAACCGGTGACCTCAAAGGACAGTAAAGTTATCACCGAGGTGGCCACTGAAATCACAAGTATATTGTCAGTGTCTGCGCCTGAATTTGGCACAAGCACTAAGGTACTAAGCAGCCGACTATATAGTTAGAAATCTCGCATATCTGGGAATTGGATGTGGCTACATTAGAATATTTCTTTTTTTTTTTTTTTTTTTTTTGTTTCTTTAAGGAGACTGTAACGGACTACACCAGCCTGTCCAGCACCCTTCCTAATACTGCATCTGCAGGCAGCTCCAAACTGGAATCTGCTTTGGTACCTAATGTGAGTTTCTGATTTCTCCCATCCTCCTGTTTTTCTTCCTTGACACCTTGAAAGCTGTTACTAACCGATCAGTGTTATTTCAGGTACCCCTTCCTCACAGCCTGCCCCTGTCTCGGAGAGAGACTCTTCAACAGAGCTCAAGCCTAACTCCTGTGTCTCCTGCAACTGTTGACCTGACTCTAAAGGTACGGAGCGTATCACTACAAGTCTGAGGCCATTTTTCTCATTGCCAGGTGTCATCAATCTTGTAAGCACGCCTTGCTAGACGACAGAGCCGTGGAAAATGTTTTCTATGGATACTTGCAAATTTGATGCTGAAAGTGTCTACAACAAATCCACAATATTTGAGCCAACCCTAACTAGACTCTCTCCTCTACAGTCCATTTTTAATGCAGCAGCCAGGGTCACCTATCTGGCTAACCGCTACTCTGATGCCTCCTCTCTGTGCCAGTCATTGCACTGGCTGCCCATATATCACAGGATCCCATTCAAACTGCTTGTTCTCACCAACAAAGCACTCCACAATGCGGCACCACCCTACATCTCCACCCTCCTCTCTGTCTATCACCCTACCCATTCTCTACGCTCTGCAAATGACTTTTGACTTACATCCACACTAATTCGAACCTCCCACTCCTGAATCCAAGACTTCTTCCGAGCTGCACCAATCCTCTGGAACGCTCTACCCCAAGAAGTTAGGACGAATCACAACTTACTCAACTTCAGGCGCACCCTAAAAACGCATCTTGTTAGGGTGGCCTATCACACTCCCTAGCCAAACTAAATTCATATAATTCCTCCACAACTTCTCAAAACATAACTCCACGTGAAACTCAAGGTTCTGGCCAACTGGTCCAGGAACGCATTATCTATCCCCCATTTTCTTGAGATGGCTGGATTGTTATTGTAAATAAGTAAATAAGCACTTGTACCTTGCCCCCCCCATATCTCATTGTAGAGTGTAAGCTCTCACGAGCAGGGTTGTCTTTTTTTCCCTCTAAATATTGTATCTTCTAGAACTGTTACTTGTTTGTATATGATCCTCCTGAATTGTAAAGCGCTGCGGAATATGTTGCGCTATAGAGATAAAGATTATTTTCTTTGTCGCTCCATTGGGAGACCCAGACAATTGGGTGTATAGCTTCTGCCTCCGGAGGCCACACAAAGTATTACACTTTAAAAAGTGTAACCCCTCCCCTCTGCTATACACCCTCCCGTGCATCACGGGCTCATCAGTTTTTATGCTTTGTGTTGAAGGAGGCTGACACTCACACAATGCTCCACATTTTAGTCAGCAGCAGCTGCTGATTATATCGGATGGAAGAAAAGAGGACCCTAACAGGGCCCCCGGCATGCTCCCTTCTCACCACACTAAGTCGGCGGTGTTGTTAAGGTTGAGGTACCCATTGCGGGTACACAGGCCGGAGCCACATGCCGTTTTCCTTCCCCATCCCTTAGGGGCTCTGGGGAAGTGGGATCCTATCCGGTCATCCAGACACTGGGACCGGCCTCCCTCCGCAGCCCCTGTGGGATTCTGCCGGACAGGAGACGGAGTATCTCAGGGACAGGGCCCTGCATCTACAGGTACTCTGTGTCCCCTTGGGGACGGTGCATAGAGCACCTTGACCTCAGACGCTGCAGCGACTGCGGTGATTGGTATGACGCCGGGACTACCGCGCCGACCGCGCCTGCTTGCCGGCCGCGGTTTTAACTTTAGTCCCCGGCTTTTGCGGCCTAGTGCCTTACACTCCCGCCCCCGGCCCTGCCAGTCAGGGGGAAGAGCGGGACGGTCGGTCTAACGCCGACAGTGAGAGCTGGAGCACACTTGGCTGTCCTCCGCCCCCCTCACTAAGCACTCTACGGCACAGATCCCCGCACAGGTACTCAGTGTCCCCTTGGGGACGGTGCATGGAGCACCTTGGCTCAGATTTGGCAGCGACTGCGGGGTTGGTACGGGACTACCGCGCCGACCGCGCCTGCCTGCCGGCCGCGGTGTTTAACTTTAGCCCCCGGCTTTTGCGGCCTATTGCCTTAAACTCCCGCCCCCGGACCTGCCAGTCAGGGGGAAGGGCGGGACGGTCGGGCTGACGCCGACAGTGAGGGCCGGAGCACACTGGGCTGTCCTCCGCCCCCCTCACTAATCACTCTACGACACTGATCCCCGCAAGGTACTCAGTGTCCCCTTGGGGACGGTGCAGGGAGCACCTTAGCCTCAGACTTGGCAGCGCCTGCGGGGTTAGTACAGACTACCGCGCCGACCGCGCCTGCTTGCCGGCCGCGGTTTTTAACTCTAGCCCCCGGCTTTTGCGGCCTAGCGCCTTAAACTCCCGCCCCCGGCCCTGCCAGTCAGGGGGAAGGGCGGGACGGTCAGTCTGAGGCCGACAGTGAGGGCTGGAGCACACTCGGCTGTCCTCCGCCCCCCTCACGTTGCACTCGGGGCACCAGATTACCGCACTTTTGGGGTTACGCCCACGGCTCCCCCCTCCACTGTAAACGCCGACAGCCATGTTTTTAAGCAGCACACACTGCTTGAGCGGTCGGTACGCCAGGGGGCTTCTTCTCGGTGCTCGGCCCCCTAGAGTGCTGAACTGTATATATAGATATATAATGTTTGTATGCATTTTCACAGTTCGACTGTACATATGTATCCCTCAGTGATCACTGTGAGCATTGCTCGGGCCATGTGGCACTCGCTCAGCCGGAGCCGGGGGCACTGGTTGAGCTCCGCCGGCGTCCCCTGTCCAGGCGGCAGGGACAGAGTTGTAGCTTTTGCTGAGAAACTCTCTGAGTCATTTTTACTATCCATGACTCAGGCTATGGACAAATGGTCTGCTAAGATACTAGGAGCTTGCAGTCCAGACCGGCCCCTTACACAGGCCCCGGGCACTGCGGGATCACCCCCAGGCCTCTCTCGGTCTGCGACGAAGCGTGCTCCTGGGGTGGCCTCTAGTTATTACATGGTGGACTCCGGCACGAACCGCAGTCCCAGACCGGCTAAGCGGCCTTGCTTAGAATCTTCCCCGACTTCATCAAGGGTCTCAGCTTGAGGACTCTATAGAGGACGAGGCGGAGGTCGCAACCCAGGACTCTGTCCGGACGTGGCTCTCAAGGCTTCAGAGATGCTGTCCAGAAGCACAGGGCTTTCCCGGACAAGCGTTTTTACTAAACGCCTTATAACACACGTTGTCCCTTCCCCTCTGACGTTGTTAAGGGTTGGGCTCAGTGTCCCAAGGTGCCCCTCCAGTCTCTTGACTGGCGGCTAGATCAGTAGTAGCAGTGGCTGACGGTTCAACGCTCAAGAATGCCACGGACAGGCAGCGCTCCTAATGAGATCCATCTATGAAGCCATAGGCGCCTCCTTTGCCCAAGCCTTTGCAGCAGTGTGGGCACTCCAGGCTATCTCAGCTGCTCGGTCTGAGATTAATGCGGTCATACTCTGCTCCGCAATTAGCGTCTTTGACGTCTCAGGCGTCGGTATTTTCATCCTCCGCCGTGCATGCTGTCCTGGACTCGGCTAGCCGTACAGCGGTAGCATCCGCCACTCCGGTGGCAGTCCGCAGGGCCATGTGGCTACGCGAATGGAAGGCAGATTCTGCTTCCAAGAAGCTCTTGTCCGGTTTGCCTTTTTCTGGCGACCGATTGTTTGGCGAACAATTGGATGAAACGATTGAGCAGTCCAAGGGAAAGGACTCGTGCTTACCCAGCCCAAACCAAAGAGACCTCAGCACCCTCAGCTAGGTCCCAATCCTCATCGTCCAACAGGCCACAGAAGAGCCAGAGAACCTCTTCTGCATGGCGGTCCAGGTCAGGGGAGCGGTCCCCACATGTCCAAGACCGATGGATGAGACATTCTGTCTTACGGTTACAGGATAGAGCTCAGTTCTCGTCCTCCGACTCGTTTCTTCAGAGCATCTCCGCCCCCCGAGCGAGCCGATGCACGTTTTCAGGCGGTGAACACTCCGACGGCAGGAGGAGTTGCGATCCCCGTTCCCCTTCAAGAACGTAGTCGCGTTTTTTACTCCAGCTTGTTCGTGGTACCAAGATAGGATGGATCACTCCGCCCCGTTCTGGACTTCACACTGCTCAACAGACAGAGAACCTGACGGTTCCGGATGGAATCTCTCCGCTTTGTCATCGCCTCGATGGCCCAAGGAAACTTCCCAGCATCAATCGACATCAGGGATGCTTATCTCCATGTGCCGATTGCACCAGAGCATCAACGCTTCCTGCGTTTCGCCATCAGGTCGAGTCTTCACCAAAGTCATGGCAACAGTGGTGCCGGCCCTACACTCTCATGCCTTGTGATGGAGTTTCATACTCTCTCAGCAATAGTGAAGCTTCCGCTGCATAAACAGCGCTCACTACAGACAGGGGTGCACTCTCTCCTTCGGACCCAGTCACACCCCTTAAGGCGCCTCACACACTTCCTAAGGAAGATGGTGGCAGCAATGGAGGCAGTTCCCTTGCGCAGATTCGTCTGCGTCCACTTCTATCGGACACCGCAAATGAGACAGATCGACGTCCCTAAACAAGAACGCCTCTATTTCCCTTGCAAATCTTTCCGGCCCCAGCCGGGGCTGTGGTCACGACGGATGCGAGTCTGTCAGGGTGGGGAGCGGTCTTCCTCCGCCACAGGACTCAGGGAACCTGGAGTCCGACAGAGTCTTCCCTTCAGATCAATGTTCTGGAGATAAGGGCAGTGTCTCTAGCCCTAAAGGCGTTCCAGCGGTGGCTGGAAGGCAGGCAGATCCGAAGTCAGTCGGACAACGCCACGGCGGTTGCGTACATCAACCACCAGGGCGGCACACGCAGTCGTCAAGCCTTCCGAGAAGTTCGGCGGACTCTGCTGTGGGCGGAAGCCACAGCCTCCGCCACCTCCGCAGTTCACATCCCGGGCGTAGAAAACTGAGAAGCAGATTTCTCAGTCGCCAGGGCATGGATATCCGGAAAAAACTGTGGAGGAAGAAAGCGCAAAATAGGGTCTTATCTGGTGGACAAGAGATTAAAATGTAAAGAGACAGGTACTCACCTGTTTCCGTTGTGACAGGCACAACTCCTCTGCGAGCATTTAGGCAGAAAGTGCATATGGTGGTCAGCTGCAGCCCCGATGGGAAAGTAGATCACAAGATGTATGAGAAAAACGGGTTTGATGCTGCGCTAAAAACCACAACTCCAGGGGATTTGATGAAATCCTTTTCTTTATTTGCACGGGTCAACGCGTTTCGAAGGCACAGCCGCCTTCTTCATCAGGACAATATAAAGCAAAAAATGCTGTTCTTTTTTGCTTTATATTGTCCTGATGAAGAAGGCGGCTGTGCCTTCGAAACGCGTTGACCCGTGCAAATAAAGAAAAGGATTTCATCAAATCCCCTGGAGTTGTGGTTTTTAGCGCAGCATCAAACCCGTTTTTCTCATACATCTTGTGATCGCCAGGGCATGGAAGCAGGGGAATGGTCTCTTCACCCGGACGTGTTTCTAGAGATCTGTTGCCGCTGGGGAACACCGGACGTCGATCTAATGGCGTCTCGGCACAACAACAAAGTCCCGGCATTCATGGCTCGGTCCAAGGATCACAGAGCTCGGGCGGCAGACACGTTAGTTCAGGACTGGTCGCAGTTTCGACTTATGTATTTCCTCCTCTGGCTCTACTGCCCAGAGGGTTACGCAAGATCAGGTCAGACTGCCGCCGCACCATCCTCGTCGCTCCAGACTAGCCGAGGAGATCGTGGTACCCGGATCTGTGGCACCTCACGGTGGGTCAACCGTAGGCACTCCCAGACCGACCAGACTTTTTTCCATCTGAATACTGCGGCCCTCATCCTGATGGTGTGGCCATTGAGCCCTGGCCCCTAGCGTCATCAGGGTTATCTCAAGATGTCATCGCCACCATGAGACAGCCAAGGAAACGACGTCCGCCGAGATTTAGCCCAGGACTTGGAGGATCTTCTTATCCTGGTGCTCTGATCAGGGTTTTACTCCCTGGCCGTTTGCCTTTTCCACTTTTCCTTCTTTCTTTCACTTCAATCCGGAATGGACAAGGGCTTGTCTCGGCTCTCTCAAGGGACAAGTATCGGCGCTTCCGTGTTTTTTCAAAAGCGTCTAGCCAGGCTTCCGCAGGTCTGCACGTTCCTGCAGGGGGGTTGACCACATAGTCCCATATTACGAGCGTCCGTTCGCACCCTGGGAGCTTAACAGGGTGCTGACGACTCTTCAGAAGCCATCTTTCGAGCCGATGTGGGAGGTCTCTCTATCTCGCCCTTCGCAGAAGGTGGCCTTCCTAGTGGCAGTCACATCACTCAGGAGAGTGTCTGAGCTAGCAGCGCTATCATGCAGAGCCCCCTTCCTGGTGTTTCACCAGGATAAGGGGTTCTGCGTCCGGTCCCGGACTTTCTCCCTAAGGTATCCCCGTTTCATCTCAAGCAGGATATCTTCTTACCCTTGGGCCCTCATCCAGTTCACCAATGTGAAAAGGATTTGCATTTATTAGATCTGGTGAGAGCACTCCGGCTCTACATTTCTCGCACGGCGCCCCGGCGCCGGTCGGATGCGCTCTTTGTCCTCGTCGCGGGCCAGAGTAAGGGATTTCAGGTTTTCAAGTCAACCTTGGCTCGGTGGATCAAGGAACCGATTCTTGAAGCCTACCGTTCTTGTGGGCTTCCAATTCCTGCAGGGCTGTAAGCCCATTCTACCAGAGCCGTAGATGCTTCCTGGGCATTGCGACACCAGGCTACGGCTCAGCAGGTGTGTCAGGCGGCTACCTGGTCGAGTCTGCACACTTTCACGAAAAACTATCAGGTACATGCCTCTGCTTCGGCAGATGCCAGCCTAGGTAGGCGACTCCTTCAGGCGGCAGTTGCCCACCTATAAGAGGGGGCCGTTTTCGGCTCTTTTTATCGAGGTATTCTTTTACCCACCCAGGGATTGCTTTTGGACATCCCAATTGTCTGGGTCTCCCAATGGAGCGACAAAGAAGAAGGGAATTTTGTTTACTTACCGTAAATTCCTTTTCTTCTAGCTCCTATTGGGAGACCCAGCACCCGCCCCTGTTCCCTTCGGGCTGTTGTTCTTTGTGTACACATGTTGTTCATGTTGAATTGTTCTTTTGGTTCATGGTTCAGTTCTCCGAACATCCTTCGGATTGAATTTACCTTAGACCAATTTATAAGTTTCCTCCTTCCTGCTTTGGCACCAAAACTGATGAGCCCGTGATGCACGGGAGGGTGTATAGCAGAGGGGAGGGGTTACACTTTTTAAAGTGTAATACTTTGTGTGGCCTCCGGAGGCAGAAGCTATACACCCAATTGTCTGGGTCTCCCAATAGGAGCTAGAAGAAAAGGAATTTACGGTAAGTAAACAAAATTCCCTTCATTATTATGTCATTGTGCTTTAGATCTGAAGTTAAATGTTTCATAAGCTGACATTACCTTGATGCCATTATCCAGTAATTCAACATCCCTGCTGATTGTTGTTTTTTTTTTTCTTCTTCTTTTTTCTCCAGATGGAGTCTGCTCGCAAGGCCTGGGAGAACTCCCCAAGTGTTGCTGAAAAAGGATCCCCAATCACCTCTGCGGCACCCCCTACCAGCACATCAGGCGTGGGGGCTTCCTCCAATTCCAGCGGTGGGGTTGGTAGTATATCTGCTAATAGTGGAAATGCTGGACCGCCTCCGCCCAGCAATGTCCCGTACAATTCTTTCTCCAGTGCATCCATGCCACCCATCCCCGTGGCCTCCGTGACACCAACTACTTCCTTATCCGGTAATGAGAAATGACAGCCGCTGTTTAAAGCTTTCTTGTATGTTTACAGTGGAGACTTTTACTAATGTGTTCTCTCTCCAGGTGCTGGAACATACACAACGTCATCACTTAGCACAAAAACTACCACAACTTCCGATCCTCCTAATATCTGCAAAGTAAAGCCCCAACAGCTCCAGAGCAGCAGCGGTATGCCCTCTGCCAGCCACTTCTCCCAGCTGAGCTGTATGCCCTCACTGATGGCCCAGCAGCAGAGCCCGCAGGTCTATGTCTCACAGTCTGCAGCAGGTACACCATCTTTTCTTCCGTTTGATTTGTTTTTTAGCTTGTATTTTTTTTTTTTTACAGTTTAATCTTTTATTTAAATTTTTTTTCTTCAAATTTGACTACCAAATACTTTAACTTTTTTATTATTGCTTTTTGTTCTTCTTTCTTGTGGCACAGGGCCGGCTGCACAAATACCTGCTTTCTATATGGACACAAGTCACTTATTTAATACTCAGCATGCACGATTAGCTCCTCCAACCCTGACCCAACAGCAGGGATTCCAGCCGGGTCTCTCCCAAGTGAGTTTGTGAGGATGGGTTGTGCTTATAGTCACTATATAAGGGAATAAGAAAAATTTAAAGGGGCTATCCAAACTGCAGAAATTGTTTGCATTCATCTCATGATAGGAAAAATCGCCCTCCCCAATATGCTTTCATTTACAAATATGTCCTGAATCACCAAGACGCCTGATATGTGGGGCCAGGGTTAATGTAATTTTCTTGTACTAGAAGACACTGGCTCACTTGACCAGAGAGTTATCCTATAGTCCTGAGTCCTCCTCCTACCTGCTGGAATCCCCAGCACCACTTTTGATTAGGTTGCTTTCACACATCCGGTTTTTGCCGTCAGGCACAATCTGGCGAAATGCGGATAAAACGTATCCGGTGCCGGATCAGTTTTGTTCACCATTGACTTGTATTAGTGCCGGATTGTGTCGGATGGCCTTGCGTTGCATGCAGCGTTCGCTGGATCCGGCGAAATTTATTCGTCCAGCTGCCGGAAAGGACGCACCATGGAACGTTTTTTGTCTCCGGCAACAAACCGGACCATGCTGGGTCCTGCATGTTGTATAATGGAAGCCTATGGGCACCGGATCCGTCATCATCCGGCATATGACGGAATCCAACGACTAATCCGGTTTTCTTCGGCGCTCCATTGGGAGACCCAGACGATTGGGTGTATAGCTACTGCCTCCGGAGGCCACACAAAGCATTACACTAAAAAGTGTAAGGCCCCTCCCCTTCTGGCTATACACCCCCCGTGGGATCACGGGCTGATCAGTTTTCAAGCTTTGTGCGAAGGAGGTCAGACATCCACGCATAGCTCCACTGTTTTTAGTCAGCAGCAGCTGCTGACTATGTCGGTTGGAAGAAAAGTGGGCCCATATGGGGCCCCCAGCATGCTCCCTTCTCACCCCACTTTTGTCGGGTGTTTGTTAAGGTTGAGGTACCCATTGCGGGTACGGAGGCTGGAGCCCACATGCTGTTTTCCTTCCCCATCCCCCCTCAGGGCTCTGGGCGAAGTGGGATCTTACCGGTCTCCAGGCACTGAGACCGGGCTTCATCCACAGACCCAGAGAACCTGCTGGATATGGAGCTGAGTATCGTCAGGGACAGGGCCCTGCTACATTAAGGTACTCTGTGTCCCCGGGCAAGCGCGCACACACACACCAGCATTGCTGGGAGTGTTAGTGCGCCGGGGGCAACAGCGCGGAGCGCTCGTGCTATTATTCACTGCAGCTTAGCTGAGTGACTTTATGTGTTAGAAACTGCCGCGCCGGCCGCTGCTGGGTGTTTTTTACATTGTGGCGCGGCTGGGACTTGTGGTGCGCCGGGGACTTCCGCGCTGGCCGTGCACATGGACGGCCGCGCTTATTACTCGAGTCCCCGGCTTTGCGGCCTAGTTTTCGTTTCGTTCCCGCCTCCAGCCCTGCCAGTCAGGGGAGAGGCGGGACGCTGTACAGACAGTCAGCGCCGAGGGCTGGAGTCTGCTTTGCATTCTCCAGCCCCCTTCACTGGACACAGTGGGACGCCAGTTTCCCGCTCTTGTCTGGGGCACGCCCACGGCCCGCCCCTCTTCACAGGACGCCGGCAGCCATTCCTGCACGCCGTCCGAGCTGGGGAACGGAGACATGCTCTGGGCAACCAGTCACAGGGCTCTGGCGACCACACATCCGCGTTATAGGCGGGCGGTAAGCAGCACCTGAAGTGCTGACCCCACTAAATACCGAAGTGTCCATTTGTATTCTATGCTTGTATGCTATACACTGCACTGTAGGTCGCTATTTTTGGCTATATGCCCTCCTAGATGGCGAGATAACAGCAGCAAAAAAGCAAGGGTGCTAAGGCACAGGCTTTCTATGCTGCTTGTATTGCATGTGCTGAAGTGTTCATTTGTACTTATGCTTGTATGCTATACATTGCACTGTACGGTCGCTACTCTTGGCTATATTCTCCTAGAGGGCTGGACAACAGCAGCAAAAAAGCATGGGTGCCAAGGCACAGGCTTTATAGGCTGCTTGTATTGCATGTGCCGAAGTGTTCATTTGTACTTATGCTTGTATGCTATACATTGCACTGTACGGTCGCTACTCTTGGCTATATTCTCCTAGATGGCTGGACAACAGCAGCAAAAAAGCAAGGGTGCTAAGGCACAGGCTTTCTATGCTGCTTGTATTGCATGTGCTGAAGTGGTCATTTGTACTTATGCTTGTATGCTATACATTGCATAGATGGCTAGAATACAGCAGCAAAAAAGCAACACAGGCTTGTATGCTTGCATGTGATACTGTTCCACCGGCAGGTTCCACTGACCCCCGTTGTGTGCAATGCTCCCCTGTAGCACTTGGTCAGCCGGGGTCTCTACTAGAGGTGGCCAAAGGAACCACCTGTGAACCCTGTCCAGGGACAGGGACGGAGTTGCAGTTTCGGCTGATAGATTGTCATGGGATAGAGACTTTGCAGTCCAGACAGGCCATGGGCAATCTTGATTAATGCTCCCTGGCCACCCTCATTTGGAACATAATCAGTGCTCCGGGGGGGTCCCAGGCATTCCAGGGTGAAGGCTCTGACACGGACGACAGTCCCAGATAGCCTAAGCTAGCTCGCTGGGTGCGGCACTCGGCTTCATCACTGGTCAGGGTCCCAGCAGGAGGACTCTCTGTATGATGAGGCAGACGTGGCTGATCAGGGCTTTGGTCCTGACACCGCTCTCAATCCGGATACACCGGATGGTGACGCCATAGTGAATGATCTTATAGCGTCCATCAATGGAATGTTGGATATTTCTCCCTCAGCTCCCCCAGTGGAGGAGTCAGCTTCACAGCAGGAGAAATCCCTTTTCAGTATCTCATGCGTATATTGAGTACTTTTCTGGCCACGCTGACTTCAGAGAAGCAGTTCAGAAACACCACGCTTACCAGATAAGCGTTTTCTCCAAACGTATTAAGGATACACGTTATCCCTTCCCCCTAACGTGGTAAAGCGCTGGACCCAGGGTCCAAAGGTGGATCCCCCAATCTCCAGGCTTGCGGCTAGATCCATAGTTGCAGTGGAGATGGGACTTCACTTAAAGATGCCATTGACAGACAGATGGACCTCTGGTTGAAATCTGTCTGTGAAGCTATCAGCGTGTCGGTTGCTCCGGCATTCGCAGCCGTATGGGCACTCTAAGCTATTTCAGCTGGTCTTGCGCAGCTGGTCTTGAGCACATGTACATCTGTGCCGCAGGTGGTGTCCTTAACCTCGCAATGTCTGCATTGCGACTTACCCTAGTAATGCTGTCCTGGAGGGACAGTCGAGGTTTCGGTCCTTCCCAGGCTCGGGCAGGTCCCAATGGTCCTCGTCCAAAAGGGCTCAAAAGGCTCAGAGGGGCTCAGATTCCGGCCGGGCTCAATCACGCCCAAGGAAGGCAGCCGGAAGAACCGCTACCAAGGCGGTCTCCTCATGACTTTCAGCTCTCTCTCTCCGCATCCGCGGTTGGTGGCAGACTCTCCCGCTTGGCGACATTTAGCTGCCGCAGGTCACAGACCGGTGGGTGAGAGACATTGTGTCTCACGTGTACAGGATAGAGCTTTGTTCTCGTCCTCCGGCTCGATTCTTCAGAACTTCCCCCCCCCCCCCACCGAGCCGATGCTCTTCTGCAGGCAGAAGGAGTGGTAATCCCTGTTCGTCTTCAGGAACAAGACACGGTTTTTTCCTCCAATCTGATTGGGGTGCCAAAAAAGGGTGGCTCTTTCCGTTCCGTTCTGGACCTAAAACTGCTCAACAAGCACGTGAAGGCCAGGCGGTTCCGGATGTAACCCTCCGCTCCGTCATTGCCTCAATGTCTCAAGGAGATTTCCTAGCATCAATAGACATCAGGATGCTTATCTCCACGTGCCGATTGCTCCAGAGCACCAGCGTTTGCTACGTTTCGTTATTGAAAACGAGCATCTTCAGTTCGTAGCCCTGCCCTTCGGTCTGGCGACAGCCCTACGGGTTTTCACCAAGTTCAGGGCAGCAGTGGGAGCAGTCCTGCACTCTCAGGGTCACTCTGTGATCCTTACTGGAACGATCCACTTGTCAAGGCACCCTCTCAAGAGGCATGCCAACATAGCCTGAACGTGGCGCTGGAGACTCTCCAGAGTTTCGGGTGGATCATCAACTTTTCAAGGTTAAATCGGGCACCGACCCAATCGCTGACATATCTGGGCATGGAGTTTCACACTCCCTCAGCGATAGTGAAGCTTCCGCTGGACAAGCAGCGTTCACTACAGACGGGGGTGCAGTCTCTCCTTCAAGGCCAGTCACACCCCTTAAGACGCCTCATGCAGAGGCAGTCACTTTCGCGCAGTTTCATCTGCGTCCACTTCAATGGGACATGCTTTGCCAATGGGTTGGGGAGTCGACGTCCCTAGACAGGAACGTCTCCCTTCTCAGACGGTCAAGGACTCTCTTCAGAGGAGTCCATCCTTCAGATCAATGTTCTGGAAATCTGGGCAGTGTATCTTGCCCTGCAAGCCTTCCAGCAGTGGCTGGAAGGAAAACAGATCCGAATTCAGTCGGACAATTCCACAGCGGTGGCATACATCACCCACCAAGGCGGAACACGCATCGCCAAGCCTACCAGGCAATCCGGCGGATTCTGATGTGGGTGGGAGACAGAGCATCCACCATATCCGCAGTTCACATCCCGGGCGTAAAAAATTGGGAAGCAGACTTCCTCAGTCGCCAGGGCATGGACGCAGGGGAATGGCCTCTGCACCCAGAATGGTGTCAGGAAATCTGTAGCCGCTGGGGGATGCCGGACGTCGACCTAATGGCGTCTCGGCACAACAACAAGGTCCCGATTTTCATGGCGCGGTCTCACGAGCAAAGAGCTCTGGCGGCAGGCGCCCTAGTTCAGGATTGGTCGCAGTTCCAGCTACCCTATGTGTTTCCACCTCTGGCACTGTTGCCCAGAGTGCTACGCAAGCTCAGCTCCGATTGCCGCCGCGCCATCCTCGTCGTCCCAGACTGGCCGAGGAGGTCGTGGTTCCCGGATCTGTGGCATCTCACGGTCGGCCAACCGTGGGCACTCTCAGACCGGCCAGACTTACTGTCCCAAGGGCCGTTTTTTCCACTGAATTCTACGGCCCTGAACCTGACTGTGTGGCCATCGAGTCCGAGATCCTAGCGTCTTCAGGATTATCTCAAGACGTCATTGCCACCATGAGACGGGCTAGGAAGCCGACGTCTGCCAAGATCTACCACAAGACGTGGAAGTTATTCTTATCTTGGTGCTCTGCTTAGGGAGTGTCTCCCTGGCCATTTGCATTGTCTCCTTTTTCCTCCCTTCCTGCATCTGGATTGGGAAAAGGTTTGTCGCTCGGCTCCCTTAAAGGACAAGTCGCAGCGCTGTCGGTATGCTTTCAGAAGCGCCTAGTACGACTTCCTCAGGTACGCACGTTCCTGCAGGGGGGTTTTCACATTGTCCCTCCGTACAAGAGGCCGTTAGACCCATGGGATCTGAACAGGGTATTAATTGCTCTCCAGGAGCCGCCCTTCGAGCCTCTGAGGGATGTTTCACTTTCTCGACTTTCACAGAAAGTGGCCTTTCTGGTAGCGGTCACGTCTCTTCGGAGAGGGTCCGAACTAGCAGCGCGGTCATCCAAAGCTCCTTTCCTGGTGTTCACCAAGATAAGGTAGTGCTGCGCCCGATCCCAGAGTTTCTCCCTAAGGTGGTATCCCCTTTTTATCACAATCAGGATATCTCCTTACCTTCCTTTTATCCATTTCATCGATATGTAATGGCTTTGCATTGTTGGATCTGGTGTGGAGCACCCAGAATCTACATTCCCGCACGGCGCCCCTGCGCCGCTCGGATGCACTCTTTGTCCTTGTCACTGGTCAGCGCAAGGGGTCGCAGGCTGCAAAATCCACCCTGGCTCGATGGATCAAGGAGCCAATCCTTGAAGCCTACCGTTCTACTAGGCTTCCGGTTCCATCAGGACTGAAGGCCCATTCTACCAGAGCCGTGGGTGCGTCCTGGGCATTACGGCACCAGGCTACGGCTCAGCAGGTGTGCCAGGCGGCTACCTGGTCGAGTCTGCACACCTTCACCAAGCATTTTCAGGTGCATGCCTACGCTTAGGCGGATGCCAGCCTAAGTAGATGAGTCCTGCAGGCGGAGGTTGCCTCCATGTAGGGAAGGGCTGTTTTTACAGTCCAAACTTGATGTATTCATTTACCCACCCAGGGACAGCTTTTGGACGTCCCAATCGTCTGGGTCTCCCAATGGAGCGCCGAAGAAGAAGGGAATTTTGTTACTTACCGTTAATTCCTTTTCTTCTAGCTCCAATTGGGAGACCCAGCACCCGCCCCTGTTTCCTTCGGGATTTTTGGTTTGTTCGGGTACACATGTTGTTCATGTTGAATGGTTTCAGTTCTCCGATGTTCCTTCGGATTGAATTTGTTTAACCAGTTATTGGCTTTCCTCCTTCTTGCTTTTGCACTAAAACTGATCAGCCCGTGATCCCACGGGGGGTGTATAGCCAGAAGGGGAGGGGCCTTACACTTTTTAGTGTAATGCTTTGTGTGGCCTCCGGAGGCAGTAGCTATACACCCAATCGTCTGGGTCTCCCAATTGGAGCTAGAAGAAAAGGAATTTACGGTAAGTAACAAAATTCCCTTCTTTTGAACTGAGCATGCTCAGTATCACAACGGATCCCTTAAAAAAACGGAAGTAACGCATGGATAAAACTGATGCGTTTTTTTTTGGTTTTTTTTCTGGTGTGTTTTTTCGCCGGATCCGTCACATCAGTTTTTTCGCCGGGTCGTGCCTGATGGCAAAAATTGGATGTGTGAAAGCAGCTTTAGTTGGCCAACGAGACATTATCATTCCTGCCCCACACACTGTTCATACTAATCAAAAAAAAAAGTCTTGGGATTGCTGGCAGGCATGAGGTTGGCAAGACTGGTCTAGTGGCCATGGGCTACCAACATGGCTGCTCAATCATTCAATCACAGGTCTGCAAATCCTTTTCATCACCTCTGTTGGCATTCGAGCACATAACCGCTAAGGAGCAGCCATTGTGACTGCTGTTTTGGTCCCTGCTCTCTACCAGAGGTCTCAATACCACGTGCTCCAGCAGGAGGGAATAATTGGGGAGTAAAGAAAGTCATCCTAGGGCTTGTATGGTTTCAATGTATGCTGACATATAAAAGGCTCAGTATGCAGAAATCACTAAAAAAGGGGGTTGAGTATGGTTTTATATAAAGGATATATTTACGTTTTTCTTTGTCGCTCCATTGGGAGACCCAGACAATTGGGGTGTATAGCTTCTGCCTCCGGAGGCCACACAAAGCATTACACTTAAAAGTGTAAACCCCTCCCCTCTGCCTATACACCCCCCCGTGCATCACGGGCTCCTCAGTTTTATTGCTTTGTGTTGAAGGAGGCACACATCCACGCAAGCTCCACATTTTAGTCAGCAGCAGCTGCTGACTATATCGGATGGAAGAAAAGTGGGCCCATAACAGGGCCCCCAGCATGCTCCCTTCTCACCCCACTCTGGTCGGCGGTGCTGTTAAGGTTGAGGTACCCATTGCGGGTACATAGGCAGGAGCCACATGCTGTTTTCCTTCCCCATCCCTTAGGGGCTCTGGGTGAAGTGGGATCCTAACCGGTCACCAGGCACTGGGACCGTGCTCCCTCCGCAGCCCCTGGGGGAATCTGCTGGACAGGAGACCGGGTATCATCAGGGACAAGGCCCTGCTACTGTGAGGTACTCTGTGTCCCCTTGGGGACGGCGCATAGAGCGCCTGTGTAATGGACACTGCAGCAGCTGCTGGGTGTGTTTGTGCGCCGGGACTACCGCGCTGACCGCGCTTGTTGGCCGGCCGCGCTTATAACTTTAGTCCCCGGCTTTTGCGGCCTAGTACCGCATATTCCCGCCCCCGGGCCTGCCAGTCAGGGGTAAGGGCGGGACGCTGCACTGGACGTCAGCGCTGAGGGCTGGAGCATACTTTGTATCCTCCTCCCCCCTCACTGAGCACCGTGGGGCACCAGATTCCCGCACTTTCTGAGGCACGCCCACGGCTCCCTCCTCCTCTCAGAACGCCGGCAGCCATTCCTATCAGCACTTCAGACGCTGCAGAACATCAGAGGGGAGACAACTCCGAGCTCCACAGCTCTGGGAGGCCCAGGCAGGGAATCTGGTGGTCACACAACCGCTGAGGGTGGTCGGTAAGCCGCACCTGTTACTAGGTGCTGGCCCCCCTGGGTGCCGAAGTGTATATTTATATGCTTATATTGTATACATTTACTCTGTACGGCCGCACTATTAGCTTTTGGCTATATACCCTCACTGATTGCTCTAAGAGGAGACAACAGCATGTCGTCCGCAAAAAGCAAGGGTGCCAAGGCACAGGCTTACTTTGCAACCTGTACCTCATGTGCGGCAATGCTACCTGCAGGTTCCACCTACCCTCATTGTGTGCAATGCTCGGCCCCTGTGACACTCACTCAGCCGGAGTCTCAGCCACTGGTGGGACCCCCGGCCCAGGTGGAACCACCGACCCCCACTGTCCAGGTGACAGGGACAGAGTTTGCAGTATTCGCTGACAAACTTTCTGAGTCTATGGATAGATGGTCTGCTAAGATACTAGAAGCTTTGCAGTCCAGACCCGTAACACAGGCCCCGGGCACTGTTGATTCATTGCCCCCAGGCCCCCCTCGGTCGGAGCAGCAAAGTGCTCCTGGGTCGACTCATAGGTCCCACGTGGAGGACTCCGACACGGACCGCAGTCCCAGACCGACTAAGCGGGCTCGCTGGGAGCTTCCCTCGACTTCATCACACTGTTCAGGGTCTCAGCATGAGGACTCTCTGGAGGATGAAGCGGATGGGGCAGATCAGGGCTCTGATCCTGACGCCGCGCTCAACCTTGATACGCCTGAAGGGGACGCCATAGTAAACGACCTTATAGCGTCCATCAATCAGGTGTTAGATCTTTCTCCTCCAGCCCTTCCGAGTGAGGAGTCAGCTTCTCAGCAGGAGAAATTTCATTTTAGGTTTCCCAAACGTACACGGAGTGCGTTTCTTGATCACTCCGACTTCAAAGAGGCAGTCCAGAAACACCGAGCTTTTCCGGATAAGCGCTTTACTAAGCGCCTTAATGACACACGTTATCCTTTCCCCCCTGACGTAGTCAAGGGTTGGGCTCAGTGTCCCAAGGTGGATCCTCCAGTCTCTAGACTGGCGGCCAGATCCATAGTTGCAGTGGCAGATGGTGCATCACTCAAGGATGCCACTGACAGGCAGATAGAGCTCCTGATGAAATCCATCGATGAGGCTATCGGCGCGTCCTTTGCTCCGGCATTTGCAGCCGTATGGGCACTCCAAGCTATCTCAGCTTGTCAGTCTGAGATTAATGCAGTCACACGAGCCGCTACTCCGCAGGTTGTGTCCTTAACCTCTCAGGCGTCGGCGTTTGCGTCCTACGCCATGAATGCTGTACTGGACTCTGCGAGCCGTACAGCGGTAGCATCCGCCAATTCAGTGGCAGTCCGCAGGGCCATGTGGCTACGTGAATGGAAGGCAGACTCTGCTTCCAAAAAGTTTTTAACCGGTTTGCCATTTTCTGGCGACCGCCTGTTTGGCGAGCAATTGGATGAAATCATTAAACAATCCAAGGGTAAGGACTCGTCCTTACCCCAGTCCAAACCTAACAGACCTCAACAACGGAAGGTACAATCGAGGTTTCGGTCCTTTCGGCCCTCAGGCAGGTCTCAATTCTCCTCGTCCAACAGGCCTCAGAAGGGTCAGAGGAACTCTGATTCATGGCGGTCTAAGTCACGTCCTAAAAAGACCGCCGGAGGAACCGCTCCCAAAGCGGCCTCCTCATGACTTGCGGACTCCCCAAACCGCATCCTCGGTCGGTGGCAGGCTCTCCCGCTTTTGCGACGCCTGGTTCCCACATGTCCAAGACCGATGGGTGAGAGACATTCTGTCTCACGGTTACAGGATAGAGTTCGGTTCTCGTCCTCCGATTCGTTTCTTCAGAACATCTCCGCCCCCCGAGCGAGCCGATGCTCTTCTTCAGGCGGTGAACACTCTGAAGGCAGAAGGAGTGGTTATCCCTGTTCCCCTTCAGCAATGGGGTCACGGTTTTTACTCCAACTTGTTTGTGGTACCAAAAAAGGACGGATCTTTCCGTCCCGTTCTGGACCTCAAACTGCTCAACAGACACGTGAAAACCAGGCGGTTCCGGATGGAATCTCTCCGCTCAGTCATCGCCTCGATGTCCCAAGGAGACTTCCTAGCCTCAATCGACATCAGGGATGCTTATCTCCACGTGCCGATTGCACCAGAGCATCAGCGCTTCCTGCGTTTCGCCATCGGGGACGAACACCTTCAGTTCGTGGCACTGCCTTTCGGCCTGGCAACAGCCCCACGGGTCTTCACCAAGGTCATGGCAACAGTGGTAGCAGTCCTACACTCACAGGGACACTCAGTGATCCCTTACTTGGACGATCTTCTTGTCAAGGCCCCCTCTCGGGTGGCATGCCAACACAGCCTGGACAATGCTCTGGAGACTCTCCAGAGGTTCGGGTGGATCATCAATTTCCCAAAGTCAAAACTGACACCGACCCAATCGCTGACATATCTCGGGATGGAGTTTCATACTCTCCCAGCGATAGTGAAACTTCCGCTGGACAAACAGCGTTCACTACGGACAGGGGTGCAATCTCTCCTCCGAGCCCAGTCGCACCCCTTGAGACGCCTCATGCACTTCCTAGGGAAGATGGTGGCAGCAATGGAGGCAGTTCCATTTGCGCAGTTTCATCTGCGTCCACTTCAATGGGACATTCTCCGCAAATGGGACAAGAAATCGACTTCAGTGGTGGCTTCTTCCCACTTCCTTGTCGAAGGGGAAATCGTTTCTGCCCCCATCCTGGGCTGTGGTCACGACGGACGCGAGTCTGTCAGGGTGGGGAGCGGTCTTCCTCCACCACAGGGCTCAGGGAACCTGGACTCCAACAGAGTCCTCCCTTCAGATCAATGTTCTGGAGATAAGGGCAGTGTATCTAGCCCTAAAGGCGTTCCATCCGTGGCTGGAAGGCAAGCAGATCCGAATTCAGTCGGACAACGCCACGGCGGTGGCATACATCAACCACCAAGGCGGCACACGCAGTCGTCAAGCCTTCCAGGAAGTTCGGCGGATTCTGCTGTGGGTGGAAGCCACAGCATCCACCATCTCCGCAGTTCACATCCCGGGCGTAGAAAACTGGAAAGCAGACTTTCTCAGTCGCCAGGGCATGGACGCAGGGGAATGGTCTCTTCACCCGGACGTGTTTCAAGAGATTTGTTGCCGCTGGGGGAAGCCGGACGTCGACCTAATGGCGTCCCGGCACAACAACAAGGTCTCGGCATTCATGGCACGGTCTCAAGATCACAGAGCTCTGGCGGCAGACGCATTAGTTCAGGATTGGTCGCAGTTTCGCCTGCCCTATGTTTTTCCTCCTCTGGCACTGCTGCCCAGAGTGTTACGCAAGATCAGGTCCGACTGCCGCCGCGCCATCCTCATCGCCCCAGACTGGCCGAGGAGGTCGTGGTACCCGGATCTGTGGCATCTCACGGTGGGTCAGCCGTGGGCACTACCAGACCGACCAGACTTGCTGTCTCAAGGGCCATTTTTCCACCTGAGTTCTGCGGCCCTCAACCTGACTGTGTGGCCATTGAGTCCTGGATCCTAGCGTCTTCAGGGTTATCTCAAGAGGTCATTGCCACTATGAGACAGGCCAGGAAACCAACGTCAGCCAAGATCTACCACAGGACGTGGAGGATCTTCTTATCCTGGTGCTCTGATCAGGGTTTTATTCCCTGGCCATTTGCCTTGCCCACTTTTCTGTCCTTCCTTCAATCCGGAATGGAAAAGGGGTTGTCTCTCGGCTCTCTTAAGGGACAAGTCTCGGCGCTCTCTGTGTTTTTCAGAAGCGTCTAGCCAGGCTTCCGCAGGTACGCACGTTCCTGCAGGGGGTTTGCCACATAGTCCCCCCTTACAAGCGCCCGCTAGAACCCTGGGATCTGAACAGGGTGCCAACGGCTCTTCAGAAACCACCTTTCGAGCCAATGAGAGATATTTCTCTTTCTCGCCTCTCGCAGAAGGTGGTCTTCCTAGTGGCAGTCACATCACTTCGGAGAGTGTCTGAGCTAGCTGCACTGTCATGCAAAGCCCCCTTCCTGGTGTTTCACCAGGACAAGGTGGTTCTGCGTCCGGTTCCGGAATTTCTCCCTAAGGTGGTATCCCCTTTTCATCTCAATCAGGATATCTCCTTACCTTCTTTTTGCCCTCATCCAGTTCACCAATGTGAAAAGGATTTGCACTTGTTAGATCTTGTGAGAGCACTCCGGCTCTACATTTCTCGTACGGCGCCCCTGCGCCGCTCGGATGCGCTCTTTGTCCTTGTCGCTGGCCAGCGTAAAGGGTCGCAGGCTTCCAAGTCAACCTTGGCTCGGTGGATCAAGGAACCAATTCTTGAAGCCTACCGTTCTTCTGGGCTTCCGGTTCCTTCAGGACTGAAAGCCCATTCTACCAGAGCCGTGGGTGCGTCCTGGGCATTGCGGCACCAGGCTACGGCTCAGCAGGTGTGTCAGGCGGCTACCTGGTCGAGTCTGCACACTTTCACGAAACACTATCAGGTGCTTACCTACGCTTCGGCAGATGCCAGCCTAGGTAGGCGAGTCCTTCAGGCGGCGGTTGCCCACCTGTAGGAAGGGGCCGTGTTACGGCTCTATTACCGAGGTATTCTTTTACCCACCCAGGGACTGCTTTTGGACGTCCCAATTGTCTGGGTCTCCCAATGGAGCGACAAAGAAGAAGGGAATTTTGTTTACTTACCGTAAATTCCTTTTCTTCTAGCTCCTATTGGGAGACCCAGCACCCGCCCCTGTTCCCTTCGGGCTGTTGTTCTTTTGTGTACACATGTTGTTCATGTTGAATTGTTCTTTGGTTCATGGTTTAAGTTCTCCGAACATCCTTCGGATTGAATTTACCTTAGACCAATTTATAAGTTTCCTCCTTCCTGCTTTTGCACCAAAACTGAGGAGCCCGTGATGCACGGGGGGGTGTATAGGCAGAGGGGAGGGGTTTACACTTTTAAGTGTAATGCTTTGTGTGGCCTCCGGAGGCAGAAGCTATACACCCCAATTGTCTGGGTCTCCCAATAGGAGCTAGAAGAAAAGGAATTTACGGTAAGTAAACAAAATTCCCTTCTTTGTGAGGTTTTAATTTATTTTAAAGTATTCTAAAAACAACAATATGTTTACTGAGGAACAAAAGGACACCCTCCACTTCTTAACATGTTAATTTCCTAATTTTTTGTTAATTTTTTTTCTTGTTAGATTCCCATCCCTATCTACGCCCCCCTCCAAGGTCAGCACCAGGCTCAGCTTGGCTTGGCACCGGCTCCTCCTGTATCCCAAGCCCAAGAGCTCTTTACGCCGTCTCTTCAGCCGTACAGGTAGGTCCATTCAGTCCGGCTTGTTAGCAACCAGTTCATGAAATGGATAGACTGAATATTCTCACCTTGTACAACCTTTCCCGTAGGTCTCAACAGGCATATCTACAGGGCAATTTGTCTCAGCCGTCCCCAGTTGTCTTGTCTGGCGCTGCCTTACACAATTTCCCTGGAGTACAACACCAAGACCTTGCTAAAGCTCAGTCTAGCCTGGCGTACCAGCAGACAACCAATACTCAACCCATTCCTATATTGTATGAACATCAGCTTGGTCAGTCCGGCTTGGGGGGATCTCAACTTATCGATACACATATTCTTCAGGTAAGACATTAATTTCAGCAGAATGGTGTTTTGCTTTATACAACTAATTTTATTTGGGATAATTTAAGACCTACAACTCCTCTTCGCAGACACGACAGGGCCTCGGACAGCCTTCTAATCTGTATTCTGGACAACAAACTAGTCAGACCAGTTTCTATAACACCGCTCAGTCTCCGACAGCTCTTCAGCAGGTCAGCTTTATATTACAAAAGTTGTTGTTTTTTTTTTTCTCTTCGTTTTTTTCCAGCACCACCTTTGCTCACAGGTTCTAAGTGATACTGCAGCTCAGCCCCATTGAAGTAAATGTAACTGAGCTGCAATGCAAAGGTGTGATGTTTTGGAGGAAATGGCAAATCGTTTTAAATCTTGTGTGACTCTTAAAGGGGTGGTTCACCCATATTTTTTATTTTCTATATCAATATTATATTGAGAAACAATGTTTCTCTCAAATACCTTATGTTGGCAATAGTGCCTATGAGAGGCGCTATTGCAGACCGCTGTTCCCCGTGCCTGACCCCCGGGCTCCGTGACCACAGGGATCCGGTGACATCACGTCAAGTTCCTGCTCACGTCTCCTCATCATGGCCGGCCCCAGTCTTCCTTAGTCACTGGGCTGTGGGCGATGTTTCACCGCTCATCACAGCTCAGTGTGTCTCCTTGCAGCTCTTGCAGCGTTCTGCTGTGAGAGAAGAGGGAGCAGATGGGCTGTGACGAGCGGTGAAACTCCGCCAACAGCCCATCACTCACGGACACTGCGGCCAGCCATGGTGTCAGGAACTTGACGTGACGTCACCGGTTACCCCGAGGTCACACAGCCCAGGGGTCAGGCATGGGGAACAGCGGTCTGCAGTAGCACCTCTCACAGGCACTATTGCCAACTTAAGGTATTTGAGAGAAACATTGTTTCTCAATAGAATATCGATCTAGAAAATAAAAAATATGGGGGAACCACCCCTTTAACCACTGTGCAGAGGAATTCATTAGTGATCGCTTATGAAGCAATCCATGTTTTGAGCAATG
Source organism: Anomaloglossus baeobatrachus (assembly GCF_048569485.1). NCBI lineage: Eukaryota > Metazoa > Chordata > Amphibia > Anura > Aromobatidae > Anomaloglossus > Anomaloglossus baeobatrachus. The sequence continues at coordinate 177,645,005 of NC_134360.1, read as the reverse complement.
TTTCAGTTCTTTGTATAATGCATGAAAACATTTTTGCTCTTCTACGTTTTTTTTTCTAAATTAACCTTTTAAAAACTTTAGCAATTTTAGTGAAGAATGGATGTTCAAAAATCCTACTAATATCCCAGTATGGACTCCATTAAAAATAAAACATTAAAGGAAACCGATCACTTGTTAAACTGCTATTAGCCTACAAATGTATGGTTAATCTGCAGGTTAATAGCTTTTGAAACTTTTACGGTGCCATGAGAAAAAGAATGTTAATCCTCCCAGAAGCGTTGAGGTTTCAGTCATGGGGGCGGTGCCGGAGTAGGTTCAGTGACTGCTCTGTGTATGGAGAGCTGCGTAACCGCCTAAAAAATGTACTTCCAGAATTGATGGAGCGGCACCAGTTGTCAGAGGCACTCTGTTTAAATAAAAATCCAGTGACAGGGTCTTCATAAACACTTAACAGTTTTCACAAATGTTCTGTTAATTTGGATCAGTGATATTTTTATCCTTGTTCTTCCAGATGACTGTACCTTTGCAAGGATCACAGCTGTCCCTGCCCAACTTTGGTTCTACTGGGGGTCAGCCCCTCATTGCTTTGTCTCAAACCCTGCCACCTGCACCTCAAGCGCAACATCAGAGCCTCTCTAGGGCTAGCCAAGTGAGCCAGGCTTACCGTGGCCTCATACCTTCCGGCAGTCAGCATGGAATGATCGCTGCCCCTGGCAAGGTGACAACTGCAACTTTTCCTTGTTGCCTTTGGGTGCTTACATTATATGCACCTGCTTTTAAGTTTTATATTATTTTAGTTCTGAAAGAAGTTTTGTTTGTTTTTGTTGTGTTTGTTTGTTTTTTTTTTTTACTGTTTGTGGTATTGGCTAAGAAGGTAGAGTGTCCTATTCCCAGAATAAGTGATAACTTGATTAATACTGAGGGTCTGGCTGCTGTGACCTGCCCTAATCCTGGTATAAATGCCCTGCTTAAATAGCAGGCACATCATAATGAATAAAGCAGGGGTCCATGTGGGTGGCCCGGCTACATTGTAACAGATGGGATCGCAGCCCCATTCTCTTGATGGATTGGGGTCCCAAGAGTCCACTCTATTGTGTACATTAATGTAATAGAATGCTACATTATGTCTTTTCATATAATTAAAGTGTAGCTGCACTCAGGTCACTTTTCAGTACAATATGTCATGTGCGCATATAAGAAATAACATTATGTATGGAGCATTGCATTCTGCAAATTTAGCCGTTTTTCCCTTTTACACCAGGAGTTTCCCTGGACTTGCTCTGCTCCTGTCTCCCTACAACGTCTCCCCTCTCCATAGACTTTTATTGGCAGGAGATGTAATGTGGTCCCTCACTGCAGACAGTTCAGGGGAAAGTGACGAATAAAGAAGCAGCTTTTTCTGAGATCTTGCAAAGTTTCTTTTGTTCATTTGTACTATTGATTTATGGAAAAATAAAATGTAGTCCCTCTATAAATTGGGTAAATAAGGTCCTTATAGGAAATTATATCCTAAATTAGCAACAACTAATTTATTCATCAGAAATGTATATTTATGTAATCTGAGAGTGTTTTATCGGCCGAATGTTACCAGAGGACAGCTGGCCTCATTGCCTCCTGATCCAACCATGCCCCTAGCACTGCTTAGCAGCTTTCTATCAGTATACATTGTATACAGGAAGCTGCTAATCCGTGGTGGGGGTGAGTAATACAGGGCTTAACAACTGGGACTGCTAGATCTGCAGCAGAGAAAATTGTATCACATCAGCTGCACCCAGTAAATTACATTATGCTGCTTTCAAATTACATAGCAAAAACCTGCTGACAGATTCTGACTCCTTCCCACCTCAGCCAATTTCCGTGTTTTTAGTTTTTTCCTCCCTTCTTCCAAGAGCTTCTTCTTGTTTTTATAGCGCACATTGTGTGGTTAAAATAAGATGGCAATATGATTCTCCTCCTCCTCAGTATGGCGACCTGAACAATTTGAAAAGAAAAAAAAGAGATCTGATTCTATCGCCATTTTCCGAGACTCATAGTGTTTTCATTTTGCAGTCAATGGAGCTGTCTGAGGGCTTATTTTTGGGGGGACGAGAATATTTTTACTTTAACTATTTTGGGATAGAAATTACAAGTTGTTCACTTTTTACTGCATGATTTTCAGTATTGCAGTAACCCCCACAAAAAACGACTCAAGTCTGGCATTTTTGTTTTGCTTATGATGTATTCTGATAGCGCGAACCTTTTATTTATGTATTTTAGTCCCTATAGTGGACCTGAACCTGGGATTGTCTGATCACTTGTGATATATATATATATATATATATATATAATATGTGTATATAATATGTGTATATAATATGTGTATGTCTATGTATGTATGTATGTATATATATATGTATGTATATATATATATATATATATATATATATATATATATATATATATATATATATATATATAATTTCTTCATAGTTCCTTATGGGAGACCCAGACCATGGGTGTATAGCTTCTGCCTCCGGAGGACACACAAAGTACTACACTCAAACGTGTAGCTCCTCCCTCCTAGCATATACACCCCCTGGTAGCCAGTCCTAGCCAGCTTCAATGCTTTGTGTTCAGGAGGTCACACACACACATGCATTCTCTGATTTTTGATTTTTGATTTTTTGGATTTCAAAGATTTGGAAGAAAAGCGGGTCCAATCTAGACTCCCGGCATGTCCCTTCTCACCCCACTGTGTCGGCGGTGCTGTTAAGGTTGATTTTACAAGGCTGGAGCCTTCACATGCCGCGCTCCTTCACCATCCCCTGGGGCTCTGGCTTGAAGTGGGAGCCATCACGGTTCTCACTGCTTTGCAGGAGACCGGTCTCCATCCGCAGCCCTTTTCAGGATTCTGCCGGACGGAGCGTTTAACCCCCCCCCCCAGGGACCTGGCACCTGCGTCTCAAAAGCTAAGTATTGAGACGTTTTTACCACAGAAAGTGGTCTTTCCAGGGGTCCCTTGTACTTTATTTATTGGGGGGAGTGTGTTATATGACTGTGGTAACATTTCCGGCCGGTTCTCCAGTTTTCACTGGAGAACCGCGCCGATGGTGCCTGCACGCTGGCCGCATGTTTAAATCTAGGCCCCGGCTTCGCCTGAGGCCTATTTTCGGTTTCACTGCCCCTGCATGTTAGTCATGCAGTGGGACAGTGCGGCTCCGCCCAGCGGCTGTTCAGCACAGGGAACGGACACTCCTCACTGAGGAAAGATTCCCTCCCCTGTATACCTCATTTGCCTGCTCTCAGAGTAGGCCCCGCCCCCTCTCCTCGCTCCGGTCGCCATTTTCTCAGAGATACCACATTGTGACAAATGGGGGCCTGGGCTGGGGGACTGGAGGGCACAGAAATGTATGTTAAACGGTCTGGCAAGCCACAACCTCCAGTTGTGCAGCTGCTTATATTCTCTGTTTATATACTCTGCTGGGGGTCATTCTGGAGATGCATTCCCTCACAGAGCCCCCACTTCTGCAGCATGTCTCACATCAGAGCAAGGCTGCAAGGCTGTTCTTAATATGCACTGCATGTAGACTCGTACTGCCTGTACTGAGCACATAAACACAGTGGTCCCTCAGCCTGGAGGCTCATCAGTGGTCCCTCCAGCTGCTCCGGTGGTGCTGAGCATGCATTAGCCCCCTTCTCAGGGTGCTTCTGCTGCTACGGCTCGCTCAGCAAAGCTCTCAGAGGACTCTTCATCTGGTCTCAGTCCCCGTCCTCCTAAAATGGAGACGCAGGGTCCCCTGTCCTTCCCCGTCCCGCAGCTCTGATTCACGAGCTGACTCACTGGACGAGGAGGATGTCTTTACTGGGGGCTCGGACGCTACTTAATGTACCATTGATCTGTCCGAAGGTGATGCAGATGCTTATGATTTGATTGCGTCCATTATATTTGTACTGGACCTCAATCCGCCTGTATCAGGGGAGTATCCCCCTCTGGCAGAAAGGCATCAGTATACCTTAAAGAGAACAAGGAGTGTGTTCCTTAACCACTCCAGTTTTCAGGCCACTGTGACCAAGCCCAGGGTCTGCTCTGGCAAACGCTTCCCAAAGCGTGGTTCTGATGACAGTTTTCCCCTTCCACCAGAGGTGGTCAAGGAGTGGGCTCATTCACCAAAGGTGGTCCCTCCGGTGTTTAGACTCTCAGCCTGGACCGTTGTATCAGTGGCTGATGGCTCCTCACTTACGGCTTTGCTGTCCGCCAGGTTGTCCTTCTGGCCAAATCTGTATGGAGGCGGCAGGGGCCTCGTTCTCCCCAGCTTTTGCAGCAGTGCGGCTTTCAAAGCCATCTCTGCTTCTCTAGAGGAGATGCATTCCCTCACAGGGACTCTTTGCCCGAAATGGTTGCCTTAACTTCCAGACTTCAGTCTTTTCATCCTATGCCATGTCTGCCATGCTGGAGACTCTCACCGCACTGCGGTGGCCTCGGCTAATTTCCTCGCTATCCGCAGGCTCCTGTGGCTTCGGAAGTGGAAGGCGGATGCTTCTAAAGAAGTTCCTTGCTGGGCTCCCTTTTGCTGGGACCAGACTATTCGGGAACAACTGGATGAAATTATTAAGGAAGCTCTTGGCGGGAAGAGTTCTTCCATGCCACAAACCTAAACCAGGAAACCTGTCCAGGGCAGGAATCAGTAGAGGTTTCGTTCTTTTCGTTCCTCCATCTGATCGTTCTCTAAGCCCTCGGCCTCGTCCACTGGCTCAGCCAAGGATCGTAAACCCAAATGGCGCACGAGAAGACCGCAGGAGATGCTGCCACTAAGTCAGCCTCCTCCTGGCTATCTGGCCACGCCAGCAACGTCCTTGGTCGGTGGCAGGCTCTCCCACTTTGGCGACGTATGGTTTTAACACGTCTCCGATCAGTGGGTGCGAGATACCATCTCCCACGGCTACAGGATAGAATTCTATCCAGCCCGCCAAACAGATTTTTTCTGTCAACTCCCCCCTGCTCCAAGGCCGCCGCCTTCTCACAGGCTGTGGCATTCTTGCAGGCCACTGGAGTAATTGTACCGGTTCCCGACTGGGAACGGTTCTGAGATTTCTGCTTAAATCCATTCCTAGTACCCGAAGAGGGCGGTGCCTTCCGACCTGGATCTCAAGCTTCTCAAGCATGTTCAGGTGCGGCATTTTCGCATGGAGTCTCTGCGATCAATCAATGACCCAAGGAGATTCCCTAGCATCCATCGACATCAGAGATGCCTATCTGCATGTGCCAATCGCAGTTTCACACCAGCATTGGCTACGTTTTGCAATCAGAGTGGTCCAATTCGTGGCTCTTCCCTTGGGGTTAGCCACGGCCCCTCGAGTATTCTCAAGGTCGGGGCAGCTGTGATTGCGGTCCTGCACCTCTAGGGGTTGGCAGTGATCCTTTTGTCCTGGACAGCCTTCTAGTCTGGGCTTCATCCAGTGCAAACTGTTAGCGGAGTGCCTCGCTCACTCTCGCCACTCTAACCAATTCGAGTGGTTTGTCATTCTGTCCAAGTCCACTCTGACTTCGACCCAGAAGTTCACATACCCAGGGACGCAATTCGAGACTCTGTCGGCACTTGTGAAGCTGCCCTTAGTCAAACAGCAGTCCCTCCGCTGGCGGTTGACGTCGTTCCATCAGGCACCTAATACAGGTGCTGGATCAGATGGTGGTGTCAATGGAAGCGATTCCCTTGCCCAGTTCCATCTGCGTCCTCTGCGGCTGGATACTTTCCACTGTTGGAACAAGCGGACTTCCTCCTTCCACGGGGTGGTGGCTTCGCCACAGACCAGGGGCTCGTTTCAGTGGTGGCTTCGGCCCCTCTGTCTCAGGGACGCTCCTTCCTGGCTCCGTCCCGGGTGATCCTCACCAAGATGCTAGTCTATCCGGCTGGGGAGCAGTATTTCTTCGTCGCTCCATTGGGAGACCCAGACGATTGGGGTGTATAGCTACTGCCTCCGGAGGCCACACAAAGCATTACACTAAAAAGTGTAAGGCCCCTCCCCTTCTGGCTATACACCCCCAGTGGGATCACTGGCTCACCAGTTTTCTGCTTTGTGCGAAGGAGGTCAGACATCCACGCATAGCTCCACTGTTTAGTCAGCAGTAGCTGCTGACTATATCGGATGGAAGAAAAGAGGGCCCATATAGGGCCCCCAGCATGCTCCCTTCTCACCCCGCTTGTGGTTTGTAAGGTTGAGGTACCTATTGCTGGTACGGCGGCTGGAGCCCACATGCTGTTTTCCTTCCACATCCCCCTGAGGGGCTCTGAGGAAGTGGGATCTTACCGGCCCCAAAGCCCTGAGGCCGGGCTCCATCCACAGACCCATTGAACCTGCTGGATACGGAGCTGGGTACCGTTCAGGGACATGGCCCTGCACCATTCAGGTACTCTGTGTCCCCGTACACACAGGCACAGCACACTCCAGACTTGCTGGGTGTGCTAGTGCGCCGGGGACAGTAAAGGGTTACAGTCACTGCAGCCTAGCTGAGTGACTTTATGTATGGGGAACTACCGCGCCGGACGCTCCGGGAGCGGCGGCGCGGCTGGGACTTGTAGTGCGCCGGGGACTTAGCGCCGACCGCGCTTTTACGGCGGCGGCGCTTATAAATCCAGTCCCCGGCTTTTGCGGCCTAGCTCCGCTTCGTTCCCGCCCCCACCCTGTCAATCAGGGTAGGGGAGAGACGCTGTACAATCAGCAGCGCCGAGGGCTGGAGCCTTATTTACATGCTCCAGCCCTCTCACTGGACACTGTGGGACGCCGGTTTCCCGCTCTGACTTGGGGGCACGCCCACGGCCCGCCCCTACTCACACGAGCTGGAGAAGACGCCGGCAGCCATTCCTGCAGTCCGAGCTGAGAGATCGGACTCTGGGCAACCAGGCACAGGACTAGGGCGACCACACACCCGCTTATAGGCGGGCGGTAAGCGGCACCTGAAGTGCTGACCCCACTAAATACCGCAGTTGTCCATTTGTATTTTTATGCTTACACTGCATAGGTCGCTATCTTTGGCTATATGCCCTCTTAGATGGCGACACATCAGCAGCAGGAAAGCTGGGGTGCTAAGGCACAGGCTTTCTATGCTGCTTGTATTGCACGTACTGAAGTGTTCATGTGTATTTATGCTTGTATGCTATACACAGCACTGTACGGTCGCTAGTCTGGGCTATTTTCGCCTAGAATGACTAGACTACAGCAGCAGAAAAGCAGGGGTGCTGAGGCACAGGTTTTTTCTATGCTGCTTGTATTGCATGTGCTGCAGTGTTCATTGTACTTTATGCTTGTATGCTATACATTGCATTGTACGGTCGCCATTATTGGCTCTATGTCCTAGATGGCTAGTCGGCAGCAGCATATAAGCAACACAGGCTTTCGATGCTGTTTTTACTGCATTTGATACTATTCCACGGCACTGAACCCCATTGTGTGCAATGCTCCCCTGGAGCACTTGGTCAGCCGGGGTCTCTACTAGACGTGGCCAAAGGAACCACCTGTCAACCCTGTCCAAGGACAGGGATGGAGTTGCAATGGGATAGAGACTTGCAGTCCGGACAGGCCATGGGCAATCTGGATCATTGCTCCCTGGCCACCCTCATTGGGAATAAAATCGGTGCTCCGGGGGGGGTCCCAGGAGGCTCTCTGTATGATGAGGCAGACGTAGCTCATCAGGACTTTGATCCTGACAACGCTCTCAATCCGGATACACCGGATGGTGACGCCATAAGGAATGATCCTATAGCGTCCATCAATGGAATGTTGGATCTTTCTCCCTCAGCTCCCCCAGCGGAGGAGTCAGCTTCACAGCAGGAGAAGTCCCATTTCAGTAGCTCAAACGTATATTGAGTATTTTTCTGGCCACGCTGACTTCAGAGAAGCAGTCCAGGAACACCACGCTTACCAGATAAGCGTTTTCTCCAAACGTCTTAAGGATACACGTTATCCTTTTCCCCCTGACGTGGTCAAGCGCGGGACCCAGGGTCCAAAGGTGGATTCTCCAATCTCCAGGCTTGCGGCTAGAGCTATAGTTGCAGTGGAGATGGGACTTCACTTAAAGATGCCAGACAGATGGACTCTGGTTGAAATCTGTCTATGAGGCTATCGGCGTGTCGGTTGCTCCGGCATTTACAGCCGTATGGGCACCCTAAGCTTTTCAGCTGTTCTTGCACAGCTGGTCTTGAGCATATGTACATTTGTGCCGCAGGGGCGTCCGTAACCTCGCAATGTCTGCATTGCGACTTACCCTATTAATGCTGTCCTGGAAGGACAGTTGAGGTTTCGGTCCTTCCCAAGCTCGGGCAGGTCCCAATTGTCCTCGTCCAGAAGAGCTGAAAAGCCTCAGAGGGGCTCAGTTTCCGGGGGCTCAATCATGCCCAAGGAAGGCAGCCGGAGGAACCGCTACCAAGGCGGTCTCCTCATGACTCTCAGCTCTCTCATCTCTCCGCATCCGCGGTTGATGGCAGACTCGCTCGCCTTTGGCGACATTTAGCTGCCACAGGTCACAGACCGGTGGGTGAGGGACATTGTGCCCACGTGCACAGGACAGAGTTCTGTTCTCGTCCTCCGACTCGATTCTTCAGAACGTCCCCACCTCCCCACCGAGCCGATGCTCTTCTGCAGGCAGAAGGAGTGGTAATCCCTGTTCCTCTTCAGGAACAAGACACGGTTTTCCTCCAATCTGGTTGTGGTGCCAAAAAAGGATGTCTCTTTCCGTTCCGTTCTGGACCTAAAACTGCTCAACAAGCACGTGGAGGCCAGGCGGTTCCGGATGAAACCCTCCGCTCCGTCATTGCCTCAATGTCTCAAGGATATTTCCTAGCATCAATAGACATCAAAGATGCTTATCTCCACGTGCCGATTGCTACAGAGCACCAATGTTTTCTACGTTTCGTGATGGGAGACGACCATCTTCAGTTCGTAGCTCTGCCATTCGGTCTGGCGACAACCCTACGGGTGTTCACCAAGGTCATGGCGGCAGTGGTAGCAGTCTTGCACTCACAGGGACACTCTGTGATCCCTTACTTGGACGATCTACTTGTCAAGGCACCCTCTCAAGAGGCATGCCAACTCAGCCTGAATGTTGCGCTGGAGACTCTCCAGACGTTCGGGTGGATCATCGACTTCTCAAAGTCAAACCTGTCACCGACCCAATCACTAACGTATCTTGGCATGGAGTTTCATACCCTGTCAGCGCTAGTGAAGCTTCCGCTGGACAAGCAGCGGTCACTACAGACTGGGGTGCAGACTCTCCGTCAAGGTCAGTCGCACTCCTTAAGACGCCTCATGCACTTCCTCGGGAAGATGGTGGCGGCAATGGAGGCGGTTCCGTTTGCGCAGTTTCATCTGCGTCCTCTTATCGGGACATTCTCCGCCAATGGGACGGGAAGTCAACATCCCTGAACAGGAAAGTATCCTTTTCGGAAGGACTCTCTGCAATGGTGGCTTCTTCCCACCTCATTATCACAGGGAAGATCCTTCCTACCACCGTCTTGGGCGGTAGTCACGACAGACGCGAGTCTGTCAGGGTGGGGAGCAGTTTTTCTCCACCACAGGGCTCAGGGTACGTGGACTCAGCAGGAGTCCACCCTTCAGATCCATGTTCTGGAAATCAGAGCAGTGTATCTTGCCCTACTAGCCTTCCAGCAGTGGCTGGAAGGAAAGCAGATCCGAATTCAGTCGGTCAACTCCACAGCGGTGGCATACATCAATCACCAAGGAGGGACACGCAGTCGGCAAGCCTTCCAGGAAGTCCGGCGGATTCTGACGTGGGTGGAAGCCACGGCCTCCACCGTATCCGCAGTTCACATTCCCGGCGTAGAAAACTGGGAAGCAGACTTCCTCAGCCGCCAGGGCATGGACGCAGGGGAATGGTCCCTTCACCCGGACGTGTTTCAGGAAATCTGTAGCCGCTGGGGAAGGCCGGACGTCGACCTAATGGCGTCCAGGCACAACAACAAGGTCCCAACCTTCATAGCACGGTCTCGCGATCACAGAACTCTGGCGGCAGACGCCTTAGTGCAAGATTGGTCGCAGTTCCGGCTCCCTTATGTGTTTCCACCTCTGGCACTCTTGCCCAGAGTGCTACGCAAGATCAGATCCGACTGCAGCCGCGTCATACTCGTCGCCCCAGACTGGCCAAGGAGGGCGTGGTATCCGGATCTGTGGCATCTCACGGTCGGCCAACCGTCGGCACTACCAGACCGACCAGACTTACTGTCCCAAGGGCCGTTTTTCCATCGGAATTCTGCGGCCCTGAACCTGACTGTGTGGCCATTGAGTCCTGGATCCTAGGGTCTTCAGGATTATCCCAAGGGGTCGTTGCCACCATGAGACAGGCTAGGAAGCCCACGTCCGCTAAGATCTACCACAGAACGTGGAAGATATTCTTATCCTGGTGCTCTACTCAGGGAGTGTCTCCCTGGCCTTTTGCATTGCCTACCTTTCTTTCTTTCCTGCAATCTGGGTTAGAAAAAGGTTTGTCGCTCGGCTCCCTTAAAGGGCAAGTCTCGGCGCTATCCGTCTTTTTTCAAAAGCGTCTAGCACGGCTTCCTAAGGTGCGCACGTTCCTGCAGGGGGTTTGTCATATTGTACCCCCGTACAAGCGGCCGTTAGATCCATGGGATCTGAACAGGGTACTAGTTGCCCTCCAGAAGCCGCCCTTCGAGCCTCTGAGGGAGGTTTCACTTTCTAGACTATCACAGAAAGTGGCTTTTCTGGTAGCGATCTCATCTCTTCGGAGAGTGTCTGAGCTAGCAGCGCTGTCATCCAAGGCTCCTTTCCTGGTCTTCCACCAGGACAAGGTAGTGCTGCGCCCCATTCAGGAGTTTCTCCCGAAGGTGGTATCCTCTTTTCATCTTAATCAGGATATCTCTTTGCCTTCTTTTTGTCCTCATGCAGTTCATCGGTATGAGAAGAATTTACATTTGTTAGATCTGGTGAGAGCACTCAGAATCTACATTTCCCGCACGGCGCCCCTGCGCCGCTCCGATGCACTCTTTGTCCTTGTCGCTGGTAAGCGCAAAGGGTCGCAGGCTTCCGAAGCCACACTGGCTCGATGGATCAAAGAACCAATTCTTGAAGCCTACCGTTCTGCTGGGCTTCCGGTTCCATCAGGGCTGAAGGCCCATTCTACCAGAGCCGTGGGTGCGTCCTGGGCATTACGACACCAGGCTACGGCTCAACAGGTGTGCCAGGCAGCTACCTGGTCGAGTCTGCACACTTTCACCAAACATTATCAGGTGCATACCTACGCTTCGCCGGACGCCAGCCTAGGTAGAAGAGTCCTGCAGGCGGCGGTTGCCTCCTCGTAGGGGAGAGCTGTTTTGCAGCTCTAACTTGAGGTATTAATTTACCCACCCAGGGACAGCTTTTGGACGTCCCAATCGTCTGGGTCTCCCAATGGAGCGACGAAGAAGAAGGGAATTTTGTTACTTACCGTAAATTCCTTTTCTTCTAGCTCCTATTGGGAGACCCAGCACCCGCCCTGTTGTCCTTCGGGATTTTTGGGTTTTTTCGGGTACACATGTTGTTCATGTTGAACGGTTTTTCAGTTCTCCGATGTTACTCGGAGTGAATTTGTTTAACCAAGTTATTGGCTTTCCTCCTTCTTGCTTTTGCACTAAAACTGGTGAGCCAGTGATCCCACTGGGGGTGTATAGCCAGAAGGGGAGGGGCCTTACACTTTTTAGTGTAATGCTTTGTGTGGCCTCCGGAGGCAGTAGCTATACACCCCAATCGTCTGGGTCTCCCAATAGGAGCTAGAAGAAAAGGAATTTACGGTAAGTAACAAAATTCCCTTCATCTCCACCATGGAGCGCAGGGCACTTGGACTCTGTCCGAATCAGCCCTCTGGATCAATGTGCTGGAAATCAGAGCTGTGTTTCTAGCTCTCTAAGCCTTTCACCATCTGTTGGCGGCCAGGCACATTCGAGTCCAGTCAGACAACGCTACAGCGTTTGCCTACATCAACCTCCAGGGCGGGACACTCAGCCGCCTGGCAATGTTGGAGGTTCATCGCATTCTTCAGTGGACGGAGGACTCCTAGTCCACCATATCCGCAGCCCACATCCCAGACGTGGAAAACTGGGAGGCAGATTGTCTCAGCCGTCAAACCGTGGCTCCACGATCCTCAGGTTTTTGCGGCAGACGCACTGGTTCAAGTTTGGTCCCAGCTTCGTCTGTCTTACGTGTTTCACCCTCTAGTTCTTGCCCAGAGTCCTGCGCAAGATCAGAAAGGAGGGCCGTCGGGTCATTCTCATTACTCCAGACTGACCCAGGCAAGCTTGGTACCCTGACCTGCTCCGTCTGTCCGTAGAGGTGCCATGGCATCTCCCAGACTGTCCAGACCTTCTCTCACGAGGTCCGTCTTTCCGCCAGAACCTGCGGCTCTCAGATTGACGGCGTGGCGTTTGAGTCATGGATCTTGACGACTTCTGGTATCCCTCCTGAAGTCATCTCCACTATGACTCGAGCTCGGAAGTATCCTTTGGCCTTTTGGCCTTGCCGACCCTCCTGTCCCTTCTACAGTCCGGTCTGCAGCTAGGACTATCCCTCAATTCCCTTAAGGGACAGGTCTCGGCTCTGTCAGTGTTGTGCCAGCGGCTTATCGCCCGGCTGGCCCAGGTGCGCTCCTTCATGCAGGGCGCATCTCACATCATTCCGCCTTACCGGCGGCCTTTGGAGCCCTGGGACCTTAATTCGGTCCTCACGGTTTCCGGAAACCCCCCTTTGAGCCTCTTAGGGAGGTTTCTTTGTTTAGTCTTTCACAGAAAGTGGTCTTTCTAGTGGCCATAACTTCCCTCAAGAGAGTCTCTGTTTTGGCTGCACTCTCTTCGGAGTCCTCCCTTCATCAAGACAAGGTGGTTCTCCGTCCGACTCCGGACTTTCTCCCTAAGGTGGTTGCTGCTTCCACCTTAACCGGGGCATTTTCCCTGCCTTCCTTTTGTCCGGCTCCTGTTCATCGCTTTGAAAGGGCGTTGCATACTCTGCATCTGGTGCGGGCGCTCCGGATCTATGTGTCTCGCACCGCTGTTCTTAGGCGGTGCACCTCTCTTTTGTGCTGACCGCTGGTCAGCGTAAGGGCCTCTCGGCATTTAAGCCGACCCTGGCTCGTTGGTTTAGGTCGGCCATTTCCGATACCTACCAGTGTACTCAAGTGCCTCTCCCGCCGGGGATCAAGGCACACTTGACCAGAGCTGTCGGTGCCTCTTAGGCTTTCAGGCCCAGGCTACGGCTCAGCAGGTCTGTCAGACTGCCACTTGGACTAGTCTGCATACCTTTTCGAAGCACTACCAAGTGCATGCTCTTGCTTCGGCAGATGCGAGCTTGGGCAGACGCATCCTTCAGGCGGCTGTCGCCCATTTGTGAAGTTAGGTTTCGCCTACTTCTCAGTTTTTCTGTTTATTCCCACCCATGGACTGCTTTAGAACGTCCCATGGTCTGGGTCTCCCATAAGGAACGATGAAGAAAAAGAGAATTTTGTTACTTACCGTAAATTATTTTTCTTATAGTTCCGACATGGGAGACCCAGCACCCTCCCTGTTGCCTGTTGGCAGGTTTCTTGTTCCGTGTGTTATCACCGGCTGTTGTTGTAGACAGAGGTTCCGGTTGTTCCGGGTTTTGCTCTGTCTCTACTTGTGGGTGGATGTCCTCCTTCAGCTTTTGCACTAAACTGGCTAGGACTGGCTACCAGGGGGTGTATATGCTAGGAGGGAGGAGCTACACGTTTGAGTGTAGTACTTTGTGTGTCCTCCGGAGGCAGAAGCTATACACCCATGGTCTGGGTCTCCCATGTCGGAACTATAAGAAAAAGAATTTACGGTAAGTAACAAAATTCTCTTTATTAATAATAAAATATATAGCAGTGCCACACTATTGCTGCATATAGAAAAAATCAGTCTCCTTTGAAGCATGACCAATGGCAGAATTTCAAGGGAGCTCAGTGATAACGGGCACAGAGGTCTTCAACAGATCTTCGGCTGTGCGATTGTATCACAGAAGCGGCAATGGGTGTCATTGAACAGCATGTCCTCCACTCACTGGTGTGTAAACCTTTTAACGACCGCGTGCAGTAATATTAAGTCCTAAGCAGTCAGTCTACCCCCCCAGCTGGGATCCGCGCACATGTCAGCTTATTTGTACAGCTGTGTGCCTCGCAGGCACAAGTGGAACTGCATTCCACCCGTGCCTGTTAAAGTCTTAAATGGCGCTGTCAAAATGTGACAGCTATTTAAATCCCCGGCGCGGAAAATCTATACTCACCGGGCTCCATCGGCGCTGCAGTGACGTGATCACTGTGAGCCGATGGTTGTCATGGTAGCACAGGGTCATGTGAGACTCCTGTAGCTCACATGACTCCCTTTCTCTTTCACCAGGCTGGCTGCTGCCAGGGACAAGAGGTGAGTGTTTCTGCTGATCTCAGCTGTGTAGCTGTGATCAACAGAAAAGAATGAGCGATCAGGCTGCTGATCCTTATAGTCCCCTGGGGGAACTAGTAAAATAAAAAATAAATAAAAGTTCAAATCACCCCTCATTCACCCCATTGAAAATTAAAGGGTTAAAAAAAATACACATTTGGTATTGCCACGTTCAGAAACGCCTGATTTATCAAAATATAAAATCAATGAATCTGATTGTTAAATGGCGTAGCGGTAAAAAAAAAAATCTAAACTCCAAAATTACGTGTGTTGGTTTCCCCAAATATGCACAAAATGCAATAACAGGTGATCAAAACATAGCATCTGCGCAAAAATGGTACAGTTAAAAATGTCAGCTCGAGACACAAAAAAACAGCAGTCGTTGCGCCATGGATCCCGGAAAATGAGAACGGTATGCGGAAAATGGCGCTACTTTATTTGGACAAGTCTCTGATATTTTTTAACTTTTTAGATAAAAGTAAACCTATACATGTTTAGTGTCTACAAACTCGTACCGACCTGACACATCACACTGACACTTCAGTATTACCATATAGTGAACACCGTGAATAAAATCTCAAAAACTATCATGCACGCTTTTTTTTTTTTTTTTTTTTTTTTTTTTTTTTTTTGCAATTTTTCCGCACTTGGAATTTTTTTGCTGTTTTCCAGTACACTATATGGTAAAACTTATGGTTTCATTTTTTTTTTTTTCCAAAACGTTTTTTATTGATTTTTCAAATTTGTAAAAACATGACAAGTATCATTGCAAAAGAAGAACATTCGTCTGACAAAATGTGACATAGAGGTGGGTGATACCCCAATTTGGAGTTCCATGTTGCTGTTCGATTTAAGATAGTATACAGTAACATTAAACCAAAACATAGGTAATGAAATATAATATAACATATGCAATACAATTCGTTAAATCTCTGTGTCGTCCCTGAATGATTTCAATTTTGCTAGCGTGTCTTGGTATTCCCAACCGTCTCGTCTCCCCCTCCCGCCAGAGCCCCCTCCTAGGTGATTCTCAGTTTACCCAGGCTGTCCTGGATATCGCTCAGGATATACCACTCCGAGTGAACAAAAGGTGCCATCAGGTTAATTATTTCTCCCTGTGTGAATTGGCTTTCAATAAAATGTCTCCATCTCACAAAAAACTTGGCTGTCAACCCATCTTTATCCCTCTCCGCTTCTAGTTTTTCCCACTTCAGAAGGTTGTGTAGTTCGCCCACAACCTCCTTTATGGATGGGCCCTCCCTTTGAATCCAGTGTTTTAAGATGCAACGCTTAGCTATCAAGGCTATGTCATGCATTATTGCGTATTTCCTCTTTTCCTGCGTGCTCGGTCCTCCTCCTACTCCTCCCTCAAAGGAGTGGAAAATCCACACCATTAAGTCTAGTTTGCTGAAAATTCCCCATGTTGACTGGGCAAATAGTCTGACTTGGTTCCAGAACCTAGCGATTGTCTCACATTCCCATAGCCCATGCAGCATATCCGTTTTTTCTTTTTGACACTTAGGACACCACCTATCCCTACCTGGTATGTTGAAACCTATAATGGCCCTATGTAGAATTCTGAATTGAGTGTCTCTCCATCTCTCATTGGTAATGTGTTTCCGCACTTGTACCCATCCTCTCAGTATATCATCCACCACTTCTTCCCTTCCCAATTGTTTCCCCCACGCTTTTAAAGTCCGACTATATGGTTTCATTTTAAAAGTACAACTCGTCCCGCAAGGAATAAACCCTTATATGGCAAGATTGATGTAAAAATAAAAAAGGTACAGCTCTCGGAAGAAGGGTGACGAAAAAAAATGGAAAATCGTCTGGGATGAAGGGGTTAATGCCGCTGTCAGTTTAACAGTGGCACTTACCAGTTCAACAGTCGCTAGTGTAGCTCTTCTCTACTGTTGCTCTTGGTGGCTGGTCCACAGCCATTACCTGCCGGGTATGGGGTGAACTCGTGCTGCTGCCCACTCTATACATCCAATATTGACTTGTATCGGGCATGTGCGGTGGACGTCAGGTGTTAAAGGGGTGTTTGAGGATTAGATGCACGTCGCTGCTTTTTTTTTTTTTTTTCCTGAAACATTCACTATACTGGGGCTGAACTGCTCTACCAAACACAATCCACGGCGCGGTTTGTGAGAAGACGGCCATTAACTTTATTTTCTTCTGCTAATACACCTTTAAGGTTTTCTTTATTTTCCTCTTTCCAGTAGATCTACAGATTCTTGCACGCGTTTCTGCCCATAGATATACTGCCACTCTTGTCCGTGGGTCATGTCCATCTTTTCAGTTTGTCCTGCAGTGCAACAATTAGTTTCTGGAAAAACTGATTTCTTGTTTCTAATCTTGTACCGCCCCCTTAAAATTGTCCCAGTTGTATTAGTAGTATTCAGTGCTCGCCTTCATTGTCACTTGCGGTTTTATTCTTTTGTCTGGCTCTTTGCAGTGTCGCTCACTTTGTTGCATTAACTCGGTGCTTTGTATTACTGCACAGTGTGAATCTCTAGTATTTGAGTGTAGAAACACCTCTCCTGACAGCGGAAATGTCACCACAATGGTAGTCCTACGTCCTGTAGGTTGTATTGTTCCCCGTCCTGTCTATTTACTGATGGTTATGAATATAATGTGTATCTCCTTCTGTATAGGTGACGGAGTTAGATCTTAAGCCTTACGGCAGTGGTTTGGACCATGTCAAGCCTGGTACTCCTCCTGTAGGCGGAAGAAGCACTACACCTACTTCCAGTCCTTTCCGGTAAGTCGTATTTTTTCATCTAATTACTGCACTTTGCATATTTAAAAAAAAATTAAAGGGAACCGGTCACTACTTTTTTTTCGCTATAAGCTGCGGCCACCACCACCAGGCTCTTATATACAGTATTCTAACATGCTGTATATAAGAGCCCAGACCACTGTGAGAACATAAACACTTTATATAGCTTACCTAACGGTCGCACGGTTGGTCATATGGGTGTCTCCGTTGTCCGGTGCCAGCGCCTCCTCTTTCGGCCATCTTCGTCCTCTTTCTGACTCCTGTGTGCATGACGCGTCTACGTCATACACACTCGCCGGTCCTGCTCAGGCGCACTACAACACTTTGATCTGCCCTGCTCAGGACCTGAATGACGGCGAGTGTGGATGACGTCGGACGCGTCATGCACCGCGGTCTCAGAAGAAGGACAAAGATGGCCGAAAGGGGCGGCGCCGGAGGCCAGAGACTCCTCCGTGACCATATTCCACTGCAGCGCAACAGTTAGGTAAGTTATATAAAGTGTTTGTTCTCACAGCGGCCTGGGCTCTTATATACAGCATGTTAGAATGCTTTATATAAGAGCCCGGTGGTGGTGACCGCAGCTTATAGCCAAGAAAAAGTGGTGACAGGTTCCCTTTAACGTAAAAATGAATAACTCCTTCCAGGGAAGTGGGCACTAGGTTTGTTTTGTTTTTTCGTTTTTTTGTCTTTTTTTTTCTTCATCATCTGAGACCAGTGTAATGTAGAGGCAGAAACCCTAATTCCAAAGATGTATCATTTACTAGGCTGCTGGCTGTGGTTTTGATAAAATCCCTATTTTTAATTGCTGAAGATCTCAGTTGTGGAATGCTGATAATCCCGCCCACACCACTGATTAACAGCTTTCTGTGTACACTGTGCATAGGCAGAAAGCTATCAATCGGGTGGGGTTATACAGAACTCATGAATATAGAAGGCTACTATCTTGCAGCAGGTTTATTAGCTAGTGATCTCCTGATGGGCATCACGGTGGCTCAGTGGTTAGCACTGCAGTCTTGCAGCACAGGGGTCCTGGGTTCAAATCCCACCAAGGACACCATCTGCAAGGAGTTGGTATGTTCTCCCCATGTTGTGTGGGTTTCCTCCAAGTTCTCCGGTTTCCTCCCACACGCCAAAGACATACAGATAGGGAATGTAGATTGTGAGCCCCAATGGGGACAGTGTTGCTGATGTATATCAAGCGCTGGTGAATTAATACTACTTTATAAGTGAGTAAAATAATTGATTTTGTATCAAAACTACAGCGTGAAGCCCAGTAAGTTACACATTACTGGAATCGGGGTTTCTGTCTCTACATTATGGTGGTATCCTGGTGACACTTATTGTAGATGTGATTCATTACTTGCACAGCCAGCATTATAGTCCATGCTTTGTCTTCCTCCAGGGCCAGTTCCACCAGCCCCAATAGCCAGTCAAGTAAAATGAGCAGCTTAATGTACCAGAAGCATCAGTTTCAGTCATCTGCGGCCAGTGTAAGGATGGGCCAGCCTCCGTTCCCCGCACCACAGTTCCCTCCTCAGGTAAGGAACATGCCAAAGATTTCTGCTTGTCCCATCAGATATACACTGGGTGTGTTATTTGCAGTAGATTCTCCCAACTCACCCGATTTGTATTCATCTGCAGAATTGTACAGACCAGTTTCCATGCCCTGGGTTTAGGGATCCACCTTGGTTTCTCCTGCTACATGTGGATAGGGTTATGGCAGCTCGCAGCCAGCCACCGGTGGTGTACTTTAAAGGGAAAGTGTCATCAGAATATGATGGTTTCAATCAGGTTTATGAATGAAAAATTGCCAATTAATAAAACTTTGCAGTCTTGGAAGCTTCACATGGGCCTCTGGGGCTTTTTATACCAATACTTCATGCTTTATCAGGAAACAAATTAGATTAGCCACAGTGAACAGACCCATACCATATCCTTTGTATTGAAGGGGAGGTGCACAGTGCGCCGTGAAATCTATGTATCATTGTAATCCTGCCTCTGGTGATAGGCACCCTGCTGAAAACTGTGTTCATCCGCCCCTGTATGCTGGCCTTTGACCCCATTGCCGCCTATTCCTTTCTGTCCAGTGCATGCGCAGTAGCATTGGGAAGTATTTGATCAGCTCATCACTAAGATGGCATCGGAGTCAGCGCCTGCGCAAAGCACACTTAACGGTGCCATCTTATTGAATGTCTCCTGATTCCTACATGTCTAATTCTGTTGAAATCCAACATGTCTGACCATTTTTTTCCACAAGTGTATGCAAGCAGTGGAGATTCAGGATGTCTCCATACACACAGATGGTCATTACTGGATTCACACATCCCCGTTTGTCACAAACTGTTGTCTCCCAACCTGACCCAAACAGCATCGCAGGAGACCCGCGGCCGTACAGTGACCTTTCAATGTGAATCCAGCCTAATGTGTAGGGAACCTTAAGGATACCGTCTGCACACTGTCTGTTACGATGTGGGTTTGCACCATGGATTTTGCTCTTTGAAGTACAGTTTGTGAAATCTGTAATATATCACTGATTTTCCTTTGCAAAAATTTGCAAGTTTTTACTACAGATTTTGTCACTGGTTATCCGCTGTGATGACAAACTTCTGTTGTAACCACCATTAGCTCCAATCTCCCTCCATATGTTAGTCTTGTTATTAAATCAAAGGCTGAGTGGAGACTTAATAGCAGTCTACAAATATCTGAAAGGCAGTCACAGTGCAGAGGGAACTACCCTATTATCCTTAGCACAAGGAAGTACAAGAAGCAATGGGATGAAACTTAAAGGAAGGAGATTCAGATTAGAAATTACGAAAAACTTTCTGACCAGTGAGGGCAGTCAGGGAGAGGAACAGGCTACCACGGGAGGTAGTGAGGGCAGTCAGGGAGTGGTACAGGCTACTAAGGGAGGTGGTGAGGGCAGTCAGGGAATGGAACAGGCTACCACGGGAGGTAGTGAGGGCAGTCAGGGAGTGGTACAGGCTACTAAGGGAGGTGGTGAGGGCAGTCAGGGAATGGAACAGGCTACCACGGGAGGTAGTGAGGGCAGTCAGGGAGTGGAACAGGCTACTACGGGAGGTAGTGAGGGCAGTCAGGGAGTGGAACAGGCTACCATGGGAGGTGGTGAGGGCAGTCAGGGAATGGAACAGGCTACCACGGGAGGTGGTGAGGGCAGTCAGAGAGCGGAACAGTCTACCACGGGAGGTGGTGACGGCAGTCAGGGAGTGGAACAGGCTACTACAGGGATGTAGTGAGGGCAGTCAGGGAATGGAACAGGCTACCACGGGAGGTAGTGAGGGCAGTCAGGGAGTGGAACAGGCTACTACGGGAGGTAGTGAGGGCAGTCAGGGAGTGGAACAGGCTACCACGGGAGGTGGTGAGGGCAGTCAGGGAGTGGAACAGGCTACCACGAGAGGTAGTGAGGGCAGTCAGGGAGTGGAACAGGCTACCATGGGAGGTGGTGAGGGCAGTCAGGGAGTGGAACAGGCTACCACGGGAGGTAGTGAGGGCAGTCAGGGAGTGGAACAGGTGACCACGGGAGGTGGTGAGGGCAGTCAGGGAGTGGAACAGGCTACCATGGGAGGTGGTGAGGGCAGTCAGGGAGTGGAACAGGCTACCATGGGAGGTGGTGAGGGCAGTCAGGGAGTGGAACAGGTGACCACGGGAGGTGGTGAGGGCAGTCAGGGAGTGGAACAGGCTACCACGGGAGGTAGTGAGGGCAGTCAGGGAGTGGAACAGGCGGCCATGGGAGGTATTGAGCTCTCAATCAATAGAAATCTTCAAGTGGAAACTGGATAAACATAGCTGGGATGGTTTAGGAAAGCCTGCACTCGCGGGGGGTTGGACCTGATGGCCCTTGAGGACCCTTCCAACTCTACCATTCTATGATTCTATGAAACCTAAATGTTCTAAAACACGGAGGTCATTTATACGTGGGCAGGCTGCCCTTTCTGCTTTATAGGGGGAGTCATAAACGGGCGATTCTGTAGATTACATCCACTTTTAAGGTATATGGAAAGAGGCTTCTGAAACCATGTTTGGCGTTATCGGGATGTCTTTTTTTCAATTTTTCACAATTTCCTGCCTATAAAAACAAATCATTTTTCTTGTTTGTTTCCTCATTTCAGATACTGTCTCAACCGAATTTGGTTCCACCGATGGTCCGGGGACCACATCCAAACACGTTCCAGCCCCCTGTTCAGCGTCCACCTATCCCACTGACCAGCCAGATGCCCCCACAGATGCCCACAGGCTTAATGAACCATCCACGCCTTCATCATATGTCCCGAGCCCCTCCTATTCCACCTTCTGGTGTGCGAGTGAATGCAGCAATAAAGGCTGAGCAGGATCTGAAGGTCAGTTTGGTCTCCAGGATGAGATTTAATGCTCCGCTTAGTATTGCAAGTCATACAGAATAAATAAAAGCTTGACTTCTGTATAATATTGAACACTCACTCCAGGTTGTCCTCCTTTGTATTCTGTCTTTAAGGGAATCTGTCAACAGGTTTTTTTTTTCCATTTAATCTGAGAGCTGTCTAATGTAACGACAGCCCCTGATCCCAGCTATGTGCCACTCACTGGGCTGCTTGCTGTATTTTTAATGCAATCACTGTTTTATTAATTATCACTGAAGGATTATTAAGCCTACTGCCAGTTAGTCCAACCCCACCACTGACTGGCTGCTTTCTGCCTATGCACAGTGCACACAGAAATCTGCCAATCAGTGGTGTGGGCGGGGTTATACACTGCTCCGCATTTAGAGAACTAGTAGAACTGCAGCAGAGAAAACATTGATTTATTAAAATTGCAACAATCAGCCCAGTAAGTGACACATTGCTGCAATCAGGGTCTCTGCCTTTTTAATTATACCAGGGGGTGGCAAAAAACTGATGAGATTCCCTTTTAAGGGAGCCTGTCACCAGATTTGGGGCCTATAAGCTGCGACCACCACCAGTGAGCACTTATATACAGCATTCTAACATGCTGTATATAACAGCCCAGGCCGCTGTGGAGAATGTAAAAATCACTTTATAATACCTTAAACGGTCGCTGCAGTGGAGTTGGACCATACGGCAGTCTCCATTCTCCGGTGCCGGCGCAGCCTCTTTCGGCCATTTTTGTCCTCCTTCTGAAGCCTGTGTTCATGACGCATCCTACGTCATACATACTCGCCGGTCCTGCGCAGGTGCACTATAATTCTTTGATCTGCTCAGCTCAGATCACATCACAGTGTGCCTGCGCAGGACCTCAATGCCGGCGAGTGTGGATGACGTAGGATGCGTCATGCACACCGGCTTCAGAAGAAGGACAACAAAGATGGCCGAAAGAGGAAGCACCGGAGAACAAAGACGCCCATATGACCCAACTCCACCGCGGCGACTGTTTTAGGTGAGTATTATAAAGTGATTTTTACGTTCTACACAGCGGCCTAGGCTCTTATATACAGCATGTTAGAATGTTGTATATAAGAGGCCACTGGTGGTGGCCGCAGCTTAAAACTGGTGACAGATTCCCTTTAAAGGGACTTTCTATCTAAATGTCATACTTTATCTGTCCCTCTAAATTTGTATTACATGGATGTCGATTCACCTGAATTCCTGACATGTAATGCTGTTTCTGATCTTGATGCTTTGGATAATGTTCATGTCACAAACCACCGGGGGGGTCACTCAGAAATCCCCCGCGCTGGCTACCAGTACGTCACAATCG
This sequence comes from Anomaloglossus baeobatrachus, assembly GCF_048569485.1. Classification (NCBI taxonomy): domain Eukaryota; kingdom Metazoa; phylum Chordata; class Amphibia; order Anura; family Aromobatidae; genus Anomaloglossus; species Anomaloglossus baeobatrachus. The sequence goes on along the minus strand of NC_134360.1, from coordinate 177,622,103 downwards.
GGGGGTAACAAGTGGGGGTCACCCCTCCTTTATACCTCCCGACCGACAGACAGAGCACGTGACGCGCTCTCTAGCGCCCCTCTTATAGTCAGGCCAATTATGGAATTGCCCGACCATAAGCAAGGAGGCCGCTATACTACTTATGCCGATTATTGAAGGGTCCCCGGTGAGAGTAAGGTATATATTCCCCCGACCTCCGCGGGCGGAATATATAAAATCTCCCCGAATCTCACTGGCCTCCCCACAATAATCCTTGGCACAATTCGCTGCCACCAACCGATTTACGGTAACTATTAGCCGAACACACAGACGTGGGATTCAAGATCGAGATAACAGAACAGCCCAAGATTAATTATATAATTTAATCAGCCTAAAGCACACTAGAAACTACAATATATACAATAGGGAATCTACAGAATATACATATGTCAGAGTACAGTTACAATCAAAGCATGGGTTACAAACAGGCATACACAGTTCCAGCAGTTACCTTGTTGCGTCTGGCCACAGGGGGGCGCTGTACCCAGGTTTCTAGGATCCTTCCCACAGATGTTTCCTACACGTGCCCCCAGCGAAAAGAACCCTGGAAAATGGCCGAAGTAGGGTTATCAACCTGGGCAAATCCAGGTCCCCTCCTACCTTAGTGACCTCAGAGGGAGCACTGCTCCACCCCTGGCTTGAGTTATGGACAATCCACAACATGGAATATGGGCCATAACTTTGCCTGGGAGCGTCGTAGGCGGACGCCAATGCTCTCATTGTGACAGTTATGAATTTAGCTACAGAACGAGGGGACTCATGACCTGTCTGCCAGTTCCCCATTGGCTGATATCACGCCTGGGGCATTTCCCAATGTCCTGCTCCCATAAAAAGGGTGTGCCGGCATCGTCCGCATGCGGAGACACCATTTTTATGGTTGCCATATTTATCGGAAATATGGCTTGCGAGATATGAACCATTTTTTACTGGAGTCGTTCTGTCTGCTAGTTCCATAGCCTTGCTAATGAGATACAACTCTTGTTACAGGGTGACGGCAGGGAGTCATCCTGTGTCCATTGTTCCCACACCACCTCATCTCCATATCACAGGAGATGGCCATGGGATTTGTTGCTAAACCAGTTGTGTGAAGGAAAGGGGGGGTGACACCAGGAGAGGGCTTCCTGACATACTTGAATATCATGATTTATCGTCATATCTCCGTATTTACCTCACAGTTCACGTTTTCACTTTCAGCTTTGCCGAAAATCGGTTTAATGATACAAATGCATGAATATACCTTGGCACATCTTAATTTATGGGACACGTCTTTTTTTTCCCCTGTTTTTTTTTCTCCTTTCCCTTAAGGCAAAACAGAGAGCAGAGGTTCTGCAGTCAACACATCGCTTCTTTGAACAGCAGCAACATCAACAGAGCAAACCGGTGATCCCCAAACCCCCGAAAACTGCACCAGGCCCTTCCAAGCCTTCAGACATCCTAGAGGAGCCGTCTATGCTCTCTCCGGAGAAGGCAGAAGACAATTCCGCCGCCTCTGTTGCCCTCCCTCAAGCGACTGTACCGACCACCACAAAACCTATCAGAACTGGACCAATAAAACCTCAAGCCATCAAAACTGAAGACACCAAATCCTAGAGGCAGCCAAGGCAGTTGGTTACGTTCTAAGCACTACACTTAGGTGTATGGATAAGATTTCATGGTGTACTGAAGAATGCAGGAGGGAAATCAGCGGGTATAGTTAGCTGATCCGACCGGTGAATCCATCCTTTCAGCATTTCAAGACCTGAAACGTAGACGACTCCGGGCACAGTTGGCTCGGAGTCTTCTGGTTTCTACTAGATTTGTCTGTGACTACCGATTGCGGCATGATGCTGGCATTTTAGTATTTTCAGTGTAATATATGGGAACGCGCACACTGTATATGACTCATTAGAAACACTACCTGGCAGTTCTTCTCAATAATCCTCCCCAACCCCCATAAACCAGAGCGAGCTGAAGTGCAACTCTTATCATATGTGTACACCCAAACACGCTTTATGGTCTTGTTTAGGGTGACATAGCTGGCTTCATCTCACCCCCGCTGTCTGCGCTCCTAATAGCCGGCTTTCCTGTGTTGTGCCCTTGATTACAAGACGTTCTTCTGAGATGCTTTCGGGTTCACACACACGGGTGCATGCGGTTTACAAAGTTGCAAGCTAAGACATTGTACAATTGGGCTCCTCTGAGGTCATTAATGTAGAAAGAGGCCTAGCTTCCTTTTATCCCCCCCCCCAAACCATGCTGTGGTAGAACAATGGAAACCATGCCAATGTCGCTGCTGTCGTTTCAACAATATCAGTCTATACTGTACCTTTAAGATCTAACTTCTGTGACTTTTTTTTGTTTTTTTTTCCTGTAAAAGTGAGATCACGTTATTCAGCAACCTTTTTGTATAAATAATAGGAACGCAGGAGATTACTTCTGTACTGGACAAGACAACTGTACATTATAAGATATCTTGTAAATGCAGCTATGTTGTGGTAAAGGTGTTCTTATTAAACTTAAAGAAAAAAAAATATTTTGCCCAATATAAGGGTTTTGCTTTTTTGTTTTGATTTTTTTGCAATAGCCACAAAAAAAAAGAAGAGTTGGTGTATAGGGATGGAATTCAGATTAAAGGGACATTATACACGAATTGTGGGCCAGTCGCTAACGAGGAACAGACCCTTTAAAGGATAGACTGTGGTTACCCACTAGATCGGACTGTTACTACTTCTATTGCCAGTACTTTCCATTTAGTTATTTGACTATCTCTAACCCAAAATCTTAGGTAAAAGCTACAGATGACTTTTATACTTGCCCAGAAATCCTTGCATATAACGCTCACTTGGCTGCCGTACAGACGTCGCAGACAGAGAGCAAGCTGCAGAATAGTTGTATGTTTTGTTTGGTTTTTTTTTTTTTGTTTTGTATTTTTTTTTAATATAAATATATATAAATATATAAATAGGTTTTTTCGCCTTCTTTTTAGCTGTTTCGTCTTTTTTTTTTTTTTTTTGCAATGGGAATAGTATACGCTTCCCACACTTCTTTTTGGCTTTGTACAGAATTGACGGCCACTCTTAGCCCTGCTATGTTGAGAGAACGAAAGAGAAATCTGTTGTATGAAAATATGTAAGGTCTTTATCCAGGTTTGATTACAGGAACTAATAAAGTATTCTCTAAATAAATATATTGCAGCTTGTCATGAATGAATGTGTTTTTTTTAATTACTGGAGATGAAATAGCAGGTGTAGTGGTCCTCTGTGGCAGGCGCACCATAGTAGTGCCTTACATGACAGCAGTAGGTCATGGTGTAATAAATGGAGAAAATTACCTTCTTACCATCTGTTCTCCAGATAGTGAAACAATCTGTTATCTGCTGATGACCAATGACTGAGGAACCTCGGTTTACGAGTAACTTGGTGTGCGAGTATTTCGCTATACGAGCAAAGCTTGCTGTAAATTTGTAACTCCGTTTACAAGCAAGCTTTGCCGTACGAGCAAATACTCACCGCACACACTTCCAGTTCCGTACTTTAACCGCTCTGTGACACGCTCTTGCAGTCCACACAAACACACACAAGCACACACATTATGCTCACCTTCCCTTCCCTCGCCGGCCTCCTGGTTCTTGTAGTTCGCCGGTACAGGATGTGTATCGGGTAACCATCGCGACCGATGCCGGAGCTTCCGCTGCCAGAGCGCTGACGTCAAAGGCAGGAGCCACTTGCCTCTGATTAGTCAGCGCGCTGCCTTTGAGAAGCGTCTTGACAGCGGAAGTTCCTCCATCGTCGCGATGGTTACCCGATACACAACCGCTTCTCAAAGGCAGCGCGCTGACCAATCAAAGGCAAGCGACTCCTGCCTTTGACGTCAACGCGCTGGCAGCGGAAGCTCTGGCATCTGGCGCGATGGTTACTCGATACACATCCTGTACCGGCAAACTACAAGAACCAGGAGGCCGGCGAGGAAACGGAAGGTAAGGTGAGTATAATGTGTGCGGAATGCCACAATAGGGGACCAGCATGGGATATTGAACAAGTTGTGGAACGAATTGTCTGAGCTTGCATTATTTCCTATGGGAAATCTTGCTTTGCTAGACGAGTAACTTGGTTTATAAGCACTCCCATAACTGATTGTTCTCTTAAACCAAGGTTCCACTGTATCTGAGTAGTAATGCATTTACCGATTCACAAATTAGGTTCCCTCATAGGGGCAGAGCAGGGTACTAGTTGCTGGTAGTGGTGAGCGAGCACTACCATACTCTGGACTCATAACAAGCAGTTGGATGCTTGGATGGGTGCAACACAAGTAACGAGTATAATGGAAGTCAATGGGGAACTTGAGCATTTTTCCAGAAAATTTCCTGGAAAAATGTTCAAAAGCCCAACTGATTTCCATAATACTCACATGCTCAAGTCGTGCCCATCCGAGCATCCAACTGCTGGTTACGAGCACAGAGCATGGTAGTGCCCGCTCATCACTAGTTGCTAAGTGAGAGGTCTGGGGGAAGGGGGGGGGTATACATTATCTGTGAACATGCTAAGGCCCCCTTCAGACGTCAGTGATTCCGCTATGTATGTTGTCCGTTTTCATACTTACCAAAGACACGGACATACGCAGACCCATTAAAATCAATGGGTCTGCGCACACATCAGTGTTTTCCCAAGGGCTGTGTGTCTACATAGAGCACACGCGTGTCCATGTGCTCTGCACGGAGACAAGTCTGTTTTTTTCCAACAGCACTGATGTCACACGGACTACACAGTGATGGGATCCGTGTGACACGTACCGGAGAAAACACACTTCTGTCACTTGATTCAGGTCCCGCTCATTGTGCTCATGCATATTCACTGCACCGCAGACCCGGAAGCAGCAGCACCATGGACAGCAGAGTTGGGGACAGGTGATTAAAAGCTTCCTGATCTCTGTGTGCTATCACAGAGAACATGTGTACCAAAATCATGGCACATATATGGCCATATGCACCTTCAACATGTCCGTGAAAAACGTGTTTTCTTCGGCGCTCTATTGGGAGACCCAGACGATTGGGTGTATAGCTACTGCCTCCGGAGGCCACACAAAGCATTACACTAAAAAGTGTAAGGCCCCTCCCCTTCTGGCTATACACCCCCAGTGGGATCACTGGCTCACCAGTTTTCTGCTTTGTGCGAAGGAGGTCAGACATCCACGCATAGCTCCACTGTTTAGTCAGCAGTAGCTGCTGACTATATCGGATGGAAGAAAAGAGGGCCCATATAGGGCCCCCAGCATGCTCCCTTCTCACCCCGCTTGTGGTTTGTAAGGTTGAGGTACCTATTGCTGGTACGGCGGCTGGAGCCCACATGCTGTTTTCCTTCCACATCCCCCTGAGGGGCTCTGAGGAAGTGGGATCTTACCGGCCCCAAAGCCCTGAGGCCGGGCTCCATCCACAGACCCATAGAACCTGCTGGATGTGGAGCGGGAGTGCCGTTCAGGGACAAGGCCCTGCAACTTTCAGGTACTCTGTGTCCCCGTACACACAGGCACAGCACACTCCAGACTTGCTGGGTGTGCTAGTGCGCCGGGGACAGTAAAGGGTTACAGTCACTGCAGCCTAGCTGAGTGACTTTATGTATGGGGAACTACCGCGCCGGACGCTCCGGGAGCGGCGGCGCGGCTGAGACTTGTAGTGCGCCGGGGACTTAGCGCCGACCGCGCTTTTACGGCGGCGGCGCTTATAAATCCAGTCCCCGGCTTTTGCGGCCTAGCGCCGCTTCGTTCCCGCCCCCACCCTGTCAATCAGGGTAGGGGAGAGACGCTGTACAATCAGCAGCGCCGAGGGCTGGAGCCTTATTTACATGCTCCAGCCCTCTCACTGGACACTGTGGGTCGCCGATTTCCCGCTCTGACTTGGGGGCACGCCCACGGCCCGCCCCTACTCACACGAGCTGGAGAAGGACGCCGGCAGCCATTCCTGCAGTCCGAGCTGAGAGATCGGACTCTGGGCAACCAAGCACAGGACTAGGGCGACCACACACCCGCTTATAGGCGGGCGGTAAGCGGCACCTGAAGTGCTGACCCCACTAAATACCGCAGTTGTCCATTTGTATTTTTATGCTTACACTGCATAGGTCGCTATTTTTGGCTATATGCCCTCTTAGATGGCGACACATCAGCAGCAGGAAAGCAGGGGTGCTAAGGCACAGGCTTTCTATGCTGCTTGTATTGCATGTACTGAAGTGTTCATGTGTATTTATGCTTGTATGCTATACACTGCACTGTACGGTCGCTAGTCTGGGCTATTTTCGCCTAGAATGACTAGACTACAGCAGCAGAAAAGCAGGGGTGCTGAGGCACAGGTTTTTTCTATGCTGCTTGTATTGCAGGGGTTGCAGTGTTCATTTGTACTTATGCTTGTATGCTATACATTGCACTGTATGGTCGATATTCTGGGCTATATTCCCCTAGATGGCTAGTCTACAGCAGCAGAAAAGCAGGGGTGCCAAGGCACAGGCTTTCTATGCTGCTTGTATTGCATGTGCTGCAGTGTTCATTGTACTTTATGCTTGTATGCTATACATTGCATTGTACGGTCGCCATTCTTGGCTCTATGTCCTAGATGGCTAGTCGGCAGCAGCATATAAGCAACACAGGCTTTCGATGCTGTTTTTACTGCATGTGACACTGTTCCACGGCACTGAACCCCATTGTGTGCAATGCTCCCCTGGAGCACTTGGTCAGCCGGGGTCTCTACTAGACGTGGCCAAAGGAACCACCTGTCAACCCTGTCCAAGGACAGGGATGGAGTTGCATGGGCAAATCATTCCCTGGCCACCCTCATTGGGAATAAAATCGGTTCCCCGGGGGGGGTCCCAGGAGGCTCTCTGTATGATGAGGCAGACGTAGCTCATCAGGACTTTGATCCTGACAACGCTCTCAATCCGGATACACCGGATGGTGACGCCATAAGGAATGATCCTATAGCGTCCATCAATGGAATGTTGGATCTTTCTCCCTCAGCTCCCCCAGCGGAGGAGTCAGCTTCACAGCAGGAGAAGTCCCATTTCAGTAGCTCAAACGTATTTTGAGTTTTTTTCTGGCCACGCTGACTTCAGAGAAGCAGTCCAGGAACACCACGCTTACCAGATAAGCGTTTTCTCCAAACGTATTAAGGATACACGTTATCCTTTTCCCCCTGACGTGGTCTAGCGCGGGACCCAGGGTCCAAAGGTGGATTCTCCAATCTCCAGGCTTGCGGCTAGAGCTATAGTTGCAGTGGAGATGGGACTTCACTTAAAGATGCCAGACAGATAGACTGTGGTTGAAATCTGTCTATGAGGCTATCGGCGTGTCGGTTGCTCCGGCATTTACAGCCGTATGGGCACCCTAAGCTTTTCAGCTGTCCTTGCACAGCTGGTCTTGAGCATATGTACATTTGTGCCGCAGGGGCGTCCGTATCCTCGCAATGTCTGCATTGCGACTTACCCTATTAATGCTGTCCTGGAAGGACAGTCGAGGTTTCGGTCCTTCCCAAGCTCGGGCAGGTCCCAATTGTCCTCGTCCAAAGGAGCTGAAAATCCTCAGAGGGGCTCGGTTTCCGGGGGCTCAATCACGCCCAAGGAAGGCAGCCGGAGGAACCGCTACCAAGGCGGTCTCCTCATGACTCTCAGCTCTCTCATCTCTCCGCATCCGCGGTTGATGGCAGACTCGCTCGCCTTTGGCGACATTTAGCTGCCACAGGTCACAGACCGGTGGGTGAGGGACATTGTGCCCACGTGCACAGGACAGAGTTCTGTTCTCGTCCTCCGACTCGATTCTTCAGAACGTCCCCACCTCCCCACCGAGCCGATGCTCTTCTGCAGGCAGAAGGAGTGGTAATCCCTGTTCCTCTTCAGGAACAAGACACGGTTTTCCTCCAATCTGGTTGTGGTGCCAAAAAAGGATGGCTCTTTCCGTTCCGTTCTGGACCTAAAACTGCTCAACAAGCACGTGGAGGCCAGGCGGTTCCGGATGAAACCCTCCGCTCCGTCATTGCCTCAATGTCTCAAGGATATTTCCTAGCATCAATAGACATCAAAGATGCTTATCTCCACATGCCGATTGCTACAGAGCACCAATGTTTTCTACGTTTCGTGATGGGAGACGACCATCTTCAGTTCGTAGCTCTGCCATTCGGTCTGGCGACAACCCCACGGGTGTTCACCAAGGTCATGGCGGCAGTGGTAGCAGTCTTGCACTCACAGGGACACTCTGTGATCCCTTACTTGGACGATCTACTTGTCACAAGAGGCATGCCAATTCAGCCTGAATGTTGCGCTGGAGACTCTCCAGACGTTCGGGTGGATCATCGACTTCTCAAAGTCAAACCTGTCACCGACCCAATCACTAACGTCTCTTGGTATGGAGTTTCATACTCTCTCAGCGATAGTGAAGCTTCCGCTGGACAAGCAGCGGTCACTACAGACTGGGGTGCAGACTCTCCGTCAAGGTCAGTCGCACTCCTTAAGACGCCTCATGCACTTCCTCGGGAAGATGGTGGCGGCAATGGAGGCGGTTCCGTTTGCGCAGTTTCATCTGCGTCCTCTTATTGGGACATTCTCCGCCAATGGGACGGGAAGTCAACATCCCTGAACAGGAAAGTCTCCTTTTCACAGAAGGACTCTCTGCAATGGTGGCTTCTTCCCACCTCATTATCACAGGGAAGATCCTTCCTACCACCGTCTTGGGCGGTAGTCACGACAGGCGCGAGTCTGTCAGGGTGGGGAGCAGTTTTTTCTCCACCACAGGGCTCAGGGTACGTGGACTCAGCAGGAGTCCACCCTTCAGATCCATGTTCTGGAAATCAGAGCAGTGTATCTTGCCCTACTAGCCTTCCAGCAGTGGCTGGAAGGAAAGCAGATCCGAATTCAGTCGGACAACTCCACAGCGGTGGCATACATCAATCACCAAGGAGGGACACGCAGTCGGCAAGCCTTCCAGGAAGTCCGGCGGATTCTGACGTGGGTGGAAGCCACGGCCTCCACCGTATCCGCAGTTCACATCCCCGGCGTAGAAAACTGGGAAGCAGACTTCCTCAGCCGCTAGGGCATGGACGCAGGGGAATGGTCCCTTCGCCCGGACGTGTTTCAGGAAATCTGTAGCCGCTGGGGAAGGCCGGACGTCGACCTAATGGCGTCCAGGCACAACAACAAGGTCCCAACCTTCATAGCACGGTCTCGCGATCACAGAACTCTGGCGGCAGACGCCTTAGTGCAAGATTGGTCGCAGTTCCGGCTCCCTTATGTGTTTCCACCTCTGGCACTCTTGCCCAGAGTGCTACGCAAGATCAGATCCGACTGCAGCCGCGTCATACTCGTCGCCCCAGACTGGCCAAGGAGGGCGTGGTATCCGGATCTGTGGCATCTCACGGTCGGCCAACCGTGGGCACTACCAGACCGACCAGACTTACTGTCCCAAGGGCCGTTTTTCCATCGGAATTCTGCGGCCCTGAACCTGACTGTGTGGCCATTGAGTCCTGGATCCTAGGGTCTTCAGGATTATCCCAAGGGGTCGTTGCCACCATGAGACAGGCTAGGAAGCCCACGTCCGCTAAGATCTACCACAGAACGTGGAGGATATTCTTATCCTGGTGCTCTGCTCAGGGAGTGTCTCCCTGGCCTTTTGCATTGCCTACCTTTTTTTCTTTCCTGCAATCTGGGTTAGAAAAAGGTTTGTCGCTCGGCTCCCTTAAAGGGCAAGTCTCGGCGCTATCCGTCTTTTTTTCAAAAGCGTCTAGCACAACTTCCTAAGGTGCGCACGTTCCTGCAGGGGGTTTGTCATATTGTACCCCCGTACAAGCGGCCGTTAGATCCATGGGATCTGAACAGGGTACTAGTTGCCCTCCAGAAGCCGCCCTTCGAGCCTCTGAGGGAGGTTTCACTTTCTAGACTATCACAGAAAGTGGTTTTTCTGGTAGCGATCACATCTCTTCGGAGAGTGTCTGAGCTAGCAGCGCTGTCATCCAAGGCTCCTTTCCTGGTCTTCCACCAGGACAAGGTAGTGCTGCGCCCCATTCAGGAGTTTCTCCCGAAGGTGGTATCCTCTTTTCATCTTAATCAGGATATCTCTTTGCCTTCGTTTTATCCTCATGCAGTTCATCGGTATGAGAAGGATTTACATTTGTTAGATCTGGTGAGAGCACTCAGAATCTACATTTCCCGCACGGCGCCCTTGCGCCGTTCGGATGCACTCTTTGTCCTTGTCGCTGGTAAGCGCAAAGGGTCGCAGGCTTCTAAAGCCACCCTGGCTCGATGGATCAAAGAACCAATTCTTGAAGCCTACCGTTCTGCTGGGCTTCCGGTTCCATCAGGGCTGAAGGCCCATTCTACCAGAGCCGTGGGTGCATCCTGGGCATTACGACACCAGGCTACGGCTCAACAGGTGTGCCAGGCAGCTACCTGGTCGAGTCTGCACACTTTCACCAAACATTATCAGGTGCATACCTATGCTTCGGCGGACGCCAGCCTAGGTAGAAGAGTCCTGCAGGCGGCAGTTGCCTCCCCGTAGGGGAGGGCTGTCTTGCAGCTCTAACATGAGGTATTTCTTTACCCACCCAGGGACAGCTTTTGGACGTCCCAATCGTCTGGGTCTCCCAATAGAGCGCCGAAGAAGAAGGGAATTTTGTTACTTACCGTAAATTCCTTTTCTTCTAGCTCTTATTGGGAGACCCAGCACCCGCCCTGTTGTCCTTCGGGATTTTTGGGTTTTTTTCGGGTACACATGTTGTTCATGTTGAACGGTTTTTCAGTTCTCCGATGTTACTCGGAGTGAATTTGTTTAACCAAGTTATTGGCTTTCCTCCTTCTTGCTTTTGCACTAAAACTGGTGAGCCAGTGATCCCACTGGGGGTGTATAGCCAGAAGGGGAGGGGCCTTACACTTTTTAGTGTAATGCTTTGTGTGGCCTCCGGAGGCAGTAGCTATACACCCAATCGTCTGGGTCTCCCAATAAGAGCTAGAAGAAAAGGAATTTACGGTAAGTAACTAAATTCCCTTCTTCTCCATGGACGTGTGAAAGAGGCATTACATAGTAAATTTTATAGGGCTGCTAAAAAGTGGTGGGTACAGTCTCGTCTTAAAGAGATCAGTGACGTATGGAGTCTTATCCCCAATACGACACTTGGGGGATAAGTGCCGAGCCAGAAATGTATCCACAGACCACATCTTGGCCCTACGTCGATGAGCTGCAGAGTGGGGGGAAAGTGCTGCAAATTAAGCTCTCCTGTCAGGAAGAATTTCTATCTCGTGTAGACATCGCTGGAAGAAGTGACTCACATTTTTCCCATCAAACGTCTTCAGCTTGAGTCGAAAAAAAAATGCTCGAGGTTGAGCATACGAACTGGAAAGTAGATACTCAATAGAAATAAGGAAGAGTCCAAGTATTTTGGAAGGATCGAAGCTGCCAGACTACTGATTACACGGGTAACCGGAGGTCTGGGGGGTTTATTTTTCTCTGTGCTGAATAGGAGCTGATGTGCAGTTGTACAAGGTAAACACAAATAGCTGTGCCACACCAGTATGGTGGAAAGTGTCAAACAAGGGAAACGTGTACAAAGAAGACTATGAAGACCATACTAAAGAAATAAGGTTTATTCCAAACATCATATGTAGGACAGAACAATCAAATAAGCTTCAGGACGGGGCTGCACCATCTCTATGGACTTAACTTGTGTCTACTTTCACCCTCAAAACTAATGTCGATTCAGAGATAAAACCCCATTATGCAGATGCTAATTGCCCCACTTTAGGGAAGAAAATCTAGTTCTCTGGATTAACATCCCATTACATAATATACCCATAACCTCGAGTATATTTATCAACAAAGGCATCTAGGCCCCCTTGTACTTTAGTATTTTATAGTGAATCAATCTAAGGACCAGGGGGCATACACTGCGAATGGAAGAAAAGCGATTCCGGCAGATAAATAGGAAAGGGTTCTTTACAGTTAGAGCAGTCAGACTGTGGAATGCCGACCACAAGAGGTAGTAATGGCAGATACTATAACAGCTTTTAAAAAAGGGCTGGATGATTTCCTCAGTACACGCAACATTGTTAGGTATAAGTGACAAAATGTATAATTGGTGGAGGAAGGTTGAACAAGATGGACCCAGGTCTTTTTTCAACCTATGTAACCATTACAACATGTGGCAGAATTCCAAAGTCTTTCTGCTTTAACAGTAAAGAATCAAAGATTGTGATGACTGAAGTGTGTACACACTCAAAATGAGTTGATTACTTGGAGGAGAACTTACATGCTTAGTTCCCACATGTAATTTATATGATGGTGGCACTGAGTCTTCCAGTGTTTGACATTATTTAATCTGCATTCTGATGGGCTGCAATACCTCAATATCACTAGAGCAGAGTGTAGGTTTTTTTATTTTATTAATAGAACATGCTTGACTATAGCATTTAAAGGGAATCTGTCATCACGTTTTTGCCACGTAATTTGAGAGCAGCATAATGTAGAGATTAGTGATGAGCGAGCACTTCCATGCTCTGGTGCTCAGTACTTGTAACAAGCAGTCGTGTGCTCAGATGGGCTTGGCTTGTGTACTGAGTATAATGGAAGTCAATGGGGGAAATCAAGCATTTATCCACGAAAATCTTCCATAAAAATGCTTGAATTCCCCCATTGACTTCCATTATACTCAGTACACAAGTTGAGCCTGTTCGAGTGGCCGCTGCTTGTTATGAGTACCGAGCATGGTCGTGCTCATTTATCAGTAGAGGCCGACCTGGATTCCAGTGATGTCACTTACTGAGCTCCTAGCTATAGTCTTGATGAAAACCTCTGTTTTATCAGCAGGAGATTATCACTGGGGGAATAATAAACCTGCTGTCATGTAGTACTCTGTATAACCCCACCCCCACCCCGTAGCAGCTTTTTGCCTATGCACAGTGTACACAGAAAACTGTCAATCTGGTGTGGGTGGGGTTATACAGAGCTTAGCTTTTAGAGAACTGTTAGTAAAACTGCTGGAAACATGCCAGTAAAGTGATACATTGCTGGAATTGTGGTCTCTGCCCCTACATCACACTGCTGTAAGATGGGGAAGCAAAAACCTGGTGACACATTCCCTTTCAAAGGGGTTTCCAGTAATGGAAAACCTTTATAAATATGAAGATTCCTGGAAGTCACCTAAAGATGTATACCTAATAGAATGGCAAGAAAGGCAAAATCATGACCGCAAGTGTGTTAATAAAACTGATATAAAGGAATGTGCACACGTTGCACTTTACAGTACCCGCAAAGAGACATTTCTGAAATGTTGCATGTTTTATTTCCTTGGAGATTTGCAGCAGATTTAAATCTGCAGTATCTCAATTTTTACAGCGTATTTCACCCATGCTAGTGAGTGGGGAAAAATGCACAACAAAAACACGCATATTTTACATAAGCTTTCAAATACAAACAGGACAAGGGGATCTTTAGGTGAGGAGGGGACAGGGCACAGCACCCAACTGTTATGCCAATAGCACTGGCTTCATCAGGGGTGCAGAGTTCCTATCTAATATGCTTTATACAGTCTGTACATAGGTAGCTGGAGCGTGCAATGAACAAGCTCTGAGAATGCGCATACAGCAATGTTACCTGGCCATACTCACCCAAGATAATTGGGCTGTACTGACCCAAGTCCAACGGCATAGATGAGCGGACTAAACTGATCAAGGCAAACTGCATAGATTATCAGGCAGCATGTCCATTCTTTTTGCGTTTTGTCCCTGTGTTTCGGAGGACTGGCAAATAAATCCCCTACTGACTCAGGGTTGGCGGGGGAATGATCACTGGTATCTAGCCAGATGCCAGTCCCCATATAAAATCTATGGGGACCAGAATCCGGTTCAAAGGGGTAGGAGCAAGCGCTTCATACTTACTGAGTCAATGGGGCACCTGTCACACTGCTCCAGTGGCCTCTCATTCTTCCCTGGCCGCTCATTAGGCTCATACCGCCGTCTCTCATTGGTTGCACTCAAATGAGCCCCCTGTGGTGGGCAGGTCTATATTGTACAGTAAAAAAAATAATAAAAAAAGAAAAATTGGTGCATGATCCCCCATATTATGATACCAGCACAGATAAAGCCTGACAGCTGGGGGGCTGGAATTCTCAGGCTGGGGATACCCATGGTTATTAGGCACCTCCCAGCCTAAAAACATCAGCAGCCGCCCAGAATTGCCGCATCCATTAGTTGCGACAGTCCCGGCTCTTCCTATTGCCCTGGTGCGGTGGCAATTGGGGTAATGAGGGAGTTAATGGCAGCCCACAGCATCTACTAAGTTTCTAGATTAGTGATGGAAGGTGTGTATGTGACACCCACATCACTAATCTGAAAGTGAAAGTAAGTAAACAAACACTGAAAAAAAATCATTTATTTGAATTAAAAGACAAAAAAGCTCTCTTTCACCACTTTATTAACCCCTAAAACAACCCTGCAGGTCCGATGTAATCCTCACAAGGTTCCACAACGCTTCCACCACTGCTAAATCTCACAGCAAGCACCATAGAACATGGCTGCCCGCTGTGAGCTCCACGCAGCGACTGAAGTGAGCTGCGCGATCAGCGGTGACGTCACTCAGGTTAGCCTCTGCCACAGCTGGACTCCTCCACCTGTGACTGCAAATCACCTGAGTGATGTCACCGCTGATTGCGTGGCTCACTTCAGTCGCTGCGTGGAGCTCATAACGGGCAGTCACTGGGAGCTTCAGATGTAGCGTTTTTGCCACAGGTGTGTTTCTTGGGGGCCAAAAAACGTGAATTTTTGTGGTCACCACAAAGATGCAACTTGCGCACATAGCCTAAAGGGTGCTTTACACGCTGCGACATCGCTAGCTATAGCACCCGCCCCCATCGTTCGTGTGACATTTGGTGCTCACTGCCGTAGCGAACATTATCGCTACGGCAGCGTCACACGCACATACCTTGTCAGCGACGTTGCTGTGACCGCCGAACAATCCCTCCCTCAAGGGGGAGGTGCGTTCGGCGTCACAGCGACGTCACTAAGCGGCCGGCCAATAGAAGCGGAGGGGCTGAGATGAGCGGGATGTAACATCCCACCCACCTCCTTCCTTCCGCATTGCCGGTAGACGCAGGTAAGGAGATGTTCGTCGCTCCTGCGGTGTCACACATAGCGATGTGTGATGCTGCAGGAACGACGAACAACATCGTACCTGCAGCAGCGATATTAAGGAAAGTAGCGACGTGTTAACGATCACCGTTTTATAACGATTTTGCAATCGTTGCTCCTTGGTGTCACATGCTCGATGTAGCGACCAGTGCTGGATGTGCGTCACTAACGACGTGACCCCGACGATATATCGGTACAGATGTCGCAGCGTGTAATGCACCCTTTACAGCGTAGATAGTCGTATTGAGCTGACCAAGTCCTACAGCATAGATAATCAGGCTGCAGTGACCAAGTCCAACAGTGTAGATAATTGGGCTGCACTGACCATGTCCATCGGCACAGATAATCGGACAACACTGATCAAGGCAAACAGTGTAGATAATCAGGCTGCACTGACCAAGTCAAGGCTGGTTTCACATCAGCGATTTTTTTTTTTTTTGTTTTGAGACAAAAAACGCAAACTGCATGTGACTGGACCCTGTTGAATTTGAGTTGAACGCATGCATTTACTGGATATTGGCATCTGGAGATTCCTGTGTGTGAATGTAGAGGACAGAAAGCAAGACAACAGCGCCATCTAGTGGAAGAAAAGTTCTATTGCCTCATTCACACAAATGATTTGACAACTGGAAATAACTCCAATAGAATAAAGATGGTTATCAAATACAGTATGTATATTTAGCAACGATATGGGAACAGTTTTTTGGAGCTTGTCTGCCTGAAAAAAAAACAAAAAAAACCTTTTGATAGGCTCTGTCTCACCATTTCTATTCTAAAATCACTTTGTTAGTCATATATTTAGGCCCGTTTCACACGTCAGTGAAAAACAGTGACGTTTTTCACTGGCGTGTAAAACACGTACATGTCCCTGCGTGTGCCGTGATTCACGGCACACGTGGGTTGTCTAAGTGCAATCCGGGCTCCGTTCTCCGTGGCCCGTGATTGCACTTAGAAAACAACTCACCTGCTCCCGCTCTCCATGGTGCTGATCGCTCCCGCGGTGCAGCATCCGGCCGGCGGTGACCCCCGCAGCAGCTGCTTCCGGGTCGGCTGTGTCGCGCATAATGAATATGCGTGACAATAATGAGCCGGCTCAGAAGCTGCAAGCTGCACGGGCTGCAGAGGACATCGCTGGACGCCTGGTGAGTAAAAATGATTTCGTTTTTTTCTGGCACGTGTTTCACAGACCACACCACTGTGTGGTCCGTGGAACATCAGTGATGCCAGAAAAAAATGGACATGTCTCCGTGCAGCAATCACGCACACGCGGGTACGCCGCACGGAGACACGTGCAGTGAAAAATCACTGACGTGTGAGCAGACCCATTCATTATAATGGGTCTGTGTATGTCAGTGATTCTGGTATGTAGAAAAAAAAGCACAAACGTACCAGAATCACTGACGTGTGAAAGGGGCCTTAGTCTGTTGAGCTTTTTTCCCCTTTAGGCTGCAGACACATTGGCGTATGGCATCCGATGCTAATTTTTTTTAGGGACCACATCACATTTGAAGTGACTTTCAGAGGCCTAGGTGACAAAAAATACCCAATGATGACATCATTCTAAAAACTGCACCCCTCAAAGTGTTCAAATCCATAATCAAGTTTATTAACCCTTTAGATGCTTCACATGAACTAAGGCAACGTGAAAGGAAAAAATGAAAAGTATACTTTTTCCAAAAAAATGTTACTGTAGCCCAAAATTTTGCATTTTCACAAGAGTAACAGGAGAAAATGCACAATACAATTTGTTGTGTAATTTCTCCTGAGTACAGGGTACCCCACATATGGTGGAAAACTACTGTTTGGGCACACTGCAGGGTTTGGAAGGGAAGGAGCGCCATTAGACTTTTGGAGTGCAAAATTGTCTATAATACATAGCGGATGCCATGTGACATTTTCAGAGCCCCTGATCTACTTAAACAGTGGAAACCCCCCACAAGTGACCCCATTTTGGAAACTAGACCCCTGAAGAAATGTATTTAGATGTGTGACAAGCGAGGAGGACCATGCTCAAGTGCTCAGTAGTCATAACAATTGGACGCTTGGACAGGCTTGAGTATTGAGTATAATGGAAGTCAATGGGGAACTCAAGTAATTTTCCAGAAGATTTTCCCCTTTAAGAAAACAAAAAACGCCAATATGCACTACAGTAAAGTATGATCATAGGAAAAGTGACTAATGCACCACAATACGCAAATGAGTAATATATCAGATACAAAAGTAAGAGGCATGAGCTCTGTGTTCGCACATGAATCTACCTTCCTAGTCCCCAGATTTATAGGCTCCAAAGCGTTCAACTCGTACCTGAGGGTATGTGCGCACGTTGCTTTTTACCTGCTTTTTACCTGCTTTTTTGCTGCTTTTTCTTCTGCGCTGTTTAATGCCAAAATGGATGTGTTCTTCTATTCAAGCAAAGTCTATGGGAATTTGGGTTTCTTGTTCACACTATGTTGTTCAAAATGCTGCCTTTTTGAGGCAGAACTTTGGTCAAAAACTCAGCTTTTCAAAGAAGCAACATGTCAATTGTTTTTGCCATTTGGGATTTGCACTGCAAAGCTGAGTTTTTGACCAAAGTTCTGCCACAAAAAGGCAGCATTTTGAACAACATAGTGTGAACAAGAAACCCAAATTCCCATAGACTTTGCTTGAATAGAAGAACACATCCATTTTGGCATTAAACAGCGCAGAAGAAAAAGCAGCAAAAAAGCAGGTAAAAAGCAGGTAAAAAGCAACGTGCGCACATACCCTAAAGGAGACATCCAAAATGATGAGCCTGGTTCATGAATTCGGGACATTAAAAAAAGAAAAGGTTTTTGTTTTTTTTTGTTTTATATATATATATATATATATATATATATATATATATATATATATATATATATATATATATATATATAAACAACCCTTTAGACCAAAAACTCATGTTTTGCAAAATATTGCAAAAATTATACCTAAATGCTTGGTGTAACAGAATCAATTGCGGGAAAGAGGAGGGAATAGGGATGGAATAGAATACAGTTGGAGTACACTTCTCAAAAACTCGCCAATGTTAACGTCCGAAAAACCCTAAACTACCCCCATAATGCTAAACTAAAATGAAACAAAAAAAAAAATACAGGAGAACATATATGAAGTATATGTCCAAAAAGGCACAAATTGAAAGATGAATTTGGTGCATACAGTAGGCGTAAAAAAAAAAAAAAAAAAAAAAAAATGTAAACACAACAAGAAACAGGCGCAAATGGAATAATGAATTGGACAAATTATATTTGCTTTTACAACAGGTAACAGTGATGGCACAACATTTTCCTAAACGTTTTATTTGACCACAAAGATATTTATGCTATGTGCACACGCTGAGTATTTCATGTAGAAGTTTTCTGCACCAAATCTGCAATTTCTGGCAGAAAAACGTACCAAAAACTTGCGTTTTTTCATAATGAAGTCAATGGGTGGAGGGGCTGAAAAACAAAGGCAAAAACACTGAAAGAATTGACATGCTGCAGATTATTTTCTGCACCAAATCTGCAAGGAAAAAATAAGCAACATTTGCACAACACTTAAGAATTCTCACTGACTTTGCTGGCATCAGGATAGACATGCAGATTTGTGACAAAACAGCACCATAAAACACATGAAAAACTCATCAAAAAATGCACTGTGTGCACACAGCCTAGACTGCTCACATTAACCCCTATGTGTCACACAGCTTAGGGAAAACTTTAATTAATTCCTCCTCCTCCAGGTGTAACTCATTACTTATATCCTGGTGGAAAGGGCTCAGCTCACTGTAGAGCAGGGCGATCACAATGGATTTGGGTGAGACATGTTGAGCATTTCTAGAATGGAAGCGTTTCTTCAAGTCTTTCTACAGATTTTAGGGTTTTGGTTTTATTACCTGAGACACTTCTGCCAGTATTGTCTGCAGGTTTAGGCCGGAAACTTGTGAGCGTGTCTCCTTCATTCTCCATTCTCTGTTTTATTCTCTGCTCCTACTGCCTTTTTAAAGCTTTAAAGAAAGGATTTCAACTTAAGGCCTCATTCAAATCTGCGTCCCCTTATTTTTAGGTTCTTGTTTGTACCTGGTTTTTGACCATAAGTTAAAGGAGAGACGGAGATAATTGAAACAAGTCTCTTAATTTTTGTTTTAGTTCCTCCTGTATACAAAAAAAGATGGTGTGCTTTTTGCCTTTAAAGTTTTGTGATGGGCCCAGGGTGCTCTTCATGTTCTATTTGGATTACAGCTGATGAAGAAAAAATAATATATAATATATATATATATATATATATATATATATATATATATATATATATATATATATAATCTATCTATCTCTTTCGTGTGTGTACATACATTATATATAGGTGTGTGTACACACACACACACACACACACACACACACACACACACACACACACACACACACGTGTATATATATTTGTGGGGTTTTTTTTATATTATTTTTTTTTTTTGCATTAATTGATAATTGGGTTCACGTCTCCTGTAAGGAATTAATATTATGTACTGATCCTAGTAGCAAGAAACCATATAGACTCAGTTGGTAGTCCTGTGTATAGAGCAATTCTCCAGAGAGGCAATATCTGTGATCTGTTTTACTATTCTCAAGTGTATGAGCACATATTTTTTTTTTTTTAACAATATCACTCATATCTTTATTTTCCCAGTTTTTTTGATGGGTGGATACATGAATTAGATACTAGAAATATCCCAAAGTGTAAAGCTCCTTTTTCTATTTCTGCTACCTAGTATCTTAGGCTCAAGACACACACTGGCATTTAGCATCTGATGTGTTATGCTAATGACTCCCGCTCTGCTGTGAGTGTAAAGGTCCAGTCACACACAACGACTTACCAGCGATCCTGACAACGATACGACCTGATAAGGATCGCTGGTAAGTCGCTGCTGAGATGTCATAGTCAGGCCTAACCAACGACGCAGTAATGATAAGCAACCTGTATAACAATCTCGGCAAGCGTTGGGACAGTGTTAGGAGGTCGTTGGTAGGTGTCAAACACAGCGATGCGTATTGCTCAGCAGGACATCATCTTTGAAGAAAATGGTCCGGACTATTTGGCAACAACTAGCGATCTCCCAGCAGGGGCCTGATCGCTGGTAGGTGTCACACATGACTAGATCGCTGGCGAGATCGTTACTGCGTCACAGAATCTGTGACTCGGCAACAATCTCGTTGTGTGTGATGGGGCCTCAAGCCAAGTGTCATTATACTGTGATGTGATTCTGTGATCGGAGCACAGCTGCAGAGAGGAGGGAGGGACTAATCTCCTCATATTCTCCTTCAGCTGATGCGTATATCACACCGCACTCCAGTGTAATGCGAGCGCATTGCAATGTTTCGCTTGCACCTATAGACTTGTATTGGTGTGAAAGAAAACGAATCAAACTCCACCCGCATCATGCTGTGATTGTTTTCTCTCTGGTTAGGGCTGAGAAAAATAACGGCTCATGGGAGCGGCCCCATAGAGTAACATTGGTCTGAAAGGAATGGTTTTTGGGGTTTGGTGTTTTTTTTTTGTTTTTTGTTTTTTATCGCATTCCACTTGCACCATTTTACTTGCTGTGTGTCCTTAGCCTTACAGTTGAGATCACTTCACCTTGTATTTTTTTGCAGGGAAACAGATACAAAGACGAACGAAGTTAGAATTTCATATTGATCACACAAACCAGGTCAGTATCCCTCCACTTGCACGACGGTATTCCACTTTGCTCCTTTAATTGAAATGGCTTTAGAACATGAAGTGCATGTGACACATGATGAGTAGTAGTGCCAATTCTTGCACCTTTACAATTCTGCTTTCCTACCAAAGCAAAGCTAGATTATTGGAGCCAGATTCTGTGCAAAATAGTCTATGGCCGCACTATGATGACTGATTAAAAAAATAAAATATGAGCTACAATTTGTCTGTTTGCTGCCTAAGGCACCTACATTGATAGTTTTGGAGCATGCACTCCCCTGACACTGCGGTGTTGTGGAGACTTAATTCTGCTATACCATGCACTATTGTAGAAAACTGTGTGTGTGTGTGTGTAATATATACCCCATTTATTATCAAAGCTTCATTTAAGGCCTTACTGCTCATGCCAGTGGTACCACCTTTACTTCTAACACCAAGGGAACATGCCCTGTCACACCGGTGGACACAGACAGAAGAGGGACCCCCTGTGCAAGAACAATACTGGCCCTTATAGTCCAATAACTTAGAGGTATGCACAATCCCCCCCCCCCCCTTACTTCCTGGACCCCTTCATGGTTAAACCCATGATCTGTCCTCCTCTGCCCAGCTGGACTTCCGCCCCCACAAATGAACTGTGTGCATATGGAAATATTTCCTTTTAGGTGCAGTGTATGAGGCACATGTTGCCTGAGTATTTCTTGCCAGATTTTGTAACCATTGAGCAAAAATATCTGCCGCAAGGCACCAAGTGACATTTTCCCACATGACGTCTCCTCGACCTGCAGTATCTTTTACCCCGGTATACATAGAGGAAAGGGTTAAGTAATCTGTGATATTACTCAACGCGTTGTACACCAGTGATTTTGATTTCTGAAGTAGGAGTTGTTTAGACTTTGAAACGCATTGAATAATATCACAAAGATTATTTCTCCAGAGTATTTTTCTTCTATCCACACCGCAGCGCAGGTTAATCCTTTCCCCTACATATACAGATTCATCCTCTTGGTCTGCGGCAGCCAACGTGGTGATCTGTCATGCTTTCATGGTAGTTGTGACCCTCACAACTCTCCCAGGGGAATGTCTTCCATGCCATTTTTATTCTGGTTCCACCAGGATAAGACGTCATCTGCGCCTTTGTCTCCTCCAGACATTTATCTTCTAACCCAGGAATGGTGACACTATTGACCATAATGGCTCCCCAGACCCTGCAGTATGCAGCAGAAGGTGCCCTCCCTGTGCGTACAATGGCGCAAATTACACAATGCAATTAAAAAACACCTATGAGGTTTGCTTTTGATAAGACAAAAGATAACTCAGCGATTTCTTATCCAAAACAGGAGTATCTAGAAGATGAACCATTTCGAGATATTTCCAACTTGGACGTCAAGCTAGAAAAACTGAAACGTGAGTATCTATTAGCTTTCTGTGGGTCAAACTATATAATAAGCGAGTGAGTATTTAAGGTTATAGGATAGAACTGTAATCTGAATTTCTGTGCTCCTTGAAATGTGAAAAGCAAAGTGGTATTCCCATCTCCAAGACCATATCCAAATATGTAGTAGGTGTAAATATTAATCACATACCTCCAATTTGAAATGTAGTTAAGTTATTAAATTGCAATGTCTGTTACCTCGTGTGCAGGGCATTACAGTAGATTGGGTAGCCATGGTTACGTCCACTCATATAGTGACAGTTGCTCGTGGTTGTAACCATGGATACCTAAGCTATACTGCCCTCCATATTGTTTGAATCATGTATAGTAGGAGCCCACTGTTCTCTTGCTGAGGCTAAGATCCATTTTTGTCTTTTTCAGGTGCATTCTTGAGACATGACCCTACCAGTGATGGAGAAATAGGTAAGTCCTCTAGGTAAATCCTACTCCTTACATGACTGGCTATAAACCTAAAAATAATTGTGTGTTTGTGATTTTGGGCAAAGGGACAACATAATAATAAATACAGGCAATATAGTATGTGCTATGCAGTGCAAATAATTTACAAGAATGGGCCGTAAGTTCACAAAGATGTAATATATAAACACATCCATATTCATAATATACGAAGTGGTATAAAAACCAATGTCAGTGCAACAAGGATCATACATTACTTGTATAGAGACCTGTGGATCAGGGTATAAAACACAATGTGCATAACTATTGTAATGATCTACCACCTATCAGAAGATCTAGTGCCATATAACACATTTCAGCGCATGCCTGAAGAAGGAAGCGGCGAAACGTGCATTAGTACTGACGCCATTGCACTATGCAAGGACTTTCTGGTATGGGTTCATGTTTACACTTACTATAATCCTGTTTATTGTTTATAATCCTGTTCTTATATGGCACTAAATTAGGAGAGAAAAGGCGCAATAGGGTATTACCCGATTTACTGGGTAAAAGGTATAAGGAAATGGTGCACTCACCTGATCGGGTTGTGCCAGTCACAACCCCTTTAGTGGCATGAGCGAGTGCTAAAATGGTCCAGCAGCAGCCCTGTTGTACAAGCGAGACATCAAATTCGGAACTGGAGGAAAACAGGTTTAACACCGCGCTTGAAGACCACGAATATCAGTGTTGAACACACAATTCTTTTATTTCATTTCATTCCTACGCGTTTCGGAGACCACAACTGCCTCCTTCTTCAGGGAAAAGATCTTATATGGCACTAGGCACTTATTGGTATGATAGATCATTACTATAGGCAGGCATTTTGTTTTATACCCTGATCCACATGTCTCTATACAAGTAATGTATGATGCATGTTGCACTGACATTGGTTATGCATAGTCACTTGGTATATTAAGGACATGCGTGTATTTATATTATATTTCTCTATTTCATATTTCTGCATGTATATCCCATTGTTGTAAATTATTTGCTAAGTTGTTTTTTTTTTAAGTATTTCTTAACGCCATTATATGTGTATAATATTTTATTGTTTATATTGCTCGTTGTTTGCGCCTATTATTGCATATTCCACCTTAACACCTTTAGTGCTAGTATTTGCTTGTACAAGTGTATAGCCATATAGATACTATTGTTCCCCCTTTTGACCATTCCTACATAACTGAATAGAGAACAAAAGAAAAAAAACGAACAAACGTCTATAATAATTCCAAACTTTATTATATTAAAAACCAATAAATAGTCACATGAGACACCAACTATAGCGTCACAACCTGAGCAAATATGTATAAATGTGAAGCCCCACAGGTGTTGTGTCGGTGCATTACCTTCAGGGACTCCACTCAGCTGGATCTGGTCACAGGTAGGAGATCTTCTTCTTGTCGTGACGCCACTCTCAGTATTGCGGTCAGTGGGGACCGCCACTGCAGATTAAGGGACGCCTGGGGCTGATGATATGTGCAGTTAGTTGGAATAGCCTCCTGAGAGTGAGGCAAGCCCCAGGGCCCTGTGTAGGTGCGTAGTACCACAAGGCGCAGAATGACTCAACACAGGCAGGATGTCTTTCAGGGTTTTTTTACTCACAGTTGATAGGGTGAGTAACCCGGGCGTAGCTGGGATGAACCAAGTGGGAACCAGGTGTCCTTCAGGCTGACTTGTGAGGGTGACTACTAACTCGCCTTCCTTAGCCCTTGGTGGTTTGGGGTAACCCCGACTTTGAGTCCCTATGGGGGTCACCCAGGGAAGATGCTGCAGCCTCTCTCCCCTTCGTTTGCCGTTTGCTTGTCGCCTGGGCCAGGCCACTCCAGCTGCTTGCCTCCTGTGACCTATGGGCCCTAACTGTGGCTACGTGGCTGCGGCTTTTGTGGTGTTGTGGCGTGGGCTTTGAGAGCCCCACACCGGCAGGTTTAGCAAAAGAAAGCTGGATCTATCTCCGCTTCGGGATCTGCCGCCCGTTTGGGCCTGGTACTCTCCAGCAGTCTCCTTACTTCCCACTCCGCGCTCTCTCTCTAGCTGAGATGGGTTTCGGGTAGCACTCCTAGTTGACCGTTCTCCCCCGTCGGTAGCCACTGCGCGGACGCTGTCAGACTACAGCAGCCCAGGGGAAGGGGTCAGCTCTCCTCGGAGCTCCCTGGACTCTGCTCTGAACCAGCTCACATCTGGGACCTTCACTGCTGCTCCTGTCAGAGCTTCACTTTCCTGCTCCTCACTCCTCCACACTCTGCTGCAGACTCTAGACTGTTTACTCCTCCTTTTCCTTTTGTGCCTGCCTACGCCACCTAGCAACCAGACTCTCTTACCACACCCCTTGAGAGGAGATGGAGGCTTTTGGCCCCCTCCACTATTCCAGTGGAGGTGAAGGCTTTTCCCCCTCCTGGGATCCCCAGGGGTCCTCTCATGGGTACATGTGTGAGACCTGATCACTATGCGCCTGTGTACCACACCCCGGTCAGCCTTCTGGATTACCTGTATTGTACTGTCCCCAGCATGGGTGCCGTACTCAGTGGTGCCTGACCAGGTCAGGGGCGCCACATAAACAGTATAAGATCAACAATGATTCATTATACCACCATAGAAGGAGGGGGAAAAAAAGTAACGTGTGCAATAAAGGGTTAATAAACCATAAATAAGTGTTACTTGTCATTTGTATGTGCTGCCATAATGGGTATTACTGCAAAATTGCTAGGAGACAAGTAGATCACATAAAAGGGTTAAATTAACCATGTATAATACTGTTACTTGTCAGATGTATGTGCTGCCATAAT
This sequence comes from Anomaloglossus baeobatrachus, assembly GCF_048569485.1. Taxonomy (NCBI): domain Eukaryota; kingdom Metazoa; phylum Chordata; class Amphibia; order Anura; family Aromobatidae; genus Anomaloglossus; species Anomaloglossus baeobatrachus. Next base: position 177,596,556 of record NC_134360.1, on the reverse strand, counting down.
AAGTAGTGTGACTCCCTGGCCGGGCCAGGTAGTCACAAATAGGGCCCCGCATTACACCTTTCCCCCACAGGTAACACACAGCCATCCTTAAAACCCTAGTCACCCCCCTAAGGGCTTGATACACACCAGGGGGCGGAATCAGGTGGTTGGAAGACGCCCACCGAGGAGTTTTAGGGCAGCTTCTCACTTGCGAGTTTCTCGCAGTAGAGCAATGCGAGAAAATCTCGCATTGGAATTGGACACATGTTAGTGAATGATTCAGCTCTCATCTGCGATTTTTTTTTTTTTTTTTTTCTTTTTTTTTTTTTTTTTTTTCCCTCAGTCCAAGTCGGACTGAGAGAAAAATCGCAGCATGCTGCTTTTTTGCGAGTTTCTACTGCGAGTCTCTCCAATGCAAGTCTATGGGAGCGTGTAAAAAATCGGATGTCACGGGACGGCACTCACACCATCCTAGTGACATCCGATTTTCTAAATACATTTCTCGCATGTTTCCTAAAACACTGGAAACGAGCGATGTCTCCCAATGTCTGTCAATCACTATTCTGTCAATCGGTCTCTCCCTCTCGGTCTCTATTCTCTCTGTCGGTCCGTCGCTATCTCTGTCCCTCTCTCACAGTCTGTCGGTCATTTTCCCCTCCTCTCTCATACTCACCGTTCCCCGATCTCCAGCGCGGCGCTGCACGGCATTCACACTGCTGCGGCGGCTTTTACTATTTTGAAAAAGCCGGCCGCTCATTAAACAATCTCGTATTCCCTGCTTTCCCCGCCCACAGGCGCCTATGATTGGTTGCAGTGAGACACGCCCTCACGCTGAGTGACAGGTGTCTCACTGCAACCAATCACAGCAGCCGGTGGGCGGGTCTATACTGTGCAGTGAAATAAATAATTAAAAAAAAATGGTTTTCGGTCCCCCCCCAATTTTAATACCAGCCAGATAAAGCCATACGGCTGAAGGCTGGTATTCTCAGGATGGGGAGCCCCCCAGCCTAACAATATCAGTCAGCAGCCGCCCAGAATTGCCGCATACATTATATGCGACAGTTCTGGGACTGTACCCGGCTCTTCCCGATTTTTACCCTGGTGCGTTGGCAAATCGGGGTAATGAGTTAATGGCAGCCCATAGCTGCCACTAAATCCTAGATTAATCATGTCAGGCGTCTGAGACACCCTCCATGATTAATCTGTAAGTTACAGTAAATACACACACACACACACACACACACACACACACACACACACACACACACACACACACACACACACACACACACACACACACACACACACACACACACACACACACACACACACACACACACACACACACACACACACACACACACACGAAAAAAAATAATTTATTAGAAATAAAAAACACAAACAAATTCCCTCATCACCAATTTAATAAGCCCCAAAAAGCCCTCCATGTCCGGCGTAATCCACGGACCTCCAACGTCGCTTCCAGCATGAAGGTGACAGGAGCTGCAGCAGACACCGCCGCTCCGGTCACCTCCACACAGCAACTGAGGTGAGTAGCGCGATCAGCTGAGCTGTCACTGAGGTTAATCGCGGCCACCGCTGGATCCAGTGACAGTGGGTAACCTCAGTGACAGCTCAGCTGATCGCGATACTCACCTCAGTTGCTGTGTGGAGGTGACCGGAGCGGCGGTGTCTGCTGCAGCTCCTGTCACCTTCATGCTGGAAGCGACGCTGGAGGTCCGTGGATTACGCCGGACATGGAGGGCTTTTTGGGGCTTATTAAATTGGTGATGAGGGAATTTGTTTGTGTTTTTTATTTCTAATAAATTATTTTTTTCATGTGTGTGTGTTTATTTACTGTAACTTACAGATTAATCATGGAGGGTGTCTCAGACGCCTGACATGATTAATCTAGGATTTAGTGGCAGCTATGGGCTGCCATTAACTCCTTATTACCCCGATTTGCCAACGCACCAGGGTAAATCGGGAAGAGCCGAGTACAGTCCCAGAACTGTCGCATCTAATGTATGAGGCAATTCTGGGCGGCTGCTGACTGATATTGTTAGGCTGGGGGGCTCCCCATAACGTGGAGCTCCCCATCCTGAGAATACCAGCCTTCAGCCGTATGGCTTTATCTGGCTGGTATTAAAATTGGGGGGGGGACCGAAAACCATTTTTTTAATTATTTCACTGCACAGTATAGACCCGCCCACCGGCTGCTGTGATTGGTTGCAGTGAGACACCTGTCACTCAGCATGAGGGCGTGTCTCACTGCAACCAATCATAGGAGCCTGTGGGCGGGGAAAGCAGGGAATACGAGATTGTTTAATGAGCGGCCGGCTTTTTCAAAATAGTAAAAGCCGCCGGAGCTGTGAGAAAGCCGTGCAGCGCCGCGCCGGGGATCGGTGAGTATGAGAGAGGGCTGCTAACTTCAGTCACTCAGGAGATTAGCGGTCACCGGTGAGTCCTTCACGGGTGACAGCTAATCAGGACGCGGCACAGACAGAGCCGCAGCATGACAATGAAGTCGGGTGAAGTTCACCAGAGTTCATTCTGATTGTGCGGCTCTGTCTGTGTCTGCTGTCAGCTGCCATTAAGCTCTGCTGCATGGCTGTCTGTGTCTGCTGTCAGCGGCCATGTAGCAGAGCTGAATGGCAGATGACATAGTAAAAAATACGCATTACACTCGCATTACACACGCATTACAGACGCTAGTAAAATCATTATTCAGAAAAAGCATCGCACTTGCGTTGCACTCGGACCTAACGTGAACTAAAATCAGCCGAGTTTTTTTTCAGCCCAGTCGGACCGATTTTACTCGCATAGATGTGTTTCCAGCCTTAGACCGCTCGGGGCAGGGCAAAGTCAGTTCAGACAGATCAGTGGTAGAGATCAAGTAGAGTGGAGGTCAGGCCTGTGTCTGGGCCTGAGACAAACTGACAGGTACCAGGGTAGGAGCCCTGATTCCTTTGGCTAGGAGGCAGACGGCAGTCTCCGTCTGCAGGAGCCGGGAAGACTGCTCGGTGGAACCGTGGTGGACCCGGGACAGGGTTGTAGCCCGCCGGTACAGACCCGGGGAACCGACTCGGAAACCGGAGCACACAGGGGGGTACTCAGACCCTGAAGCTAGGTCCAGAAGCAACTGGAACTGGTTAACTGATTGGGTGGGACAGGACCTCTAGTCCTGGCCACAAAGTCCCGATTTGAAGGCAACAGCCCACCAAGGGTGATAACGGGCCACCGCCACGGCTCCTTAGGCGACAACCAGCTGGGAGCGGACTCCTGAAGTTGCAAGCACAGGCAGTCCACCATTCTAAAACAGGTGCAGGAGAAAGACAGACCACCAGCCGGGTGGGGGAACCTGAACGCAGCCGGCTGCGGGCACCGACCACAATCACCTTGGTTTACCAGAGACTTGTGTGTTTTCTAATAGTGAGTACATCAGCACCCTGCGGTCGCCCTTCTCCCTGCACTGCCAAACCCCAAAACACCAACGGGTCCTGGGGCCACCATCCCTGCCCACGGAGGGGTTAACAACTTGCTGCACAACATCTCCCCCGGGTGCCCCGTAACTGCAGCGGTGGTGTCCAATATCGCCACATACCGTGGGTGGCATCACGAACTCCGTACGGCCCAGCCCGTACATATACATCCTACATCCACCATCCCATCACCCCCCCCTTTTCACTTAGTGACCGAGACCCCCCCCCGGTCCGGAGACCCCCGAGCCACCCACAGAAGGACCGGATCTGAGCAGCTCGGCTGCCGAGAGCAGGGCGGTACAGTAGCACTGTAGAATTGCTGGGAAACAGGGAGGGCACAAACACCTGACCATGCAGCAGTGATCAAAAAGTAATAACGCAGTCTAGGTGCTGGTGCAATTGGTACACGCTGAAAAGATGTAATTACCAGACTGGTAGTGGCACCAGACACCAAGCTCAAAGTTGTGACGCCTTCCCAGACGCTGGCGTTTCGGCTTTCCTTCTTCAAGTCCCTTCTGAAGAAGGAACGCATCTTTTTATTTATCTTTTAATCTTGGTGTGTGGTATGAGACTTTCTTGAACAATATTTGTGATTTTTTTTTTTTTTTTTTTTTATTTTTTTTTTATATCTAGATTATATAGCATGTAAGGCAATGGCTCTGGAACTTGGCATTTCCAGAAGTTTGGCTGAGCTGCAGATGAGGGTGCAGGATATAATTGGCACTACTAGGAATGCCCTATCTTATAGAGACTGTGCCATGATGATGCTGGGCCGACGCTCTACTATGCGCCAGAGGTAACTACTCATACGGAGATTCTAATCTTGGATCATTGGCTGATGCAAAGTTTATACCTTTTTATGATATATAGAGATATTATCAGATATGCCTTGTGACCTTAAGACCATGTGTATCTCACTGCTGGGAGACACTGGTTGCCAATCCCAAGAAGAACACACTAAATATATGATGTGGGCACTACTGAAAGATATATTTCTGATTAACTCCAGCCAAAGTGTCTGTGTGTCTGTGTGTCTGTGTGTCTGTGTGTCTGTGTGTCTGTGTGTCTGTGTGTCTGTGTGTCTGTGTGTCTGTGTGTCTGTGTGTCTGTGTGTCTGTGTGTCTGTGTGTCTGTGTGTCTGTGTGTCTGTGTGTCTGTGTGTCTGTGTGTCTGTGTGTCTGTGTGTCTGTGTGTCTGTGTGTCTGTGTGTCTGTGTGTCTGTGTGTCTGTGTGTCTGTGTGTCTGTGTGTCTGTGTGTCTGTGTGTCTGTGTGTCTGTGTGTCTGTGTGTCTGTGTGTCTGTGTGTCTGTGTGTCTGTGTGTCTGTGTGTCTGTGTGTCTGTGTGTCTGTGTGTCTGTGTGTCTGTGTGTCTGTGTGTCTGTGTGTCTGTGTGTCTGTGTGTCTGTGTGTCTGTGTGTCTGTGTGTCTGTGTGTCTGTGTGTCTGTGTGTCTGTGTGTCTGTGTGTCTGTGTGTCTGTGTGTCTGTGTGTCTGTGTGTCTGTGTGTCTGTGTGTCTGTGTGTCTGTGTGTCTGTGTGTCTGTGTGTCTGTGTGTCTGTGTGTCTGTGTGTCTGTGTGTCTGTGTGTCTGTGTGTCTGTGTGTCTGTGTGTCTGTTTCCAGTAGTGCCCACATCATATATTTAGCGTGTTCTGCATGCCTTGTCTTAAGCCGCAAGGCAACTTGTGGCCACACAGTGTAATTTTACTCCACTATCACAACTAATTTTATATTACTTGTATGTGGTTGCTTTGCAAATCTGAACCTTCTGAGGTTGGTGCTAAGCGTGCAATGACTTCAGAATCGCCATGTGTCACCAGTCTATAGGCTTAACGCTGAATCAGCAGTGCTTTTACAGTACTTACAAAATCCTACTTGGACCACACTTGGGAAATGCTGTACCATTTTTGGCACCTGTGCAGGATAATTGGTAGGTAACCAAAGGAAAATGGGTGGACTACAGTACCAGTTTGTATACAGTTTGTTTTTTGTTTTTTTTTTGTTTTTTCCTTTCTTTAAAGGATAATGAGGTACACTGGTCAAGGTGGAAACTTTGAGAATCGTCCCTGTTGGTTGGATCGCATGAAGCCGTTATACGTCAGTCACTTGGAAATCACTTTATCTTCTAGTCTTCAATCTCCAATTACACTGCTCCCTCCTCCACCTCCCCCATCTCCTGCTGACATGGCCACCATGGAAAATACAAACCCCTATCCTGCTGCATGACAACCGTTCTCGAAGACATTGATAGTGGGGGGTTATTTTTGTTTTTGTTTTGTCTTTTAATTATTTTTGTACGCAAATGTGAGTTAATAAATGTGAATAACAAAATATTGCGTGCGTGTTTTTTGTGTATTGACTCGAACAGGCACACGGCTTTTGAATTTACTTAACCCATACTTTGTCTGCATATTTGTCGTTATGAAAAATGTATACAAATCTTCTAGGGAAAATTGGTCACTGAAAATTGGCTCTGAAAAACAATAATTTCTTGAAATGCCAGATTAAGCTGCGTTTAAAAAAAAAAAAAAAGTGTGTAAATCCCATTTGTCTTTGCTGGAACTGTAAGATTTTATTTAATACTTTAGCCTTAATTAACTTTATTTGAATAAAGACGCTCCAAAATACTTAACCATTTTTAATGGACGCAATATCTTTATAATAAAAATCAAGTAAATTATCACTTTCCACACAATTACGGCCCTTATGGAACTCAATCTTATAAGTAATGGATAGCAAAACCTAAAACGGCATTACAACAAATTATTTATCATACCATTCATTCCATGGCACTTTACATGTGAAAAGGCTATTTATAATAAAGTACAATACTACTGAACAATACAAGGTACAGGAGGAGAGGACCCTGCCCATGAGGGCTCACTGCCTACAAGGGATGGGTGAAGATACAGTAGGCGAGGACAGAGCTAGTCCTGCAGCGGCATAGTAGACTGAGGGTTACTGCAGGTTGTAGGCTTGCTGGAAGAGGTGGCTCTTCAGGTACTTTTTTTTTTTTTTTTTTTTTTTTTTTTTTTTGGAAGGTTTGCACATTAGGCAAAAGTCTGACATGTTGGGTAAGAGCGTTCCAGAGTATGGGGGAGGCATGGGAGAAATCTTGTATGCGATTGTGGGAAGTGAGATAAGATGGGAGGTGAGAACAAGATCTCGTGAGGCTTGGAGATTGCGTGCAGGTAAGCAACAAGACTAGGCCACAGATGTATGAAGGAAACAGGTTGTAGATGGCTTTATATGTCATGGTTAGGGTTTTGAACTGGAGTCTTTGGGTAATGTGAAGGGATTGGAAAAGTGGAGAGGGTAGGGGATAGGTGGTTTTGTCAGGCAACAGAGTTTAGGATAGACTGAAGGGATGTAAGAGTGTTAAGAGGGAAGACACAGAACAGGAGGTTGCAGTAGTCAAGGTGGGAGATTAGGGCATGCACTAGTGTTTTTGCAGATTCTTGGTTAAGGAATGTATGGATCCAGGAAATATCTTGGCGTTAGCCAAGCACTTTCCAGCACCTGCCATGTGGCTTGAAGGGCAGAGCACAGTTGAGTGTTACCCCAAGGCAGTGAGCTTGCTGGACTGGTGTAAGTAAACTATGATGGATACGTCTGTTTGGGAGGGGAGTTTTGAGTGAGATTGATGGGGAAAGATGAGTTCTGTTTTTATCCATGTTTTAGGAATCAAGTGGAGAAAGGATGAAATGGCAGACAGCCATTGTAGGATTCTAGTTAGTAAAGAGGTGATATAGGTTTGAAAGAGGTAGATCTGTGTGTCATCAGTGTATAAATGACACAAAGGAATGAGACTCTATGAGCTGTCCCAGGCCAAAAATGTAGATGGAGAAGAGCAGAGGTCTAAGAATTGAAATTTTGGGGGAACACAGACAGGGGGTGAGATGAGGAGGTAGTGTGAGAGAGGTATGAAGAGATCCAAGAAAGGGCCAAGTCTGATGCCAAGAGATGATGACAGAATCTAGCACAAGGGATTAGTCCACTGTCTCAAAGGCTGAGAACAGGTCCAGAAGGAGGATGAGCATGGTGTTGCTTGGCTTTGGCAGTTAGTAGGTCTTTGGTAACCTTTTTAGTTGGAGCAGTTTTTCAGTTGAACGATGCATTCAGAAGCCAGATTGTAACAGGTCAAAGACAGAACAGGAGGAGAGGTGTGGGGACAGATGTTACTGTTCCAGTAATTTTGAGGCATAGGGGAGAATGCATCTGGTTACCTTTCACCTCTTCTGGTCTAATTGATTGTGATACACTTAAATGAGGCATTTAGATGATGCACAGCAAATAACACCAATTTTCAAGGTTAACTGTAGAAAATATTTTATTACTTTTGACATACAAAGTTTCAGAGTAACAACTGCATTTTATGTTTTCATACACTGACAATATTGTTACATATGTCTTTAAAAAAATACTGTAGTAAGGAAAATATCAACATTATAACATTACATTGGAATGTAAGTTCGGATATTTTACGTGTATGATAAAGAAAATGAATATTAGTCCTACTGTGAAAAAGAATTCAATTAAACCCAGGACTCAGTGTGATGTAAGTTCATATCCTATAGATATTCGCTACCTTGTCTTAGGGACTTAGGGACGTGTTTAACCAGTATGCAGTTTACATTCGGAGTCGTACATTTCTTGGCAGTGCACTATGTATACATGTCTGTAGTGGCGTGTGCTTACCTATGTGTATTCTAAACCCCGTATTACAGATGTCCCGCGGTGTTAAATTTAGTAGGGATCCATTAGAGTTAAAAACACCAGGGAGAAAAAAAAATGCAGAATTGCTGTTTCTTCTTTATGCACGTCACCATCCGGGAACTAGTTGCAATGGTGGGAAGCAAATCTTTAAATAGATTTTTAGCTGGCGCATCAAAAGTAAAGTGGTCTAATTCTAAAATAATGGATCTTCTATAAAATCCAGAGTGATGGTTGCTTTTCTCAATCTACATTGTTCTACTGCTCTCACCATGGGACATGAATGATTATTCTCCTGAACACCATGGGCAAAACCGATGGTTCTGCTCTGAGGCCTGAGAGGGCAGCCCAGAGTTGTTCAGGCCCATTCAATTTACCCTGCTATAAGCATAAGTTAATAGCAATTTTGCCTAGGCTGTTACTTTTCAAAAGTGCTCGTCTAGCCTTAGAAAAAAACCATCTAGGGTATTTTTCAAAAACTGTTCCACATTAATGGTCTTCTAATCTTCTACTACTCATTTTAAGGCTAGATTCAGACATCAGGTCATTTTTCTTATAGGTGAACTGTCAGTGTTTTTTTGGAGGTGTTAGAGGGGGAATTCATCTCCTCAAAAAAGTGAAAAGTCACATTCATTGTAATTACAGGTGAGCAGATTGCTTTACATAACCTCAATTCATGGTCCAGATTGGTGCACTCAGGTCATGGATAGGAGCTGTGCAAGTTTTCTGACCTTCCAAGGGGGTTCCAGGTTAGTCTTTGATTTGTTTTGCTGCTGCGTAACTGTGCACGACAAAGCGACTCAACCACGAACCGGGAAGGTCAGAAAATTGTGCAGCTCCTGTCCCTGGCCAGACATCACTGACTTGAACCGTAGGCCAAGATTGTGAGAAGCAATCCACTCTTCTCTAATTGTAATGAGTCTGTGATCCATTTGCAAAAACAAAATGGCACACGTGCTAAAAAGAAAAATTGATTTGTAAATGAGGATGGGCTTTTCATGCTGCCGCAAGTGGCTGAAGCCTTGTTCAAAGTGAGGCCACTGCTTTTAGAATCGGGCAACCATGTGATTTCAGCCACATCGCAGTGTATAAACTCAACCCAAGCATCTTTTGGTAATAAGAGAACCTGAGACAATTCTGAAATCCAAGTAATAAGTGCAATTGCAAACCAAATGTTTATATACGTAGATTTTATCATCCCAACCTATAAGTACATAGTTTTAACCGGACATGGTAGTCTGGTGCTCCAACTCTCTATGCGTGTAAAACAGCTGTAACATGACAAACCCATTGGAAAATAATCTCAAATTGTCAATGCAAACATGGGTTTTCCCTAGATTCTGTGGTCTGCCAGTATCTCATAATGCCACTAACCATGCAAAGCATTATTTGTTTACTCACTTATGTGAGTAAATGGTACTAACTGCAAGAAAAAAACATTTTTCCAGTGGCTAAAGCACAGATATTATTGGGAGACAGTGCATGAGAGGTAGATCCTCTTAGTTCTTTCTAAGTCTGCAAAGCTTGCCCCTCCCTCCTAATGTACCCCATGCCTACTGGCAGTCTTCCCACCCTGCCCTTTTCACGTGTAACCCTCCACTTACATCTCTCCTCACATTTTGGAAAGTCTGACGTCATAGGCCACCATAGTGAAATTGTCCCAGCCATAAATTTTTTTCTCGGTTGGGTTGTAATCTACCATGCTAGCATAGCCGTATTGATTCTGAAACGGGATACTCATTTGCTTCTGGACACCTGTGTGAGTATCGAAAGCAAAACTGACCGTGGTGGTTGGGGAGGAGTAGCTGGCAATAGTGTATAGCGTGCCACACACCATGAATGCATTAGCCACTGCCTGCTTTCGAATTGTAGTGTTCCAGCTCTGCTTCGCTTCCAAGGTTTTGGGCTCTAACTGAGATATAACTATAGACCCCTTAGCATTCTCTGTGCTATAGATTGCCCACAAACCCATCTCGTCAATCGCCAAATCAATATCTGTATAGCCTCCCCAAGAATAAGGGTATTTACCATGATATCCAGCATCAACAAGTTCCTTCTGGATTGCCACTGTTTCTGTTCTGAAGTCATATTTTACTATTATTTTAGATTTTTTGCGTATATAGTATAGTGAACCCTTGTATACCACAGCCCCATTGCTCTCCATGGAACGAGGTACAACATATACTTTGGTAGGATAACCTTTTACTAATTGGTCAAGATTCTCATACTCAAACACCTGGCGTATATCGGCTCCGACGGTGTTGATCCTCCAAATTGTGTCCAACGTAAAAGGAGATACTGGTTCTGGGTCTTTCATCCAAACTCCATATTTACCAGCAATATTATCTGCCTTGCGATAGGTAGTAGGTTCTCCGACCCATGTAAGTTCACCACATCCTGGAAAAGAGATGCAAGATATGTTATTTTCAAATCTATTGAGTTTTTTTGGCCTGAAGAAGGCTGTTTTGTGGCCGAAAGGTTGCCATGCCATATTTATCATGCTTGTAATTTTTAACTTGTGCATTAAAGAGAATGTTCTGATGATCATCTGGTGTCTTACAAATCAATCTATTTTTTTTTTTTGCTATTTTGAACTCTTGTAATAAAAAAATCTCATATTATATTTCCTGTTAATTCCAAATTCTCGGCTTTTAACGATGAGATTTGATGATACGATTTTGATGAGCCGTCCGTGATGATTGCCAGATTCTGTTGCCTAGACATAATAAACATAAGTACTCCATAGCATCTGCCAACAGAAATTCAACTTAATTCCTCACGCATGCAGTAGCATTAATTAGTTGAGGCCAAAATTTTAATGGTCTCTTGGAAAATGCTAATGGAACATTTACTGTAAGGTTGGTGTAATGTAATATAAGGGTGGTGCCATTATGCGTCCAAACACGTCTCACAAACATTAACTAATTAAAAAAAATATTTGTACCAGGTGTCCCCATGGTCGCTGAGCCTTGACCCGTAGAATGACTTTCTGGAAACATTCTAGATGCAGGAAGTGCCGTAAGCTCCGATTTCAACTCTTGGTACCCCACCCCATCCGCTCCCCAGGGAGACACTAAAATATTAAAACACATAATGTTAGAAGACTGTAAAAAGAAAATATATAACATGGCAATTTTTTTGTGAAAAGTGTATATAATACATCTAATATGACTACTTTAGGCTTATTTGAGACTATTACATTATCACATGTATTTATACCCCTTTAATCCATTGACTTTTCTGAAATTTAAACTTGTGACTGGGTTAGGAGTTTCAGCCTTAATATGTACAAAAACTCCAACTTGTGTGACACGGTCCATGCTCTAAATTTTGGGATTTTTCACATTGAATTTAACGGTGTTGTATGAAATAACGGTATTGGCATGTTCTCTTCTTAATTACCATAATAATGTGTCAGGGTACATAGCTTTACAGCACAGCCCCACTCTCACTGAGATGAGCCAGCTGCTTCTCTGCAGGTTTAGCACCGGGCCTAGTTGTGGTTGCAATTTCTGCGCCCGCGATCTTTACGCCCCTGTCTGGATGGAGCCCATACATTCTAGTATCTTCAGAAATGAATCGGCTAGACTGTATGGGCTGCAGTCAAGATCTGGAAGGAGCCCATACAGTCTAGGCTCATCCAAATCATGATAGAGCGCTCCGCTCCATCTCTCATCATTTTTGAGATCCTTGGCCGCGGGCCTGTGGGGGGGCCTGGTGCCAGTGATGGCACCGGGCCCCCCCTGACTCACGGGCCCTATAGCAGTAGCATGGCTTGCCGCCATACGTGGTACACCACTGTTTGTGGCTACAGTCGAGCATATACGCTCGATAAATAAAAGTTATAACCGACAGTCAGTGCCAATTCTCACTTCTCTGCACTCAAGCAAAAATTGAATTGCAAACAAAAAAAGAATCGTTATTACAAATCTAAATGAAGAATATCATCTTAAAACTGAAGTTGGCATCAATTAATTTGCAGGATCCAGAAAATTGGCCATGGCAAGAATACGTAGCTGCTGGTTGTAACCCGGACAACCACTTGTTACCTGATGGGCATTAGCAGCTCTTCTTTTGATTAGCTGGCATGGCGCAACATCATCATTGTCACACAATGCACATGTGACATCGAACAAGGCTGGCTAATCAAAAAAAGAGCCACAGATGCCATCAAGTAAGAGGCTGTTCTCAAGGCTCCCAACTAGCAGCTTCAGATTACTGTCATGCCCAAAGACTTGTCCTGCAAATCAATTTGCACCAACTTAACTAAAAGCATCTTTCTCAAACCTTAAATATCCCAATGAGCTGTAGTTTACCTTGTTTTGTATTATTGCAGTTGTGAGACTAGTGTTCTTGCCAACCTTCTCACTAGCCAGAGTGAGCTCATGGCAAGTGAGGGCCTAGGCACGTGACAGCATTGGGGGGTTAAGATGCGTATACAGACATTAGGGAGCATGTGGTACAGATACTGAGGTGGTGCTCAGGTGAGTTCTAAAAGATGTCCCCTCTCCGTATCGCCAGGGCCTTCCTTCTATTTATTCCCATTGTTCCACTTGTGTCACGCTGCATGCTGAGCATTCATAAGCTCCAGCATGACACCAACAATCCAAAACAACTCTGCAAGGCTTTTATTCCTTCCTCAGTCCTAAAGTTCATTCCCCTATAATTAACCACAGCACTGATGATCCGGTCACTTATTTCAAAGACAAAAATGTATAATATCGGACAGGAAATCGTCTCCCAGTCCCCTAATATCATTCATCTTCTTTCCTGCCGCACTTCATCAAGTTTACTTTCAGTTTTTGAACCGGTCACATAGAAACGTTACCAGGCTCCTCGCATGTTCTTGCACTACTACCTGCACCAATGATCCTATTCACGCTCACCTCCTCAAATCCCTATTTCCGTTTTTTGCAACTCACCTACCTAAAATATTTAGCCTCTATTTTATCTGGTATTTTTTCTCCTCCTTCAAACACATCATCAAAAACACATTACTGAAAAAAAACAAACCTTGACCAGATTTGTGCTGCCAACTACAGATCTGTCTATAATTTCCCCCTTTATCTTTAAACTGCTTGGACCATCTTTTCTGATCCACTTTCTTTCAGGTAACTCTCTTCTTAACCCCCTTATAATTTGGTTTCTACTCTTTGCATTCTACAGAAACTAACCTTACTTAGTCTCTAACTATCCACTGGAAGGTAAATCTAATGGCCCCTGCTCCATGTTGATTCTCCTGGATATCTCTGCACAATGGTGTAACTAGAGTCCGATGGGGCCCAATGCAAAATTTAGAACTGACCCCACCCTGCATGTTGTTCAGATATATGGCCCATTGTAGCCTTCTAGAACCTGTAAAGACATATGTGTTGCCCTGTCTCCTTCATTATTTAGTAACGTCCCCCATCCTGGTATCTATGTCCCCTTCCTTGGCCCCTTCCAGGTATATATATATCCCCCATCCTGGTATATATTTTACCAATCTTGGGCCCCTTCCTAGCATACATGTTCCCATCAGGGGCCCTTTCTTGGTATAATCCCCCATCTTGGTATATATGTCCTCCAACTCACCAATTTGGGCCCCTTCCAGGTATATATGTCTCCCATTCTGGGACTCTTCCTAATATATATGTCGTCCATACTGGGACACTTCTTCCTGATATATATGTCCCCCATCTTGGTATATATGTCCTCATCCTGGCATATATGTCCCTAATCCTGGGACACTTCCTGTTATGTATGTCCTCTATCCTGATAAATATGTCCCCAGCCTGGTATATAAATCCAGCTGAAGTAGGCACTAAGGTCAGCCCCTCCCACCGTGTATTACCAATTTTTCACTATGCGCAGCTTTTTGATCCTCAAGGACATAATTCTTTCCTGGATCTTCTCCTACCTCTCTTATCACTACTTCTCTGTAGCATTTGACGGCTCATCTTCCCATCCTCTTCCCCTTACTGTTGTGGTCCCTCATGGTTCAATCATAGGTCTTTTCTTCTCCTCTTTTTTTTTTTCTGTATATCGTCTCTACTGGTCAACTCATCAGCATATTTGGTTTCCAGTGCCCTCTCAATGCTGATGACACACAATTATACACATCTTCTTCTGACATCACCCCTGTATTATTACAAAACACCAGTGTTTGCCACATTACTACAAGATACCAAAGCTTGTCTGTCCACTGTGTCTAAGATTGCGTATTCCCTGTATCTAAATCTGAATGTTTCCAAAATTGAATCTACCTCTACCAATTTACCTAAACCCAATTTTGGCATTTCCATGGATGGTTGTATCAGAGCACCAAAACAAGCACACTCACTGGGGGTTATAATTCACTCAGATCTCTCTTTTTCTCCTTTTATCCGATCTCTCACTCACTCTTGTGACCTACACCTCATTTCAAGAATTTGTTCTTTTCTTACCTTTGACTCTACAAAAACCTCTTACTGTCGCTCTTATTCATTCTTGTTTGGGTTTCTACAACTCTCTACTAATTAGTCTCCCTGTTACTAAACTCTCCCTTCTCCAATCTTTCCGAAATGCAGCAACCAGGGTCATATTTCTTTTCAGCAGCTACACCGCTGCCTCCATCTTGTGCCAGCCTTTGCCCATCCACTACAGAGTACAATATAAACTTGACTAAGCTCACTCACCCACAAAGCTTTCCACAGTTCTGCACCACCCACCATACATTTCATTACTCATCTGAGTCTATAACCGTATCGGTATCCTCTGTTCCGATAATGATCTAAAACTGACCCTCCTCGTTTGAAAAGCTCTTTCTTTTGGAAGAGGCTCCGGGACATACCCTGTCCCTTATCTATAACCTTTTGATCCAGAAGGGAGATGTGGACGAGCTCAAATTTGTGGGGGGATGGAGTAGAGACTTGGGCGTGACTATCCGGGTTGAGGAATGGAGGACTGCTTTTCTTTTCACTCACAAATTTTCTAGGGCTTGTTCGGTCCAGGAAAAGGGTTATAAAATTCTCACCCGCTGGTACCGCTGCCCTCATGCCCTACACGCAATCTTCCCTTTAATGTCAGACAGATGTTGGCGGTGTAATCACGAGAGGGGGGATATGTTGCATATATGGTGGAGCTGTAGCCTCATTAAGCCTTTTTGGAGTGGGGTCTTCTCGGCATACAATAGCATTAGCGGGGAGGCCCTCTCTGGTTCTCCACAAATCGCTCTCTTATCTATCCTACCGGGGTCTGTTAAATCTCAGAAAATGGGACTATTGCGGTTTTGCCTAGCGGCTGCCTGAGCCGTGATCCCCAGACACTGGAGGTCCACCCTTGCCCCCGCCTTGGATGAGTGGCTTGGGGAGATGGCCTCCCTTTACAGAATGGAGAGTCTCACTGCTGAAATTCAGGACGCTACTGAAAAATTTATTAAGATCTGGAGTCCCTGGGTCATTTTTTTTGGATTCTCCGGACTTCAGGTCCCTCTTTGCGGCGAGTTGAGACTCTACCCAGATTTTCCCTGCTAGTTATTCCCGGCCCTTCCTTGCCCTTCCCCATGATCCTTTTCCCCGTCATCATTCACTTTGTCTATTTCCCTCTTTCTTTCTCTCTTTATTTCTTTTCCTTCGACTGACCATTATGTACCTCTATGGTATGAATGGTAAATCTTTGCTGTTTATGTTATAGTTTATGGATTTTATACTTTTATAATGGTTCAAGACAGAATGAGATAAATGTTCTTAAATGTTTTTTATTGTAACAAACCGTATATGGCTTCAACCATGCAAAGCCTTTCATGTTTCATTGCATTCTTGTTTTTTTTTGTTTTTTTTTTTGTTTTTTTTTGTTTTCTCTCTATTTGGGGGTTTGCCTTGGTCTGCAGCCCTACTTATTGTATCCAACCCTAATTTTTCAATAAAAAAGAGATTAAACATAAAACTGACATCCTCTATAGCAGTGTTTCTCAACTCCAGTGCTCATGGCCCACCAACATATCAGGCTTTCAGAATTTTCTCAGTATTGCAAAGGGGATGGATTTTCATAATTTTTTCTATATTGCACAGGGAATAATTCCATCATCTGTGCTATACTGACTGAAGGCTTCTCACCCCCTCCTTCTATACAGTCTGCAGGATTCTCACCCCCTCCTTATATACAGACTGCAGGCTTCTCACTCGCTCCATATACAGTGTGTCCACCCATATCCTGTCCACCACCATTAACTTGAGAATAGCGGCAGCTATAGGCATAGAAGTGGTGTCTAGGTATAGTAAAGTAGCCATGTGCTACGCAATGAAACCACCTATAGCACCACCTGATGGAAAACAACAGAGTTAGCATTTTTATCTTGAAAACGGAACGAGATAGAGAAAAAAAGTGTTAATTCAATACGAATTGACACCTTGCATACAGAAATGCTATGATATGAAACCCATGACCCCCCCAAAACATTGAATACTGGTCACGCATATGGCACTCATTTAACTTTGATACTCAAAGTGGCCACCGTCAGCTGCAATGCACATCTGGACTCTGGACAGCATACTGTATCTTGCTGCACGTTGTGCAATATGGTACATGACACGTTTGCACAAGCATCTGTGATACGTCGTCGTAGGTCCTGCAATGTTGGTGGAGGGGTCGCATACACCTGCTGTTTGATGTGACCTCACAGAAAAAAGTCCAATGGGCTCAGGTCAGGTGAGCATGGAGGCCACTCCACGCAGCCACCATACCCAATGACTTGTAGGAAGGTCTCCATGAGGTATCGCTTCACGTCCGCAGCCATGTGTGTTTTACACGTTCTAATCATAGCATTTCTGTATGCAAGGTGTCGACTCGTATTGAATTGATGATGCCCTACAACTCTGTAATTCACTTTTTTCTCTATCCCGTTCCGTACTCGAGATAAAAATGCTGTTTTCCACCAGGTGGCGCTATAGGTGGTTTCATTGCATAGCGCATGGCTATTTTACTATACCTAAACACCACTTCTATGCCTATAGCTGCCGCCGTTCTCAAGTTCTTGGCGATGGACAGGATATGGGTGGACACTGTACACAGACTGCATGCTGATTGGCTGATGCTTGTTTTCTCTCTTGTGTGTGTAGTGATTGGAGAATGACCAGACTATCTTATAGGTTTCTAGTTTGCTCGGCCATGGAGCCAACAGCTCGGCAATGGCAGGAGACTTGGTGTTAATCCCTTCCTATGTGTGACTCACATTATCCGCATTATCCGCCTCACAGAACATGGTAACAGCTGTAGCACTGCTATGCACTGTGTGGGCAGACCATAAATGCTGGATCTTAGGAGGTGGCAAAATCCACCTGGCGCTGGAGAATTGTGCTGCCATCTGAATCATGATGTATGTCAGAAACGTTTCTGTTGTCATAGGAACTCATTGTCAACAATTCCCCCAACCCACATCCCAAAAAAAACTAGAAATGAAAAAAAGTATACTACATGAGATACTTTTTATTTTTTTGCCGGCTCTCTGCAGACTGTGTTTTGGCATTGATCTGGTGGGAGAACCTATTGAAACATAAAGTGTTAGCGCCCCTAAGTTTACATTCGGTTTAGTACAGACACAGTGTGCACTTTGCCTTATTGATGATAACAACATCTTGATTTTCTTACATTCAGATGGTCCACCTTTGCCCTGTGCTGAGGACGTCCTGGCAGGTCCTCCATGACTATCGGTGACATATGGTGCTGAAAAAAATGAAACAATTGCAAAGAATTAGAACATTGTTTCAAAAACTTAATAACATTGTTTACGAGCAGATATGTTTAGTGATAAATCTGCCTTTAGGGGATACACTTACTATAAGTGACATAACATCGTCAAAAAAATATCCCAAATAGTGGAAAATATTCTGGGCTGTTCATGGCCGGTATCTATAATGGGAGCAACTGAATTGAAGGATGAAATGAAAATGAACGATAGGAAAGTTAGAAAATAGTTACATGCTTGTCTCCTACTTAGTCATGCGCTTTCTTGGCTCAAACATTCTTCTGTTCTCGATTTGTCACCGTACTCTACTATAAAATGGTTATTTTCTGCCTGGTCTGACTACTCCTTGAGAAAAAAGGTGCTTCAGGTTAAGGTCCTGATAACACGCGTCACCTGAAAAAGATGTTGGTGTAGGTCAGTAGAACTGTGTATTTTAGAGGACAAGAATGTGTTTTTCTGCTGTGCTCTAGGGGGCGTATGTACATGTATATATATTAAAATTGTACAGATCCGTTATATGGAACCCAATAGCTCCTCTGGACCCATACAGTTCCTGAATGGCATTCTGTTTGTATGCAGAGTAATATGGAGGCTTTTTCTCACAAATACTGTGTAAATCCAAATTGTCTCTTCAGGGAGGAAGTAGACGAACTCTAGTACCACCTATTGGAAGTAGCAATCCAAAAAGTCAAAAGTGATTCTTTAACGAGTCTTGTCATATGACTTAGGATTTATGACAGATCAGAACCTGAATTTGCAGACAAAGTGTTTCGGGGTGATTGCCCCTCATCAGTACAAAGTATGAGATCTGATCTGGCTGTATGAGAAGCTATAGTGGAGTCTAAGGAAAAAACTTTTCTTCTTACGGAGACTGACACACCAATCTGGCATGGCGGTAGTGAGGAGACTCATAGCTGTAATTCTCCTCTGTTTAAATCCATGAATCTATCTATCTATCTATCTATCTATCTATCTATCTATCTATCTATCTATCTATTTATTACTTAAAACACAATCTTGAGATTCCACATTTTATGCCATACAATTTCAGGAGATATTCTTGCCTATAGGGTGAAAAATGGGTCTTTTAGGAACCCAGCACATGGACTGTAATGGTAGATTCACATAAACATATTTTCTCCATCTGAAAAAAGCTGATCAGACTCTGGGAAATAAGAAAAAAACGTTTATCCACCTTCTCCATTATGTCAGTCTGTGAAGATCGGACCGTACTCAGATGTCCTCCAAGTGCGGTGCAATTTTTTTTCACAGACCCATAGACTTGAATTGGCGAGAGCCATCCGATGCTCAGAGACTAATCATGCGTTAATCTGCACTGACTCATTGAATAACATTGCGTAAAAATGAATAGAGGTCAGCTCATCACAAGTTGGTCACCTGGATGGGATCAGTGTCTTCGCACAGAGCAGCCCGGGCAGGGGTTAGATAAGAAGCAGAGGAAAGAAAAATCTCCAGCGGTTCCGGAAATAATGTATGAGATTAAAATCCAATTTATTGAACATAACATTAAAAAACGTAGTATAGATGATAGACAGGCAGATCCCCGCTGGACCTACGCGTTTCGACACTTAGCCTTATTCATAATACATGAAAGTGCTGAAATGCGTCAGCCCAGTGTGGTTCTGCCTTTCTACCTATGCCACACCTTTTAATAAGTAATTTCAATAAATAGGATTTTACTCTTATACATTCTTGCCTGCATTGCTGGAGATTTTTCTTTCTATTTAATAACATTAGAACTAGAGCGATCTGATTTTTTGATGGATAGCACTAGGGCCAAAAATACACACAAGCCCTAATACTGATTATAGAATTGTGATGCTGTCACTTAACTATAGCTAAACTTTAAGGTCATCTACACAATATGTTATTTCATAATAAAAAAAAATGGAAGCTGTTTCATTAGTAAAAATAGCTGTTACATTCTTGATAGGATGTTTGGCATAACCAAGATATTTTCGGCGGCAGTCAGATGACGGTCCCAATACCATGCCATTTCTATAACTAGGGTTTTGAATGAGCCGCTGACGCTCAGCTCGGTCGGGGACTTAGCCACTTATTATCCGAGGCTATAAATTCTTTGCTGACACTAGATCTGGGCCTCTCTTTAGCTATGTCCTGTGTCATATTACCGATCCTTGCAACCTAATGAATATGTTGTCATTTGAATACGACTGAAGATCAGGTCATGATCTCTTCCCCGTAACCTCAAGGGGTAATCAATGGGGTAATATAAGTACACAGGTCAATCCAGCTGAGACTAAGAGTCTGGTGAATTTCTAGCTCTCTGCCCTACTATGTGTGATTTAGAAATGTTATAAGTCAACAATGAGCAATTTCAGAAAAAAACGACTCATGTGACTGTTCATCTGTCTTGCCGTCTACTCCTCTGCACCTCTTTTCCCTCTTACCCTGTTCCTCTTTAGCCTCTTAAATCCAGGACGTGGCTTCTGACTCAATTAACCTCTTACATCACTATGAATCCCGGCATGGTGAGCAGTGACGTCAGAGGCAGAGTCTTATTTTTTATGGGATGAGACCCATATTTTGATTACACCATTTTAGGGTACAGATGTTTTGATTGCTTTTTGCTGCATTGTTTTGAAGGAGATGCATTATTCTTTCTTTATGTGGTTTACTGTTAATATTATGTTGATATTATTTTATCATAGTACAAACTTTTACAGACATGGCTATACCAAATGTTTTTTTCTTAATTTTTTTTTATTTCACTTTTGAATTGGGAAAAAGAAGGGGGTAATGAAAACATATCTATTTTATTTTTTATATATAGTTTTTAATATTTAAAGGGAACCTGTCACCAGATTTGGTGACTATAAGCTGTAGCCACCACCAGTGGGCTCTTATATACAGCATTCTATCACGCTGTATATACAGTCATATGAAAAAGTTTGGGCACCCCTATTAATGTTAACCTTTTTTCTTTATAACAATTTGAGGTTTTGCAATAGCTATTTCAGTTTCATATATCTAAAAGCTGATAGACTGAGTAATATTTCTGGATTGACATGAGGTTTATTGTACTAACAAAAAAAGTACAATCCGCATTTAAACAAAATTTGACCGGTGCAAAAGTATGGGCACCTCAACATAAAAGTGACATTAATATTTTGTAGATCCTCCTTTTGCAAAAATAACAGCCTCTAGTCGCTTCCTGTAGCTTTTAATGAGTTCCTGGATCCTGGATGAAGGTATATTTGACCATTCCTGTTTAGAAAACAATTCCAGTTCAGTTAAGTTTGATGGTCGCCGAGCATGGACAGCACGCTTCACATCATCCCACAAATTTGGGATGCTGGCTGCAGCTTATAGTCACCAAATCTGGTGACAGGTTCCCTTTAATATTTTTTCCCTTATATTCTAGTCCCCTTAGGAAATTAGAACTTGCAATCCTTTGTTTGTACTGCACACTACAATACTACAGTTTTGCAGTCCATAGTGAAATTGATCATTTTCTATAGCTGAAGAACCAAGATGGCAAAGAGGGGGATTTTCATTAGTCATTTGAGCCCCTTAGCACCCCATAATGGCAATGGCTGGGGGTTGGTGGGGTGATGGGCATTGGTGAATGGTGCCGCAACCCAGCCATTCAAAAGTCAGTCATTGACCGTGGCATTTAACTGGTTAAACATCAGAATCATAGCTTAGCTCCCATCACTGTAGTTAGAGGCAGATGTAGGCTCTATAATACAGCCGACACCTGCCCCGTGTGGAGCGGGTTCAGCTTAATGATTGTTCTCATACATTTTGCAAATTGTTGGCAGCACATATCTATTTATGAGATGCTACTGTCAAGAATCATAAAAGATCCAATCAGCTGACAAACAAGTATTTATTAACTTAACTCAACGCACACATTGATGTCGTGTATAGAGTGGACTCGTAGACCATCGCGCTCAGGAAGATAATTGGCAAGGAAATATTAGGGCTTATACATTCACAGTGTGGCTACATCAGCACCACCTGTAAAGCACATGTACCACACATAGTGGTTGTTAGTACAAATTTTAAGATGTTTCATTAAATTATTTTTTTGCTAGTTCTTAAGTATGCAATGTACACCAGTTGCCATTTTCCTGAGTTTTCAACTCTGGTCCTACTCTGGACCACATGACCACGTTTCATCTCACAGTGTGTGGAGCCATGTTTTTTCTCCAATGTAAGTCTATGAAAACCAAAATGAGACTCCATAAACTTGTATTAAAGGGAAGCTATGACCAGAAATTGACCTATTGTTTAAACCAGGTTTCTGTTTTATATGTATTTTTAAATTATTTTTTTGTCAATGTTATTGTTTTTCTTAGCATGGATTTTTGTGAAAATTAAAAATAGAAAACTTGCAATTTTCATACTGGCCACTGGGGCTCTTTTAGACTCTCACTCACTGTTGTTTCAGAAAATAAAAAATTAATATTAGCCACAATGGTCAAAATTACGTTTTGTATTGAAGCATCTAATGAGCATGCCAAAGTGGGTTGTGAAGAGAGACATCCTCTATTGTGATTGGTGGATCCTGTGTTATCAGCTATGTAGAGATTTTACTTGTTATTATAACCTTGCCTCTGATGATAATGAGCCTGCTGAAAACTGTTCTTGAAAGGACAGGAAGTATGAGTCTAAAAAAGCCCCAGTGGCCAGTGTGAAAACTGCAGGATTACTAATTTTGTTTTTATTAATTAGGATCATGATATGGAAAAAAAAACATTGCCAAAAGTTGTTTTAAAATACACGTAACACAAAATGTGATTTAAACAATAGAGCTTTTTCTAATGATGGCTTCCATTTAAGTAAGTGGCTTTCTAATAACACACATAAACCCCTTTGTGTGAGCTGATTAGTCTTATTTCAGGCCACATGGGCCAGACGATAACCTGAGTGAAGATGGAAACTAGGGAACATGATGATTAACATTACAATAATTAGGAGCGATTACAGAAAAAATGTTGCTGAAATATCATTAAGGATCAGGGCTATAACAAACATCAGATAAAATAAGCACAATATTTACAAATACAGACAGTATCATTTGGTCAAAAATTCCTTAAGACTGCAAAATAGGAATAATGAAAAGATGGGGTGAAAGGTTTGAGAAGGTATGAGTGTAGAGTGGCGCAGCGCAGTAGTCAAGGGCGAGCGTTTGACTCAGGATGCCCTGGCATGCTACATAAAATGCCTGGTCCTGTCTGGGTGTGTGGACTTCAGCCAAGTGGGCTGGGAACCCCTGTAAGCCGTATAGTGTGGCTGATGTAGACTGGCCAGGACTAGAGAAGAGCGGACTCGTGGAAGTTCGGTTCGGCGGGTGCAGCCGTACTTTTGGAAAAGTTCGGTTTGGGACCCGGACTTGGCTTGAACCCAAATGGAAATCACAAATTGGGCAGTTCGGGTTTGTAGCAACATGCAGCCAGCCATTAACAGATTTCTTTTGGGGGCGGATGGGTGGGGTTTTCACTTTTTTTGTTTGGTGCACACTATATCCGATCATGCTGTTGTTATCTCCAGTGCAAGCCGATCAAAGACTGCAGGTGGCTCTCACTGGGTTGAGCACCAAGGGTACCTGAGCAAAGAGAGTAGTTTACACGCATAAAGAACTACATCTTATAATGCAAACTCTGGTTTGATTTTTTTATTGGTAAAGTCTGTATTTCGTATGAACACCGAACATCAGGTTCACTCATCTCTAGCCAGGACCGAATGATAACTTACACTTACAAGGAGACCAACAGTTCACTTTAAACCACAACTCTTTACTGGACGGATCATTGTCGCTCACAGCTTTAAACTCCATATAGCTGCCACATATCTTCCAGCATGTTATATTTTCAATTTGTATTAACAGGCACAGTTCAACTTCCCTCTGGCTTGCATCCAATCTAACTGGGCCAGTGAGTCACAGTGCAACCCAGTCCTGTGCTGTTGCACTCACTGTAATGGTCACCTTTCCTTCCTGCTGCCCACGTCCAGTCTCCTAAGGAGTCCCAATAATGACTGGAGTAAAGCTTTGCACACCCAAATGTCTAGTGGGAGACCGCTCAGTTGGTTGACTACATCACATGTCAGTAGAGCTTGACCTGGTACCTTGACGAAAGAGGGGTCTGGCCACTAGAGTACTGCAACAGTAGATGTCACTTGGTACCTTGAAGGTTAAGGGGCCTGGATGTTAAGGTTCCTTCCTCTGGCTGCTATCGTCCAAGACATCTCTGCTCGAGAACTGGTCTATAGTAACAACGTTGTTTGTACCCTGTATCTTTAGCCTATCTCGATGTACACACTATCTATCTCTTTGCTCCACTGACACAAACCACCCACTGTATGAGACGTTCGTGATCAACCGACTATATCTCTCTCACGTTCACTCACTAGGCCTTCACTGACTTCTTCTAAGGCCTCCGACACACTTACGTGAAAATCACGCATGTGCCGCAAGACACGTATTTACCCTGCGTGTTGCGTGTAGGTAAGTACGTGTCTCTGGTACGTGCGGGCCATATGTGTTCTCCATGTGCTATCCGCGATAACACATGGAGAACCGATAATTTGCATACTCACGTGGTCCTTCCTGCTGTCCGTGGTGCTGATCTTCGGCTCCAGCCCTGCCGTCTCCCCACTGCCGCTGCTGCCGGTCGCAGTGAAGTGAATATTAAATGAGTATAATGAGCGGCGGTCGGCAGCAAGTGACAGCAGCGGCAGAGACAGGAGGGCTGGAGAAGGTAACGATTTTTTTTTACTCCGACATGTGTGTTTTCTACGGCGCGTGTCACACGGGACCGCATCCACACTACATCCGTGTGGTACAGGTGCAGGCCGTGTGACACCCGTGCTGCCGGAGCAACACGGACATGTCAGCGTTTTTAACACACGGAGACACGTAAGTATGGAACGGACACACGTTCCGTTCCAAAATACTTACGTGTCTCCTAACCATAGGGATTACCTAGGTCCCCATGTGCACGTGTCTCCGGTCCGTGTAAAAAAATGGCACACACGGACCGGCGGCACGTGAGTGTGTCGGAGGCCTAAAGTAAACCGTCCTTTCCCTGCCAGCTGACCCCTCCCAGGGTGGGCTAGTCCTAATACTTAACTATTTGCATCCCTGCAGTCTGCTGCTGGCCAAAACATCCATACAAAACATTCTAAAATAAATACTATACATTTCACATTCATTACATTATGAAATCCTACATTATATATTTCTCTATCACAGCATACATTATACCTGACATTAGACAGGAACATCATATTACATTATAATTCACACACCACCACAAGATTTACAAAAGATGCAAGACATTATTCACATTGCAAGACAAGAATACAATTGGTGTCTTCAGGGGTAGGAAGGGACATGAACACCATTGTCCTACATTCCTACATGAGCACTTAGGGGCACTTTGCACACTACGACATCGCAGCTGCGATGTCGGTGGGGTCAAATCGAAAGTGACGCACATCCAGCGTCGCAGTCGATATCGTAGTGTGTAAATCCTTTTTGATACGATTAAGGAGCGCAAAAACATCCAAATCGTATCATCGGTGTAGCGTCGGTCAGTTCCATAATTTCGGAAGGATCGATGTTACGATGTTGTTCCTCGTTCCAGCAGCAGCACACATCTCTGTGTGTGAAGCCGCAGGAGCGAGGAACATCTCCTACCTGTGTCCTGCGGCTCACGCCGGCTATGCGGAAGGAAGGAGGTGAGCGGGATGTTTACGTCCTGCTCAGCTCCGCCCCTCCGCTTCTATTGGCCGCCTGCCGTGTGACGTCGCTATAACGCCGCATGACCCGCCCCCCTTAATAACGAGGCGGGTCCCGGCCAGAGCGACGTCGCAGGGCAGGTGAGTGCATGTGAAGCTGCCGTAGCGATAATGTTCGCTACGGCAGCTATCACCATGATATCGCAGCTGCGACGGGGGCGGGGACTATCGCGCTCGGCATCGCAAGCATCGGCTTGCGATGTCGTAGTGTGCAAAGTGCCCCTTAGTTCACAGATACGATTTACACCAAAGCCTATGTGCGGCTGACTGGGCCCTCTATATATCACAGGTGCAATTCATGACATGTCAGACCGAAAATTAGTGCAATATTTTTTGGCTTGGATCTTGATGTAGGTGCCATAATAGTTCCCAGCTGTTAATTTGTATATGACAATGCATCCCTACTAAACATAAAATATAGCTAAAGATAAGGTAATACAAGCATACATGTGAACTCATGATGGATCCTTAGGTAAATGGGTTTCACCAATAAATACATTTCCCACATACTTATAGGATATGGTATAATCGCTGGGGAGCTGAGCACTGGTCCCTTGTATGATTGAAGCACTGGTGCACATGCTCAAACACTACTCCATTAACTTCCATGGGGCTTGCAATCCTTGTTCTTGAGATTAGTGGTCTCCCAGTTTATAAGACAGTCTGTGTGTGGAAGAGACCAGTTGTAGCTAGTGATGAGCGAGCAATAAAATGCTTGAGTGCATGGTACGCGAATCGAGCAGGTTGGACTCTCGGAGAGGCTTGATTTGAGTAACGAGCATAATGGAAGTCAATGGGAAACTCGAGCATTTTATCGAAAGACTCTAACAGGAGTGACGGGGACGTGAACTTTCTCTCTCCCCGGTACTTTTGTTAGGGGCTGCTGGTAAAATGAGAGAGAATATGCCAGCCAGGAAATCAAGCATATCGAGCACTTGCACGTTACTCAATCAAGTACCAAGCACCTCGAGCACATTGGTACTTGATGAAGTATTGAGCAATTTCGAGCTCATTTGATCATGACTAGTTGAAGCCAATGTGCTCTTGTAGAAAAAGTTGCAGCATGCACTATTCTGGTCCAATTCACAGACCAGAAGGCATCTCCTACACCCATCCACAACAATGACGAGCACATGGAGCTGGACACAAAGTCAAGCAAGGCTGACTTCTGCAGACGTGACAGGCCCAATTTTTAATATGGCCATTTGAACCCAGCCAAAGTGGTCGGCATTGTCAGTTTAAAGGGATGTTCTCAAGTTTAAAAGCTATCCCCTTATCCATTCCAGTCTCTGGGGGGTCTGAATATCATGGCACCCACAGATCCTGAGAAATGGAGCTTTGAAGATCCCTGATTGAATGCAGCAGAGTTCAATCATGTGCATTACCGCACCATTCAGTCTTAATGGGAGAGCCGTAGATTGCTGAGCGCAGCACTTGGCTGATCTTTGGCACTCCTATTAGAATGAATGTGGACATGTTCGACCTGTAAGTGCCCCCCATTTCTCATGATCAGTTGGAATTCAGAACCCCAGTGACCTGAAAGCTATCCTCTATCCTTTGGATAGGAGATAATTTTGAAACTTAGAACACCCCTTTAAGCAGAGTTTCCCTGTATTAAAAAAGGGACTTTTCCCCGAGAATCTGCTCCCTTTTTGTATATATGCATTGACCGGTATGAAGCTTGCTCTCTTTCACTTGAATTGGACTGAGATACAATACCATCCACAGACTATGATGAAAAGTGAAGCTGATGAGGGGAAAAAAACATATAACTGCTGTAGTCAGAAAATCAAGTAATAAATATTATTAGATTTGATAAGAATGTGGAAGTTCGTAGTAAAGTCTTGTTTTAGAAAGAAGAGATGATACTATGAAAAAGGCAAGATGTCTTCTCTTTTTCTTTTGACTGGGCACAGAATATGTCAGTAGCTAAATATGATCCAGATGTCTACGGAATTGGCAGATGAAATACTGAATATTAATCACATAATTGCGTTTTATAGTAGGGACCACTATTACGGATTATGTGTTATTTGTTTGACCCGAGCACTTAAGAGTGTGCGATTTTATTAAGTCTGAAATCATATCTATATTCTTAGTCAGCACGCCCTATGGTCTTTAATTTATCCTAACCAGTTCCAAAATAATAAAATATTTATTTCTTCAGTTCTCATTAAAATTAACAGCTAGCAAAGTTCTATTCATGAAGAAGAAATCACAATTAGGCTAATTTCACATGAGCATGTGAAGAATCGTCATTTTAATCCAGAAAAAGCGGACATTTTTTCTTCTACATTGTCATCCGTAAGGCGCCCATTTTTATACACTAGTAGTTATTAAAATTTTCTAGCTCAAATATAGTCCCATATGTTAAAGAACAGCAATGTTTTTGTAAAAATCAGGTTCTATTGGGTTGATCCATATGGGATTTTTTTTCTTTTGCACACCTACAGAAATGAATAGGCGAGTCTCATCCGAAATACGGAAAAGTCTAGTACATGGTGCAATATTTTCTTCACACAGACATTTGGTTCCTTGAAAATAAACAGACTAATTGAATTACTTTGGTCCGAGTGCAGTCATTATTTTTCCTGGACAGCACTAAGATCAAAAATACGCTCATGTGATCTTAGCCTTATAGCAATTTCATCCTGATTCTAAGACTCACCTTGTCTAGGAGATATTGGCTGATCTCTATTCCTAGATGTCTCGGCAACTTGTGGACACTGTCTCTGCTGCACCTTTTCCAGCCTCTCGGTCAGTCTCTGTTTTTCCTCCTCCAAAGAAGCCTTCTCCTTCAGGAGGTCTGAATAAGACATCTCTAGACTACTCCTCTGACTTTCCCATTCATCCTTTTCCAGCATCAGCCTCCGCACGTCTACTTGAGTATCTGAAAAAGATTGGGGTGAAGACGTTGATTGTCCAGTTCCTTCACCTCCCAATAGCCGATTCACCACCTTCTCCAGCAAGCTCAGCCTAATTTTCAAGCCATCTGTATCTTGTTTGACAGCTGCATTTTCACGTTGTAGCTCCCTAATTGCTGTCATGGCTTCTCCAGGTTCTGCACAGGTGCCTTCCTTTGGGCTGGGAACCGTGAACGTGTAGGTGCATTGTCCTTGACGATCATTCGCTCTTCGAAGTTGGGGACTTCCTTGGGCCACACTAAATAGAAGTGTTATCAAAATAGGAAGGATAAGAAGCCCCATTGTACAGCACTGTGTCCTGTCGAGGTGCTCAGAGATGGTAAAAATAAGTTTCCAAAAAAAAGTTCAGACTCTGAGACAAATATCCCAATGAAGATCTTCTGCTCTAAACTAAGTTAGCCTATTCCAAGCTGCTGTGTATTGGGAATCTCACCTCAACATCTCCTTTATACACTGAGGATGGATGAGGGATGGTGTGGGGGCGTGCCGAGAAAAAGGGGGATAGATACAATGACAGGAATCTTCCAGAGTCCTGTGTCTGGACTCTGAAGTGACACCATGCCTGGAGCCAGCTCATATTGCAACCTCTTGCTGTTTGGGAGTTTGCTGCTCTCAGGAAAGCTAAATCATCATGAAAACAGCCTGTTCTAAGGTTGTTGACAGAGCAAAGCAGGAGTTAAGTTACTAAAAGCCTGAGATATCATCGGGAATTATTAATAATAATAGTAGTAGCAGGAGCAAACTGCTATGAGTAGGAGTTTATAGGAATAATTTGATTTTTTTTTGTATATAAATATCAAGGGTTTTTTCCCTATTATAGGGCTTTTTTATTATAACAAACATTTGGAATATTTTAGCATGGATTACTTAACCTGTAATCAATCTTTATGTTCCCTTTCTGTTTTTCCAAATTACCCTATGTATTTACAATACCTGTCCTAAAGTTACTCTTGGATTAGAAACACTAATAACTGCATTGTGTTGTGATATTTTTGACAACTGCAGCTTCTAATAGAGTAACTCTTCATTGATTCAAAACCTAAAGCCTAAAAGGGAACCTACCATCAGGATTTGCATATACAAAGTAAAGCCAGTGCTATACTGAAGCTAGAATGCTGAATGTACGCATACCTCTGTTCAGTGATTGGATGTTTTATATCAGAAATATGTGCAAGTAAAGTTCCAACAATGTACTGCTATTTGATTGACAGGTGCAACAGGGGCAGGAATATGTGGGGTCTTGCTATCTATTCCCACCCCTGTCTGTTCGATTGCACCGGAATTAACGTCTATGATGGCAACAGGGAGGGGAAGGCCATTTAAACAGACAGGCGCAGGAATAGATAGCAAGACCCGACCCACAGATTCCCTTCCTGTTGCACCTGTCAATCAAATAGCAAATAGCAGTGCATTGCTTGAACTTTACTTAAACATATTTCTAAAATTAAAACTCCAATCTCAGAACAGAAGCTATGATTACATTCAGCATCCTAGCACCAGCACAGCACTGGCTTTACTTTATACAGTGGGTACGGAAAGTATTCAGACCCCTTTAAATTTTTCACTCTTTGCTTCATTGCAGCCATATGGTAAATTCAAAAGAGTTCATTTTTCTCTCATTAATGTACACTCTGCACCCCATCTTAACAGAAAAATCAGAAATGAAGAAATGTTTGCAAATTTATTAAACAAAAAAACCTGAAATATCACATGGTCATAAGTATTCAGACACGCATATTTAAGTCACATGCTGTCCATTTCCTTGTGATCCTCCTTGAGATGGTTCTACTTTTTCATTGGAGTCCTGCTGTGTTTAATTAAACTGATAGGACTTGATTTGCAAAGGCACACACCTGTTTATATAAGACCTCACAGCTCACAGTGCATGTCACACCAAATGAGAATTTGAGCACTGTGGCTGAGCTCCAGAGATGTAGTAGAGAGATGTGAGAAAGTTCCACAAAGTCAACTATCACTGCAGCCCTCTACCATTAGGGCCTTTAGGGCAAAGTGGCCCTATGGAAGTCTCTCCTTAGTGCAAGACATATGAAAGCCTGCATAGCGTTTGCAAAAAAACACATGAAGGATTCCCAGACTATGAAAACTAAGATTCTGTGGTCTGATGGGACAAAAATAGAACTTTTTGGTGATAATTCTAAGCGTTGTGTGGAGAAAACCAATCCCAACAGTGAAACATGGTGGTGGCAGCATCTTGTTATGGGGGTGTTTTTCAGCTGCAGGGACAGGATGATTGGTTGCAGTTGAAGTAAAGATCAATGCGGCCAAGTACAGAGATATCCTGGAAGAAAACCTCTTCCAGAGTACTCTATACCTCAGACTTGGCCGAAGGTTCACCTTCCAACAAGACAATGACCCTAAGCACACAGCTAAAATAACAAAGGAGTGGCTTCAGAATACATCTGTGGCCATTCTTGACCAGCCCAGCCAGAGCCCTGACCTAAACCCAATTGAGAATCTCTGTAGAGACCTGAAAATGGCTGTCCACCAACATTCACCATCCAACCTGACAGAACTGAAGAGGATCTTCAAGGAAGAATGGCAGAGGATCCCCAAATCCAGGTGTGAAAAACTTGTTACATCACTCCCAAGAAGACTCATGGCTGTGCTAGCTCAAAAAGGGCTTCTACCCAATACCGAACAAAGGGTCTGAATACGTATGACCATGTGATATTTCAGTTGTTCTTGTTTTATATATTTGACAAAATGTCAACATTTCTTTTTTTTCTGTAAGGATGGGGTGCAGAGTGTACATTAATGAGAAAAAAATGAACTTTTTTTGAATTTACCAAATGGCTGCAACGAAACAAAGAGTGAAAAATGTAAAGGGGTCTGAATACTTTCCGTACCCACTGTATATGAAAATCCTGCTGGTTGGTTCTTTTAAAATAAAAATTTTGAAAAACAGCTTAAAGGGAACATGTCACTAGGTTTTCCCAATATAAATTACAAAATAAATTATGGACAGCCACCACCTTTAACTTCTTTACTACCTGTCGATTTTCCATTTTCATTTTTCCCCCTTTTATTCCAAGAGCCATATCTTTTTTATTTATTTTTTTTTGTCACTGTAGCCATATGAAGGCTTGATTTTTGTGAGACAAGTTCTTTTGAATGACACCATTCATTCTGCTGACACATACTGAACTGGAAAACGGAAAAGAAATCCAAGTGTGATAAAATTGCAAAAAATTACAATTCCATGATTGTTTTTTGGATTTCTATTTACCATAATCACTATATAGTAAAACTGACCATATAGATAGATATAATTCCTCAGGTCAGTACAAATTCGTAGATACCAAACATGTATAGTTGTTTTTTTTTTTTTTTATTTAATTAGTAAAAAAAATCAGAAATGTGTCAAAAAAGGGAATTGCACTTTTGTCGCCATTTCCTGATACCTGTATCATTCTCACGTTTCGGGATTACGTTTTTTTTTTTGTTGCCGCAACAGTGCAAACTCGTGATCAAACATCGCATCTACCCAAAAATGGTATAATTACGTTTTTTTTTCTCCACCACAATATTGCAATTTCTGAATGCGGCCATACCAAATATGTGTATTTTTAATTTTTTCTTCCATTGTTTTATTTTCAGTGGGGCAAAAGGGGGCTAATTTGAACTTTTGTATATGTTCATATTTTTAAATATTTTTTTTAGACTTTTTATTGTTTTTACAGGTGCCTTTAGGGGACTTGAGGCTGATATACTTCGATCGCTTCTGCTATACAGAGTGGTGATTCAGCATCAACATCAGCCTCAGCTTTGCTCTGAACAACAGAAATGCTGATCTCTTGTGAATGCCAGCGCTCATAATGACAGTGACAAGGATAATCAGCTGACCCGGCTGTCATGACAATCGATTGGCACATCACCAGGCCGCCGATGGGGGCGAGGAATGGCGTCCTCACTGCAGGCGTACGTTAAATCCCACTGTCACAGTTTGACAGTGGGATTTAACTGGTTAATAGACATGGATGGATCTCTGACCCATCCGCACCTGTTAAGCCTGCTTTACACACTTCAATAAATCTTTCAATCCGTCGTCGGGGTCAAGTTGTAAGTGACGCACATCCGGCATCGTTCGTGAGGTATTTGCGTGTGAAACCTACATGCGATCGATATTGAACGAAAATACGGTGATCGCATACACGTCGTTTATTCCTCATACATTGGACATTTAGTAGTACGAAACTAGTCAATTGTAACGTGTGACATCCCTCATACGATTTCGGTGTCTGATGCTATGTGCGCAGGTGTGCGCTCTGCACCGCAGCTTAAAAAAGGTCTGCTTCAGAGCGCAGCTGAAAAGCTGCGTTCTGAAGCGCCTCACAATGTCTGTCAGTCACTAATCTCTGTCAGTCGGTCACTATCTCTGTCCCTCTCTCTCTGTCCATGTCAGTCTATCCCCCTCTCTCATATATTCACCGATCCCCGATCCCCGGCGCTGCACGGCATTCACACTGCTGAGGCGGCTTTTACTGTTTTGAAAAAGCCGGCCGCCCATTAAACAATCTCGTATTCCCTGCTTACCCCGCCCACCGGCGCCTATGATTGGTTACAGTGAGACACGCCCCCACGCTGAGTGACAGGTGTCACACTGCACCCAATCACAGCAGCCGGTGGGCGTGTCTATACTGTGTAGTGAAATAAATAATTAATTAATTAAAAAAAACGGCGTGCGGTTCCCCCCAATTTTAAAACCAGCCAGATAAAGCCATACGGCTGAAGGCTGGTATTCTCAGGATGGGGAGCTCCACGTTATGGGGAGCCCCCCAGCCTAACAATATCAGCCAACAGCCGCCCAGAATTGCCGCATACATTATATGCGACAGTTCTGGGACAGTACCCGGCTCTTGCCGATTTACCCTGGTGCGTTGGCAAATCGGGGTAATAAGGAGTTATTGGCAGCCCATAGCTGCCAATAAGTCCTAGATTAATCATGTCAGGCGTCTATGAGACACCCTCCATGATTAATCTGTAAATTACAGTAAATAAACACACACGCCCGAAAAAATCCTTTATTGGAAATAAAAAACACACACGCATTCCCTGGTTCACCACTTTAATCAGCCCCAAAAAGCCCTCCTTGTCCGGCGTAATCCAGGATGGTCCAGCGTCGCATCCAGCGCTGCTGCATGGAGGTGACCGGAGCTGCAGCACACACAGCCGCTCCGGTCACCTCCACGCAGCTAATGAAGACTGCCGCGCGATCAGCTGAGCTGTCACTGAGGTTACCCGCTGTCACTGGATCCAGCGGTGGATGCAGCGGTGGCCGCGGGTAACCTCAGTGACAGCTCAGCTGATCGCGCTACTCACCTCAGTTGCTGACTGGAGCTGACCGGAGCGGCGGTGAGTAGCGCGATCAGCTGATCTGTCACTGAGGTTACCCGCGGCCACCGCTGGATCCAGTGACAGCGGGTAACCTCACTGACAGCTCAGTTGATGGCGCGGCAGTCTTCATTACCTGCGTGGAGGTGACCGGAGCGGCGGTGTATTCTGTAGCTCCGGTCACCTCCATGCAGCAGCGCTGGATGCGACGCTGCATCATCCTGGATTACGCCGGACAAGGAGGGCTTTTTGGGGCTGATTAAAGTGGTGAACCAGGGAATGTGTGTGTGTTTTTTATTTCCAATAAAGGATTTTTTCGGGCGTGTGTGTTTATTTACTGTAATTTACAGATTAATCATGGAAGGTGTCTCATAGACGCCTGACATGATTAATCTAGGACTTATTGGCGGCTATGGGCTGCCAATAACTCCTTATTACCCCGATTTGCCAACGCATCAGGGCAAATCGGGAAGAGCCGGGTACTGTCCCAGAACTGTCGCATATAATGTATGCGGCAATTCTGGGCGGCTGTTGGCTGATATTGTTAGGCTGGGGGGCTCCCCATAACGTGGAGCTCCCCATCCTGAGAATACCAGCCTTCAGCCGTATGGCTTTATCTGGCTGGTTTTAAAATTGGGGGGAACCGCACGCCGTTTTTTTTAATTATTTAATTATTTATTTCACTACACAGTATAGACACGCCCACCGGCTGCTGTGATTGGGTGCAGTGTGACACCTGTCACTCAGCGTGGGGGCGTGTCTCACTGTAACCAATCATAGGCGCCGGTGGGCGGGGTAAGCAGGGAATACGAGATTGTTTAATGGGCGGCCGGCTTTTTCAAAACAGTAAAAGCCGCCGCAGCAGTGTGAACGCCGTGCAGCGCCGGGGATCGGGGATCGGTGAGTATATGAGAGAGGGCTGCTCAATTCACTTACTCAGGAGATTAGCGGTCACCGGTGAGTCTTCACAGGTGACCGCTAATCAGGACACGACACAGACAGAGCCGCAGCATGACAATGAAGTCGGGTGAGGTTCACCCGAGTTCATTCTGACAGTGCGGCTCTGTCTGTGTCTGCTGTGAACTAACATTCACCGCTGCTACATGGCTGTCTGTGGCTGCTGTCAGCGGCCATGTAGCAGAGCTGAACGGCAGATGACATAGTAAAAACGCATCCCTACACATTACACACGCTTGGCAAGTCAATAAATTAAAAAAAAAAAAGGTGCCCAATGCATACGTCACAGAACACATGATCTAAAGGATCGCACACAAAATTGATCAATTTAACATAGACTACTAACACACGTGTGACAGCAAATGAACGACCTACGTGCAATCTCATTAGATCGCATATGCGACCTGGGCGTGTCACATCGCATACGAGATCGCATACCTAATTGTAAGGTGTAAAGCTGGCTTTAGCTGCACAGGTTGGCTGATCAGATCAGCCGACACGTGCACGTAAACATGCGGGCTTGCTGCACAAACCCGCATTAAAGAGACAGAAATGACCTATGACTTACTGGTATGTCATAGGTTATGAAGAGATTATGATATATTTTGCAGTATTCTAGTAATCTGTACACAAGTCCACAATCCACAATGCTAAACACAAAAATGTCCTCTTATAATCCCCATATGGTGCAGTCCAGTCCAATGGGTGGCACTGGTCTTGTTTCGGCACCTCTTCTGTCCCCAGCAATCACCGTCCTCCTGTTTGCTTCTTATCGATGACACTGCCCTGCACAAGTGTGACGCCCTGGCACAGCCAGGTTGTCACAGAAAGAGTTAATCCTCCTTGGTAATCTGATCTCACACCGGTGCAGCAAGACAAACCACATCCCCCAGGGTAAGAGAAAAGCAGAGCAGAGGGGAGGGGCTGGAGCAGAGTGTGTGGAGAGGAGACAGAAGAGGAGCCTGGAGTTGTAGCTCCCAGGCTGATAGTGAAGCGTGCTCCGAGAGGGCCGGGACAGGCTGAAGTGAGGAAGGGGCCAGAGGTATCCGGAGCAGGGCGGTGGCCCCTCGGTACCTGGGTACCCGGATCACTACAGGGGAGTGGATTCCCCGTTCCCGGCTGAGGAGAAAGAGGAAGAGAGTGGAGAGAAAGGCACCTGGCTGCAGGGAAAGAACAACAAGGGCTGCTGCACCGTGTGTGGGACACTAACACCCCCGTACCGAAGGCTGCGGACACCGGCAATTCCTAGTTTACCAGTGACTCCGTGTGACTTACTTGTGAGTACACCCGTGCCCTCGGGCACCGCACTGCAGCACTGCGCCCTGCTCCCTGCTTACCCCATCACCGGGCCCCGGGACAACCAACCCCCTACCCACGGAGGGGAGAACTAACATCTAGCTGCTCCATACCATCACTCCCGGGATCCCCGTCCAGAGCAGCGGTGGTGTCCCAATCACCACAACCGTGGGTGGCGTCACGGACAATATAAATCTCCCTTACCAAATCCCTTTATACTGTGGAGCCTGGGATCACAGACCGGGTCACGCCACCGTGATACCCACAGAAGTGACCCTGTGGCCCGGATCTGAGTACCCCCTGGTCCCCGGGTGACACACAAGCGTACTTTGCTTTGCCCTGTTGATGTCAGAGCTAAGTACTGTAATGCACATTCACCAGCTTTACTTTTGGGTCATCGGCGCTCTTGGCCTCTTCCAGCGCATACCAATTCCACTTCAGCAGGGCAGAGCAAAGCATACCTGCACAGGAGTGTGATTGGGGACACTGCGTGAATGACTTATGACGCATCATCCATTTGAAACAAGCAGTAGGACAGCAATTGTAATGAGAGAGGAGGCATCGAAGACCAGCAACGCCCATCAGACTATACCGTAACGCATGGGGGGATTATATTGGGGACTTACAGTTAGGTCCAGAAATATTTGGACAGTGACACAAGTTTTTGCATTTCAGCTTTTTAACAAAACATAGTCAAGATACAGTTATATAATCAATGTGGACTTTTAAAGTGCAGACTCTTAGCATTAATTTGAGGGTGTTCACATCCTGAATGGAGTAAGGGTTTAGGAATTATATGTAGAAACCTCTTTTTCAAGACCTCTTTTTCATTATTTCAAAAGCTCTTTAATGGGCTGCATGGGCTATTCCCTCATTAATCCATCATTATTTAAGCAGTTAAAAGGTCTGGAGCTGATTCCAGGTGCGGTATTTGCATTTGGAAGCTGTTGCTGTGAAACCACAACATGCAGTCAAAGAAGCTAGCCAAATCAACAGTTTGTTACATTAGTGAGCTTGAGAACTCAAAAAGGCCTTGACGTCCACAGAAGATAACAGTGGTGGATGATAATAGAATCCTTTCCATGGTGAAGAAAAACCCCTTCACAACATCTGTAATGACCCAGAAGGAGCCATTATAAAAGTTTCTGCATTCATATGTGTTTGTAGAATAATTAATGGTTTAATGTATTGCCTTGTGTCATTCTGTCAAATTGACTGTAAGTTGTTGCTCTGTAATACCGCTGGAGACCAGCAGGTGGTGTTATACGTGTTGACCATGCCATATTACTTCGGGGCCCCCTGGCTTCCCCACTATGAAAGAGGACCTCACACATACAGGAAGTTAGAGAGGAACGGCAAGCTATCTTCAAATGGTATCCTGTCACTGAGGAGCAGAAAATGGAGATTTTAGATGGCCAGCTACAGAGAGCAGCACTCCGTGAGCTCAAGTCCTGGCCTCATCCTGAACGCCAAACCATAGATCAGATCTTGGAGAGACTAAAGGTCACTTTTGAATCAAGGACCACGTCAGAGATGAAGAAGCGGGCTTTTTGGGAAAGAGGAAAAAATCCCCAAAGAGTCCCTCAGAGACTTTGCCCTGTTGCGGTAGGAAGCCTTGAGTGCCATCATCTATGTAGACCTTCGAGAAGCTGAGGGTAAAGGTCCAGTCACACTAAGCAACTTACCAGCGATCCCAACAACGATAGGGATCGCTGGTAAGTTGCTAGGAGGTTGCTGGTGAGCTGTCACACTGCGACGCTCCAGCGATCCCACCAGCAACCTGACCTGGCAGGGATCGCTGGAGCAAGGCTACACGAGTTGCTGGTGAGCTCACCAGCAACCAGTGTCCAGCCACACGTGCAGAGAGCAGGGAGCAGCGCACACTGAGCGCTGGCTCCCTGCTCTCCTAGTTACAGCACACATCGGGTTAATTACCTGATGTGTGCTGCAGCTAATGTGCACAGAGCAGGGAGCAGCGCACACTGCTTAGCGCTGGCTCCTTGCTCTCCTAGCTACAGCACACATCGGGTTAATTAACCCGATGTGTCCTGCAGCTACATGTTTACAGAGCAGGAGCCGGCACTGACAGTGAGAGCGGCTGAGGCTGGTATCAAAGGTAAATATCGGGTAACCAAGGACAGGTCTTCTTGGTTACCCGATGTTTACATTGGTTACCAGCCTCTGCAGAAGCCGGCTCCTGCTGCCTGCACATTTAGTTGTTGCTGTCTCGCTGTCACACACAGCGATCTGTGCTTCACAGCGGGACAGCAACAACTAAAAAATGGCCCAGGACATTCAGCAACAACCAACGACCTCACAGCAGGGGCCAGGTTGTTGCTGGATGTCACACACAGCAACATCGCTAGCAACGTCACAAAAGTTGTTCGTTAGCAGCGATGTTGCTAGCGATGTTGCTTAGTGTGACGGGGCCTTAAAGATCAGACTGATATTTGAGCTCCCTGTGATGCTGTTTTTCTCTGGAAAGTACCGTTTGTGGTCTTCATGGTTTTACACTTTGATCCCAGTTATCCAGTTCAAGGACTTGTGCCCATTGTGTGGACTCCTGCCGTTTGGGAGACATATGTGGTGGTTGTCCAAAATCTATTGCACTTTACTAAAAGACGCATTGCTCTTACAATATGAACTCTTTGCTAACTATGAGTTTTGTAGAATAGATGAGCTTTGCAGGTCTAGTTGGAGATGACATGTTTCATTGGCAAGCAACAATTATGGGTACCAATGACAGTCCATATCAAAGTGGTATTTATTTCTTGACACTCCATTTTCCTTCAAACCTCCCAAAGTTGCGTTTACAATGGGAATTTACCATCCAAATATTAACAGCAATGGCAGCATTTGTCTTGACATACTCAGATCACAGTGGTCCCCAGCTTTAACTATTTCTAAGGTTCTTTTGTCAATTTGTTTACGGTTATATGACCCAAACCCAGATGACCCTCTAGTGCCAGAGATTGCACACATCCACAAAACAGATAGGGAAAAGTACAACAGAATAGCCTGGGAATGGACTCAGAAGTATGCTAATGTACGCCCTGGGCAAGCCAGGGATCACAGGTCATGACACCATCACACACCCCACATTCCCTGCAGGCACACCAAGGTCAGAACACAAATCCTTGTTGCCCTCCTCCAGGGGCTGATGTCCACACCAGGGGGTGGGCCAGGCGGTTGGCTCCGCCCACCAAGGAGTTCACAGTCCTGGAGGCGGGAAAACCAAGCAGTTGAGAGTTGAGTTTGAGAGTTGAAGGAAGGGAGAGGGAAGTGGTAGAGGAGCAAGTGAAAGGAGTTGAAGTGAAGGAGAAAGTGACAGCAACAGAGCCTGAAGTTGGTCCGGGTGTGTGCCCCGGACTGAGACAGCAAGGTTGGCAGACGGCCGTGACCGTCTGCAGGAGTGGCCTATTGGAGTCTACCGTAAGGACCGTGGACGGGTGGTGGCCCGGCGGTACCGGACCGGTACATAAAGAGAAGCCAGCACCATTGGCAGGGGCCTTTCGGATCCCGGCAAGGCTTGGAGTCGCCGTACAATTTGCCAAATCCATCAGTGAAGGGGACCTCCGGGTCTCCCAACAGCCAAAGTCCCGATTGAAAGCAACCGTCCAACCATATTGGAGAGACACCGCCACCGTCAAGGCACCAGTTTCTCAGGGCCAGCGCCTGCGGGCAAAAGAGGGGCTCCTCCGGCTCATATCCAAGCTGGGGAGCGGGTTACCGGTGGGAATCCATCGCTACCAACAACTGTATTTAGGTGCAGGGACGAGACAGTCACCGCTAACTTGCAGGGAACATCAACACCGCAGCCGTCCGAGGGACCCGATCAACCAGCCGCTTGTTTACCGTGAACTGTGTCATCATCCTTGGGCTGAGTGAGTACCTCCGTGCCGTGTGGCACAGCGCTGCCCCTGCGTCCCTGCACCTCAACAGGCCCCATACCCGCCTGTCAACCATCCTAACTCCCCATCATCGGGCCCCGGGACCACCAACCCCCTACCCACGGAGGGGAGGGCCAACATCTAGCTGCTCCATACCACCACTCCCGGGATCCCCATACAGAGCAGCTGTGGTGTCCACACAATCACCACAACCGTGGGTGGTGTCACGGACAATAAATCCTCAAAACCAATCCCCTTTTCACTCACGGGCGAGGAGCGCCGCTCGAGTCCCCGGGATCTGGCCCATCGCTCGAGCCACCGAGCAACAGCGGCCGCGGCAGCCGGACCCTGGAGGGCAGTGCAATGATTAATGATAAGTAAGTAAGGCTGAAAAAAGCCTGGATAATAGAATCAGAATTACAAAGCCCCTCCATTCTGATCTCTTTATTTGGTCGCAATTTCTAGCATCGTTCAATGGGTACAATTATATCATGGGTCCTGAAGTGTCTAATCCAGACTTATTATTTACCAGCGCTTTTTCATCTAGCGGTTTAAGTTCTATTTTCGGTTATGAGTGGTGCCAAGGTGCT
This sequence comes from Anomaloglossus baeobatrachus, assembly GCF_048569485.1. Lineage (NCBI taxonomy): Eukaryota > Metazoa > Chordata > Amphibia > Anura > Aromobatidae > Anomaloglossus > Anomaloglossus baeobatrachus. The sequence continues at coordinate 177,555,882 of NC_134360.1, read as the reverse complement.
TGGCCGTCTTCTTGGAAAGGCTCTGGGCTTCGCAGCAATGTGACACTGTTGGAATTGTTTCCCATTGTTGCAGCTTTCGAGCTTTGGCATGATGACCTAGCCAACCAAAACATTTGTTTCTACTAGAAAACCTAAGAACGGTCCCTGCCAGTTTTGGCTCTCTTGCGCCATATGGATTAAGGAGCGTCAAGTTTTAGGTTCCAGGTGTAATACAGCGTGCTCATTGTCACATTCTATTTGGCAGGATTTTGGGAAGCTGGTGCCCAACGCCAATCTGGAGGGACGCCCATGTCCCCCAATCCTGAGGGACCTTGTCGAGACTAACTAATGGCATGGATAAGGACATTGGTTTCCCCTTCTACAGCTTTACGGTAAGGCGTGGCAACAGTGCTTGGAATTCACAGAAAATGTATCTGGTATTTCATTCCATTTTCAGTTATTGGGCTGGTCCAATGTTACCAAGTTTTTCATTATACACCAAGCCATGAAAAGATGGGCCAAAACTAGGTTATGCATTGACAATAGACATCCCATTTTATATGCAATCCTTCTGAAATTAATAGACTCCTGTAACTCAGTTTGCTTTTCATTCTGGGATGTTTTCCTCCTTGCTACCACCTTTAGACTGTTCTTTGGTGCTCTAAGAGTTAGTGAGCTAGTCCCGCCTTCCAAAAACAAGGTGGGAGTGCTTCAATTTAATGACATCCTAGTTACCAAGTCTTCAGTGTGTATTTGCATACAGAGACGTAAAACATACCAATTACTCAGAAGAACATGGATTAGGCTCTTTCCCTCTCCTAGTCCGGCTTGCCTGGTGTGGCTTTTGACTGAATTTGTGTCAATCCGTAAACCTGGCCTGGCGTTTCTAGTTCACATATATGGATCTCCTCTCACCAAATATCAATTTACTTCCCTATTTTGTCGCTGTCTGGCCTCTTGTGATTTAGATCAAACTCATTTCAGTACCTATTCATTCCACATTAGGGCATCCAGCAAGGCGGCAAGTGCCGGCCTGTCAGACACAGACATCCAATGAACTGGTTGTTGGCATTCAGTCTGCTTTGTTAGATACGTCCATCCCGATTTATTACAGGATTAATCATACTGTTTCTTTTTAGGTCTGGCAACACCTAAAATTTGGATACTTGGGCATTTTTATGTGTTCTGGGCCGCTCAAAGACCCAATAATCGTCCGAGAGGTCGTAAACTAGAATTCAGCAACATCGAGCTCCTTTGGAGGGGTATCAGAGGACTGAAATGGTCTCAGGTCCTGTTGGAGGTGGAAAACATCAGCAGGCAGTTGCCCGCCCCCACGAGTTTGGTCATTCATGCCGGTGGTAATGACATATGGACCCTGATACTGGTGTACCTGCAAACCATGATGAGGTCAGACTTAGACAGCTTCCCGGGTTTTTCTTAAAACTACGGATAGTTTGCTCTGAAATTTGTGTTGGGGATGGGGTTAATAGTTTAATGGTGCTCAGTCTGGTGGGCAGTGTAATGATTAATGATAGTGCCCCAGACTGTGCAGCAAGGGTTAACCTGCTTTTGTTGGGAAGTGGTTCCATCCCCTGTCCCCCATTGGCTATGTGCCCCCTGGGCGGAGGATATACAGGCTCAGCTCCTCCTTACATTTCAAATGTACCCATAGTATGCTTCCCTCACCTTTATATGCTGGAGCTGGGCTTTGTCTATCCTCTTCCCTCAGGGGTCTGGGATTCGGTGGCAGTTCCCCCACCCTCCCTCGCTGTTATTATGATGTTTATCAGTGTATAATAAGTGATCCCTCTTTCTACTTTGTTCACAGTTTAATAAAGGTTACAAGAAAAGTCACATCAGCGTGTTTACAAGAGATTTGGTGAGAGAACAGAATTCCACGGTCGTGGTGATGGTGTAACCCTTCTTACCATTGGAGTTGTTTGGTTATTCGTTTGTTGACAGTTGAATGAAAAAATAATGAGAAGTAAAGCGGTTACCAATATCTACCCAAAATTTGGTGCCTGTGGTCTTTATTTGCGATGGAGATGGGGTTAATAGTTTAATGGTGCTTATGTCTGCGCAGTCTAAGAAGATGAACAGGACCAATTCTTTTTACTCTCTATATTAATGACCTTGTGGATGGGATTGATAGTACAGTGTCAGTCTTTGCCGATGACACCAAACTATGTAGGATATTAAAAACTGACCTGGATAGTACAATATTACAAAAAGATCTGGATAAGATGTCAGAATGGGCAGATACTTGGCAAATGAGATTTAATGTTGATAAATGTAAAGTAATGCACCTAGGACGGAGTAATCCTATAGCTGCGTATACATTAAATGGAAGTAAACTCGGGACTACAGAACAGGAGAAGGACTTGGGTATTCTCATTACAAATAAGCTGAGCAGCAGCACTCAATGTCAGGCAGCAGCTGCTAAAGCAAACAAGATTCTAGGGTGTATAAAAAGAGAGATTAGATCCCGTGATCCCAACGTATTGTTACCCCTCTATAAATCACTTGTAAGGCCACATCTGGAATACGGGATCCAGTTTTGGGCTCCACATTTTAAAAAGGACATTCAGAAGTTAGAGTCAGTTCAAAGGCGGGCAACTAGACTATTACAAGGAATGGAAGGCCTCCCATATGATGGCAGATTGAAAAAGTTAGATATGTTTAGCTTAGAAAAAAGACGTCTCAGAGGAGATCTCATTTATATGTATAAATACATGTGTGGTCAATATAAAGGACTGGCACATAACTTATTTCTTCCGAAAACAATACTAAGGACCAGGGGGCACTCACTGCGAGTGGAAGAAAAGCGATTCCGACACCTAAATAGGAAAGGGTTCTTTACAGTTAGAGCGGTCAGACTGTGGAATGCCCTACCACAAGAGGTAGTAATGGCAGATACTATAACAGCTTTTAAAAAAGGGCTGGATGATTTCCTCAGTACACACAATATTGTTGGTTATAAATGACTTAGTGACTAAATGTAGAACTGGTGGAGGAAGGTTGAACTAGATGGACCTAGGTCTTTTTTCAACCTAAGTAACTATGTAACTATGAACAACACCCTTACCAGCATGCTCAAGGCGGTTCATTCACACAAGTGAACTGACTGGCCAAGACTTCTGCCAGAGCTAGTGTATCTCTACAATACTACCACACACTGCTCCACTGGAAATACTCCTTACTATTTGATGTTTGCTGACATTGCTCTGGATATCTCTGGACCAGGCTAGATGAGTCAATTTGAGCTAACTAGAAATGTTGGGAGTCGTTGCCATGGGCAATAGCTGAAAAATGGGAGTATGGCCTCTTTAAGAGTTGCGGTGGTAACTTGCTATGGTAAAGTGGGTTTCTGAAGCATTTAGCCGCGACACTGGATCTCCATGCAGGCTTTGGTTGGATGGTAATTGGACTGGTGCTCTGCTATGGGAAATCTATATCTGTGCTTTAGTGTTGTTGCAATAATCTCTGAAAAGCCTCTCTGTTGATACAGGACATTATCCGCCCTTGTCACCCTCTCATCACCTCCAGCCCGGCTTGTCTCAACTGCCAACTGTCATCTCTCCCTGGTTACCATAGTGACCAGGCTACAGAGGATATTGATCAGATATTCTCCAATATAGTCCCTTGCCAACACCTATACCACCCCCTGCTGGTCTCCAGCGGTATTACAGAACAACAACTTGCAGTAAATTTAACAGAATGACACCAGGTAATACATTAAACCATCAATTATTCCTCAGACCCATAAAAATGCAAAAACTTTTGTAATGGCTCCTTCTGGGTCATTACACATTCACCCAAATGAAGAACACTCCGCAGGAAGTAGGTGTTTCTGTATCTCAGTCTACCATAATGAGAGATTTTTTAACCTTTTCCCGACATTGGGCATACTAATATATCCTATTTTGCAGTGCTTTCCTGCAAATGGACATACCGGTATGTCCTGGCTATCGTGTGGACACTGCAGCTATTCCTGCGCAATTGCAACTGGGAGCTCAGCTTAAGTGATAGCCTAGCTCTGGCTATTTAACCCCCTAAATGTTGTGAACAATAGAGATTGTAGCATTCACTAGGCTGGGAGACAGAAGGCGTTCCCTCTCCCACCTGATCAGGACCCCTGCAAAGTGATCACAGGGTCCCGCTCACTGCCATGGCAACCCAAGGTGAAATGACGACCTCCTCCAGGTTACCTTGCTATGGTGGCCTGTTAGACCATGCCAAGAGCATGGTCTAAGAGGTGTCCTTTCGGTGTCATAATTACAAATGTAATGCATTGCCATGCTTGTGCATGGCAATACATTACACCAGTGAACATACTAATAAAAGTAAATGTGCAAAAGAGAAACTAAGTAAAAAAAAAGTGTTAAAAATTGTAAAAATATAGAAAAATGTCAAAAAAGTTACACCAATGAACACGTATATTTATGTATACATATTTGGTATTGCTGCATCCAAAACAACCCTGTCTAAAAATCTGAACTTCACTGAACACAGTAAAAAAAATAAAAAACCTGTCAAAATTTAGGCTTTTTCATCAAACCAATGGAGAAAAGTGGAAAAAAGTGATCAAAAAGTAAAATACAAATAAATATGTTATATATATATATATATATATATATATATATATATATATATATATATATATATAGATATACACACAGTATGTGTGTGTTATATATTCCCTTAAAGGGAATCTGTTACCATATTTTTGCTACCTAGTCTGAGAGCAGCATAATGTAGAGACAGAGACCCTGATTCCAATGATGTGTCACTTACTGAGCTGCTTTGTGTAGTTTTTATAAAATTACTGTTTAATCAGCACTAGCTTATCATTAGAGGCCTACTTTTCCTCCTTCTTGGTAGTCCAGCATATTCATGAGCTGTGTATAACTACTAGATCTGCAGCAGAGAAAATATTGATTTTATCAAAATGACAGAAAACAGTTCAGTAAGTGACACATCACTGGAATCAGGGTCTCTGTCTCTACATTATGCTGCTCTCAGATGCAGGTGCAAAAACCTGGTGACAGATTCCCTGTAAAAGGTCATCTTGTCCCACAAATAACAAACCACCATACAGCTCCATCAGTAGAAAATTAAAAAAAAGCTATAAAACCATCTTATCACTTATACAACATGGCAAATGGCATAAAAAAATAAATAAAATAAATTATTGACCTGCTTTTTATTTGTTTATTTTGTCTCCAAAAGATCGCAGAAAGGCTCAGTTCGCATTTGACTTGTGCTCTATGCTGAGCGCTTACACTGTGGTTTATGTATAAATCTCTGTAATATGGAAACATTCACTATAATGAGACAGAGGGAGACACTATGGACTTTCTCTGGCCTATAATCCAGCGGTGTCCGGCTTTTTAAGCATGGTTGGCCACAGTTTTGTGCACTTCTAAAAAGACGGACACCGCTGAACACGGGCCAGACAGAGTCCAGAGTATCTCTGCTGCCTCATTATAGTGAATGGATCCCTCTGGAGTGTCATCTGAATCACGAGATTTAGAGATATAGATGTAAACTCGAAAGTAAGTGCTCAGTGTAGAGCTCAGGATACAGGTGAACCAAAAGGTAATGTAAAATGTTCCCCAGAAAAGCTGCAACTCACTCTACAAAAAAAACAAGCCTTCACTGTGGTCCGTCATCTGTCAATTTAAATATGGGGGGCTTCCACATTAGTGGTATCACATAGACTCTGAGAAAGCGCTATGGCTTCCCCCAAAAAGAAATACAGTAAAATCTCAACACCCAAATCCAAATGCCTGCCTCCCTTTTGAGCCACACAAGTTTCATATTTCTGTAGTGAAGAGAACCTACTTAATTAAGCAGGTGACTATCTGCAGAAGCACATGCTAGGCACAATGTATGGGCACTACAATGTACTGGGTACAACAATGGTAGATTTGCATTTTTCACTCGGCAACATCAATTGTTGCTTGATTCTGGAATATGCCAATGGAGTCAAAATAGTCACTGCACCTGTAGATAAATTCACAGATACAGTAGGGGCTATTTTTATAATGGAGACACTTAAGGGGGGATTCTCCTTTTCTGGCTCTTAGGGGCTCTGTATATGGTGTATGCAAACTGTTCTAGGAAAGTCTGTGCGCCAAGGGTCAAATAGCACTCATTACCTCTCTAGAAAATCTTGTTGTATGGCTAACTAGTACTGTATAGCGACATATCGAGTATTGCCACGCTCTGCAGAAATTGTGTGGCAAATTTGATTGCAAAATTTACCCATTTACCCATGTAAAAATGTAAAATATGGGGCTAAATTAATTATTTGGGGTTTTTAAAAGTATTTTTTCTTCACCACCGAATGGTATAATATTTTGTGACACACCTGTGGTGTCAATATGCTCACTGCTCCCCAAAAATTAATTGACGGAAGAAGTTTATAAAATGGGGTCACTTGTGGGGGTGTTCTGTTGTTCTGGCACCTCAGGTACCCCCAAACCATAAAAGCAAAATCTGCTCTCTAACATGACACTTCTTCTCAGCTTTCCACTGTGCCTGAACAGTAGTTCCCAAGTACATGTAGGGTATTGGGGCACTCAGGAGAACTTGCACAACACTTATTTTCCTATTAGCCATTATAAAAATTAAAGTAAAAAAAAACAAAACTTGAGGCTAAAACCATTTCAGTGGATACCGCATTTCTGCATCTGCACCAGCCTTAGCCGCCTTGTCCCAGCAATCCGTGAACTGTTGAATATCGGATTGAGACCAAAATATTTTCACATTTTTTGGATTGCTATATAATTTCAAATTAATTAATATCTTTTTTTCACCTTACTGGAGTGCCTGGTTAATATTTCTTCAGTTACGGGATCGAACCCTACCTGAGCAACCATATCCAGAAGTTCCGAGTTTTTCTATTCTATCATGCCCTCAGGGGCGTGATAACATGGAAAGAGGCTGACTACTCTGGGAAACGAATGTCCCACTGATTAGGAAAAATCCATAATTAGTATAGGAAAAGCGGAGCTTAAAAATATTTTTTTAAAAAACATTGAGTTAAGTAAATAAAATTATACAGGGCTGGTTAGGTAGGGAATATAGTCATACAGATGTGAATGATGCTGGGTTGGAGGGCATAGGGGACCTGACAGGTTCCCTTTAACTATATACTCAAAAAAAATCTGCATTACTCTGTTATGTCTGGTGCAGGCCTAAAGGTCACTCACTACATGACCTCTTTGTTATGGGGTTCTGTAAATCATGCTTCTGCACCATAGGTAGCAATTGACATAACACAGTATTTCATTATTTCTTGGATTATTCCTTTTTATTATTGCTAACTTTACATTATACTTAATTTATAGAGGATAAATTTATTTTTTTATAAAAGGACCAATGCTGCCAGATACTTTAGCTAATGTTTCAACATGTTATTTACTAGTTTTTTTCAAATTTGGAACTAAGTCTAGGAAGTAGTGATGAGCGAGTACCAAAAAGCTCGGGTGCTCGAGGCTCGGGCCGAGCATCCCAAGATACTCGTGTACTCGGCCCGAGCACCGAGCCCAATGTTATCCTATGGGAGACCCGAGTATTTTTCTGAAATGACCCCCCGGCAGCATGTAGAAACCCTAAAAATGTCACAAAAGTCTCAGAAGAGTGCTCAAATGACATGGCAACAGCATGGGGAAGACCCCTTGAAGCATTTATCACTCAAAAGTCACAGCTGTGAACAATTTTGTCCGAGTTTTACGCCATTTTTACGGACTCACCAGAAAACCTTCGAAAATGACACCAAAATGAATTTACATGGCGGAAATGTTAAGGGCACATACCCAATAGTGAGATAGAGCTGGTGTATGTTACTTTTTGAGATTAATACATGAAAGATTTTACGTGAAAACATTGTGTGGCACTCCAATGTCCAAAACGCACGTTTTGTGCTTTTTACTAGCGATGTCGGTCATTTTTTTTTTCATTCTATCTCCCGTCGGTCGGTCTCGCTCTGTCTGTCTCTCTCTGTCTTGTCTGTCCCCCTCTCACAGTCTGTCGGTCATTCTCCCCCCTCTCTCTTACTTACCGTTCCCCGATCACTGCCGCGGCTCTAAACGGCTGTTCTCTAAACTCCGGCGGCTTTTCCTCTTTTGAAAAAGCCGGCCGCTCATTAAACAATCTCGTATTCCCTGCTTTCCTGCTTTTCGGCGCCTATGATTGGTTGCAGTGAGACACGCCCCCACGCTGAGTGACAGGTGTCTCACTGCACCCAATCACAGCAGCCGGTGTGTGTGTGTATACTGTGCAGTGAAATAAATAATTAAATAATTAAAAAAAAACGCGTGCGGTCCCCCCAATTTTAATACCAGCCAGATAAAGCCATACGGCTGAAGGCTGGTATTCTCAGAATGGGGAGCTCCACGTTATGGGGAGCCCCCCAGCCTAACAATACCAGTCAGCAGCCGCCCAGAATTGCCGCATACATTATATGCGACAGTTCTGGGACTGTACCCGGCTCTTCCCGATTTACCCTAGTGCGTTGGCAAATCGGGGTAATAAGGAGTTAATGGCAGCCCATAGCTGCCACTAAATCCTAGATTAATCATGTCAGGCATCTCCCCGAGATTCCTTCCATGATTAATCTGTAAATTACAGTTAAAAAACACACACACCCGAAAAATCCTTTATTAGAAATAAAAAACACTAACAAAGTCCCTCATCACCAATTTATTAACCCCGACAAACCCTCCATGTCCGGCGTACTCCACAGTCCTCCAGCGTCGCATCCAGCACAGGTGAAGGTGACAGGAGCTGCAGAATACACCGCCGCTCCTGTCAGCTTCACACAGCATCTGAAGACAGCCTCGCGATCAGCTGAGCTGTCACTGAGGTAACCTGGATTCAGCGGTGGATGCAGCGGTGGCCGCAGGTAACCTCAGTGACAGCTCAGCTGATCGCACTACTCACCGCCGCACCGGTCAGCTCCACGCAGCAACTGAGGTGAGTATAGCGATCAGCTGAGCTGTCACTGAGGTTAATCGCGGCCACCGCTGGATCTGTCGCGGGCGGAGGAGGGGACGCCGCGCCCTCCCTCTGCTCGGGTCCGGCTGCCGCTGCTGCCGCGGCCTCTGCTGTTACTCGGTGGCTCGAGCAATGGGCCGGATCCCGGGGACTCGAGCGGCGCTCCTCGCCCGTGAGTGAAAAGGGGATTGGTTTTGGGGATTTATTGTCCGTGACGCCACCCACGGTTGTGGTGATTGTGTGGACACCACCGCTGCTCGGTATGGGGATCCCGGGAGTGGTGGTATGGAGCAGCTAGATGTTGGCCCTCCCCTCCGTGGGTAGGGGGGTTGGTGGTCCCGGGGCCCGATGATGGGGAGTTAGGATGGTTGACAGGCGGGTTATGGGGCCTGTTGAGGTGCAGGGACGCAGGGGCAGCGCTGTGCCGCACGGCACGGAGGTACTCACTCAGCCCAAGGATGATGACACAGTTCACGGTAAACAAGCGGCTGGTTGGACGGGTCCCTCGGACGGCTGCGGTGTTGATGTTCCCTGCAAGTTAGTGATGACTGTCTCTTCCCTGCACCCAAATACGGTTGTTGGTAGCGATGGATTCCCACCGGTAACCCGCTCCCCAGCTTGGATATGAGCCGGAGGAGCCCCTCTTTTGCCCGCAGGTGCTGGCCCTGAGAAACTGGTGACTTGGCGGTGGCGGTGTCTCTCCAATATGGTTGGACGGTTGCCTTCAATCGGGACTTTGGCTGTTGGGAGACCCGGAGGTCCCCTTCACTGACGGATTTGGCAAATTGTACGGCGACTCCAAGCCTTGCCGGGATCCGAAAGGCCCCTGCCAATGGTGCTGGCTTCTCTTTGTGTACCGGTCCGGTACCGCCGGGCCACCACCCGTCCACGGTCCTTACGGTAGACTCCAATAGGCCACTCCTGCAGACGGTCACCGCCATCTGCCAACCTTGCTGTCTCAGTCCGGGGCACACACCCGGACCAACTTCAGGCTCTGTTACTCTACTTCACTTCAGCTCCTTTCACTTGCTCCTCTACCACTTCCCTCTCACTTCAACTCCAAACTCTATCTAGACTGCCTGGTTTTCCCGCCTCCAGGGCTGTGAACTCCTCGGTGGGTGGAGCCAACCGCCTGGCCCACCCCCTGGTGTGGACATCAGCCCCTGGAGGAGGGCAACAAGGATTTGTGTTCTGACCTTGGTGTGCCTGCAGGGAATGTGGGGTGTGTGATGGTGTCATGACCTGTGACCCCTGGCTTGCCCAGGGCGTCACAGATCCAGTGATAGCGGGTAACCTCAGTGACAGCTCAGCTGATCGCGCTACTCACCGCTGCACCGGTCAGCTCCATGCAGCAACTGAGGTGAGTAGTGCGATCAGCTGAGCTGTCACTGAGGTTACCTGGATCCAGCGGTGGCCGTGAGTTACCTGACTGACAGCAGCTGATCGCGCTACTCACCTCAGTTGCTGTGTGAAGCTGACAGGAGCGGCGGTGTATTCTGCAGCTCCTGTCACCTGCATGCAGCAGAGCTGGACGTGATGCTGGAGGTCCGTGGAGTACGCCGGACAAGGAGGCTTTGTCGGGGTTAATAAATTGGTGATGAGGGACTTTGTTATTGTTTTTTATTTCTAATAAAGGATTTTTCGGGTGTGTGTGTTTTTTAACTGTAATTTACAGATTAATCATGGAAGGTATCTCGGGGAGACGCCTGACATGATTAATCTAGGATTTAGTGGCAGCTATGGGCTGCCATTAACTCCTTATTACCCCGATTTGCCAACGCACTAGGGTAAATCGGGAAGAGCCGGGTACAGTCCCAGAACTGTCGCATCTAATGTATTCGGCAATTCTGGGCGGCTGCTGACTGATATTGTTAGGCTGGGGGGGCTCCCCATAATGTGGGGCTCCCCATCCTGAGAATACCAGCCTTCAGCTGTATGGCTTTATCTGGCTGGTATTAAAATTGGGGAGACCGCACGCCGGTTTTTTTAATTATTTATTTATTTATTTTACTGCACAGTATAGACACGCCCACCGGCTGCTGTGATTGGGTGCAGTGAGACACCTGTCACTCAGCGTGGGGGCCTGTCTCACTGCAACCAATCATAGGCGCCTGTGGGCGGGGAAAGCAGGGAATATGAGATGGCTGTGTGCAGAGCACAGCGCGCCCGCCGGTATAAAGGCTCGGTCATGCTGTGCGGGCCGGCCAATCACTGCAATTCCACAACTAACAGGGCTGTGGCATTGCAGTGGTCTGCCAGCCAATCCCTGCATGAGGGCTGGCTCTCAAAAGAGCGCCAACATGCAGGGATGAAGACCACGGGTACAGCACGAGTATCGCGAAATTACTCGGTACCCGCCGAGTAGCCCGAGTACAGTGATACTCGTGCGAGTACCGAGTAGTAACAAGCATACTCGCTCATCACTACTAGGAAGTAATAAGTTACATCAGCCAATCAGCTACATTGGCAGAATCACTGAGCTCAGTGATTGGCAGTCACATCCGCTGCAGTCATGATGTCACTGACCGTTGCAGCCTGTAAACAAAGAGCAGAGAGGCAGCCTAGACCTGAGGAAGTTGAGTAATGTTTTGTTTTCTTTGTCGCTCCATTGGGAGACCCAGACAATTGGGTGTATAGGCTATGCCTCCGGAGGCCGCACAAAGCATTACACTAGAAGTGTAAAGCCCCTCCCCTTCTGCCTATACACCCCCCGTGCTCCCACGGGCTCCTCAGTTTTTTGCTTTGTGCGAAGGAGGCAGACATGCACGCATAGCTCCACAGATTAGTCAGCAGCAGCTGCTGACTATGTCGGATGGAAGAAAAGAGGGCCCTTAACAGGGCCCCCAGCATGCTCCCTTCTCACCCCACTCTTGTCGGCGGTGTTGTTAAGGTTGAGGTATCCATTGCGGGTACGGAGGCTGGAGCCCACATGCTGTTTTCCTTCCCCATCCCCCTTAGGGCTCTGGGTGAAGTGGGATCCTATCGGTCTCCAGGCACTGAGACCGTGCTCCATCCACAGCTCCTGAGGACTCTGCTGGATAGGAGCCGAGTATCGTTCAGGGACATGGCCCTGCTACTTTGAGGTACTCTGTGTCCCAGTGGGGACTGCGCACAGCGACACTCCAGCATTGCTGGGTGTGCTAGTGCACCGGGGACAGCGGCGCTGACAGCGTTTGTGCCATTACACACTGCAGCATCGCTGAGTGTGTTAGTGTATGGGGACTACCGCGCTAACCGCCGCTGCCATTGTTATCACTGCGGCGCGGCTGGGACTGTTAGTGCGCCGGGGACTTCCGCGCAGACCGCGCTTATACGGCGGCCGCGCTTATAACTCGAGTCCCCGGCTTTTGGGCCTAGTCTCTTTTTCTTCCCGCCCCCAGCCCTGCCAGTCAGGGGAAGGGCGGGACGCTGTACAGCACGGCAGCACTGAGGGCTGGAGCATGCTTTGCATACTCCACCCCCCTCACTGTGCACAGTGGGGCACCAGTTCCCGCACTTTCTGGGTCACGCCCACGGCTCCCTCCTCTCCTCAGGACGCCGGCAGCCATTCCTGTCAGCTCCTCGGACGCTGCAGAGGGGAGACAAGCTCTGGGGGACCCAGGCAGGGATTCTGGGGGCCACACAACCGCTTTAAGCGGGCGGTAAGCAGCACCTGAGGTGCTGGCCCCACTTGTGCAGAAGTGTAATTATAGTTTATATGTTTACAGGCTATACTTTACACTGTAGGGTGCACAGTTGATTTCTGGCTATATACCCTGTTGTGTTGCTCAAAGGAGACAACAGCATGGCGCCCACAAGAAGCAGGGGTGCCAAAACACAGGCTTACTATGCTGCCTGCGCCGCATGTACAACCTCGCTGCCGGCAGGTTCCACTGACCCTCATTGTGTGCACTGCTCGGCCCCTGTGGCACTTACTCAGCCGGAGCCTCTGCTAAGGGGGGCCCAGGGGGAACAACCAGCTAACACTGTCCAGGTGACAGGGACGGAGTTTGCAGTTTTTACTGACAGACTTTCTGAGACTATGGCTAAGATTCTAGAAGCTTTGCAGTCCAGACCGGTATCTCAGACCATGGGCACTGTGGAATCACTGCCCCCTGGTTCCCCTCAGTTGGAACAACAATGTTCCCCCGGGGTGTCTCATAGATCCCAGGGTGAGGTCTCTAACACGGACCGCAGCCCCAGACCGCCTAAGCGAGCTCGCTGGGAAATCCCCTCGACCTCATCACATTGTTCAGGGTCTCAGAGGGATGACTCTCTGTATGATGAAGCGGAGGTAGCTGATCAGGATTCTGATCCTGAGGCCGCTCTCAACCTTGATACTCCTGATGGTGACGCCATAGTGAATGATCTTATCGCGTCCATACATTAAATGTTGGATATTTCTCCCTCGGCTCCTTCAGCGGAGGAGTCAGCCTCTCAGCAGGAGAAATTCCGTTTCAGGTTTCCCAAGCGTACAACGAGTATGTTTCTTGATCACTCCGATTTCAGAGAGGCAGTCCAGAAACACCGGGTTTGTCCAGATAAGCGTTTTTCCAAGCGCCTTAAGGATACACGTTATCCCTTCCCCCCTGACGTGGTCAAGGGCTGGACTCAGTGTCCCAAGGTGGATCCTCCAATCTCCAGACTGGCGGCTAGATCCTTAGTTGCAGTTGAAGATGGGGCTTCGCTCAAGGATGCCACTGACAGACAGATGGAGCTCTGGTTGAAATCCATCTATGAAGCTATCGGCGCGTCGTTTGCTCCAGCATTCGCAGCCGTATGGGCACTCCAAGCTATCTCAGCGGGTCAAGCGCAAATTGACGCACTCACACGTACGTCTGCGCCGCAAGTGGCGTCCATAACTTCTCAAACGTCGGCATTTGCGTCCTACGCTATTAATGCTGTCCTGGACTCTGCGAGCCGTACGGCGGTTGCAGCCGACAATTCGGTGGCAATACGCAGGGCCTTGTGGCTACGGGAATGGAAGGCAGATTCGGCTTCCAAAAAGTCCTTAACCGGTTTGCCATTTTCTGGCGACCGTTTGTTTGGTGAGAGACTGGATGAGATCATCAAACAATCCAAGGGAAAGGAAACATCCTTACCCCAGGCCAAACCAAAATTACCCCAACAGAGGAGGGGACAGTCGAGGTTTCGGTCCTTTCGGGGTGCGGGCAGGTCCCAATTCTCCTCGTACAAAAGGCCTCAGAAGGATCAGAGGAACTCCGATCCATGGCGGTCTAAGTCACGCCCTAAAAAGACCGCTGGAGGTGCCGCTACCAAGGCGGCTTCCTCATGACTTACGGCCTCTTCACACCGCATCCTCGGTCGGTGGCAGGCTCTCCCGCTTTTCCGACATTTGGCTGCCACAGGTAAAAGACCGTTGGGTGAGAGACATCCTGTCTCACGGTTACAGGATAGAGTTCAGCTCTCGTCCTCCGACTCGATTTTTCAGAACATCTCCGCCTCCCGAGCGAGCCGATGCTCTTCTGCAGGCGCTGGGCACTCTGAAGGCAGAAGGAGTGGTGGTCCCCGTTCCTCTTCAGCAACAGGGTCACGGTTTTTACTCCAACCTGTTTGTGGTTCCAAAGAAGGACGGGTCTTTCCGTCCTGTCCTGGACCTAAAACTGCTCAACAAACACGTAAAGACCAGGCGGTTCCGGATGGAATCCCTCCGCTCCGTCATCGCCTCAATGTCCCAAGGAGATTTCCTTGCATCGATCGATATCAAGGATGCTTATCTCCACGTACCGATTGCTCCAGAGCATCAGCGCTTCCTGCGCTTCGCCATAGGAGACGAACACCTTCAGTTCGTGGCACTGCCGTTCGGCCTGGCGACAGCCCCACGGGTTTTCACCAAGGTCATGGCTGCAGTAGTGGCGGTCCTCCACTCTCAGGGTCACTCGGTGATCCCTTACTTAGACGATCTGCTGGTCAAGGCTCCCTCTCAAGAGGCATGCCAGCACAGCCTCACCGCTACTCTGGAGACTCTCCAGAGTTTCGGGTGGATCACCAATTTTCCAAAGTCAAATCTGACACCGGCCCAATCGCTGACATATCTTGGCATGGAGTTTCATACCCTCTCAGCGATAGTGAAGCTTCCGCTGAACAAGCAGCGTTCACTACAGACGGGGGTGCAATCTCTCCTTCAGGGTCAGTCACACCCCTTGAGGCGCCTCATGCACTTCCTGGGGAAGATGGTGGCAGCAATGGAGGCAGTCCCTTTCGCGCAGTTTCACCTGCGTCCTCTTCAATGGGACATCCTACGCAAATGGGACAGGAAGCCGACGTCCCTCGACAGGAGTGTCTCCCTCTCTCAGGCAACCAAAGCTTCCCTTCGGTGGTGGCTTCATCCCACTTCATTATCGAAGGGGAAATCCTTCCTACCCCCATCCTGGGCGGTGGTCACGACGGACGCGAGTCTGTCAGGGTGGGGAGCAGTTTTTCTCCACCACAGGGCTCAGGGTATGTGGACTCGGCAAGAGTCATCACTTCAGATCAATGTTCTGGAGATCAGGGCAGTGTATCTGGCCCTAAAAGCGTTCCAGCAGTGGCTGGAAGGCAAGCAGATCCGAATTCAGTCGGACAACTCCACAGCGGTGGCTTACATCAACCACCAAGGAGGAACACGCAGTCGGCAAGCCTTCCAGGAAGTCCGGCGGATTTTGATGTGGGTGGAAGCCACGGCCTCCACCATCTCCGCCGTTCACATCCCGGGCGTGGAAAACTGGGAAGCGGATTTTCTCAGTCGCCAGGGCATGGACGCAGGGGAATGGTCCCTTCACCCGGACGTGTTTCAGGAGATCTGTTGCCGCTGGGGGATGCCGGACGTCGACCTAATGGCGTCCCGGCACAACAACAAGGTCACGGCATTCATGGCACGTTCTCACGATCACAGAGCTCTGGCGGCAGACGCCTTAGTTCAGGATTGGTCGCAGTTTCAACTCCCTTATGTGTTTCCTCCGCTGGCACTGTTGCCCAGAGTGTTACGCAAGATCAGGGCCGACTGCCGCCGCGCCATCCTCGTCGCTCCAGACTGGCCGAGGAGGTCGTGGTACCCGGATCTGTGGCATCTCACGGTCGGCCAACCGTGGGCACTACCAGACCGACCAGACTTGCTGTCTCAAGGGCCGTTTTTCCATCTGAATTCTGCGGCCCTCAACCTGACTGTGTGGCCATTGAGTCCTGGATCCTAGCGTCTTCAGGATTATCTCAAGAGGTCATTGCCACTATGAGACAGGCTAGGAAACCAACGTCCGCCAAGATCTACCACAGGACGTGGAAAATATTCCTGTCGTGGTGCTCTGATCAGGGTTTTTCTCCCTGGCCATTTGCCTTGCCCACTTTTCTGTCCTTTCTTCAGTCCGGATTGGAAAAGGGTTTGTCGCTTGGCTCCCTTAAGGGACAAGTCTCTGCGCTCTCTGTGTTTTTTCAGAAGCGCTTGGCCAGACTTCCACAGGTACGCACGTTCCTGCAGGGGGTTTGTCACATCGTCCCTCCTTACAAACGTCCGTTGGAACCCTGGGATCTGAACAGGGTGCTGATGGTTCTTCAGAACCCACCGTTCGAGCCAATGAGGGTATTTCTCTCGCACGCCTTTCGCAGAAAGTGGTTTTCCTAGTAGCAGTCACTTCACTTCGGAGAGTGTCTGAGCTAGCAGCATTGTCATGCAAAGCCCCTTTCCTGGTGTTTCACCAGGACAAGGTGGTTCTGCGTCCGGTTCCGGAATTTCTCCCTAAGGTGGTATCCCCTTTTCATCTCAATCAGGATATCTCCTTACCCTCTTTTTGCCCTCATCCAATTCACTAATGTGAAAAGTATTTGCACTTGTTAGATCTGGTGAGAGCACTCAGACTCTACATTTCTCGTACGGCGCCCCTGCGCCGCTCGGATGCACTCTTTGTCCTTTTCGCTGGCCAGCGTAAAGGGTCACAGGCTTCCAAATCAACCCTGGCTCGGTGGATCAAGGAACCAATTCTCGAAGCTTACCGTTCAGCTGGGCTTCCGGTTCCCTCAGGGCTGAAGGCCCATTCTACCAGAGCCGTGGGTGCGTCCTGGGCTTTGAGGCACCAGGCTACGGCTCAGCAGGTGTGTCAGGCGGCTACCTGTTCGAGCCTGCACACTTTCACGAAACACTATCAGGTGCATACCTATGCTTCGGCGGATGCCAGCCTAGGTAGGCGAGTCCTTCAGGCGGCGGTGGCCCACCTGTAGGACGGAGCCGTTACGGCTCTATTATGAGGTATTATTTACCCACCCAGGGACTGCTTTTGGACGTCCCAATTGTCTGGGTCTCCCAATGGAGCGACAAAGAAGAAGGGAATTTTGTTTGCTTACCGTAAATTCCTTTTCTTCTAGCTCCAATTGGGAGACCCAGCACCCGCCCCTGTTTTTTTGTGTACACATGTTGTTCATGTTGAATGGTTTCAGTTCTCCGATATTCCTTCGGATTGAATTTACTTTAAACCAGTTTATAATTTTTTCCTCCTTCTTGCTTTTGCACCAAAACTGAGGAGCCCGTGGGAGCACGGGGGGTGTATAGGCAGAAGGGGAGGGGCTTTACACTTCTAGTGTAATGCTTTGTGCGGCCTCCGGAAGCATAGCCTATACACCCAATTGTCTGGGTCTCCCAATTGGAGCTAGAAGAAAAGGAATTTATGGTAAGCAAACAAAATTCCCTTCTTTTTTACCTATCACAGGCTCATAGGCTCAAGAAACATTCCAAGAAAACTCCTTTATAGAATAAATGTAGAAAGGCTTTAAAGAAATGTATTAATCCTACTATCTGCTCTCCAATCTCATCCCTTGTGAGCAGTGGCGTAACTAAAGTTTGATGGGCCCCGGTGAAAGGTTTGGACCTGGACCCACCCCTCCACCTCCATGTACATCAACACTCGGGGTACGGGATAATGACGCTGACACTTGGGGAACAGGATAATGACGCTGACACCTGGCTTTTTCCATCAGCACCCAGGTTTTCCATGATCTGAAATCCCTCTTTCTATCAGCACCCAGCTTTCCTATGTTCTGATATCCATCTTGTCCTTAGCACCCAGCTTCCACAGGCTCTGCTATACATCTTTCCCTCAGCCCCTAGCCATCCCATATCAGAGCATGGGAAAGCTGGGTGCTGAGAGATGTATAGCAGAGCATTGGAAGGCTGGGTGCTGATGGAAAGAGCCTTTTTCCCTCAGCACTAAACTTTCCCATCCCATGCTTGTATCTTTGTCCCCCTTGTATATAGCTCTCTAAATACTATAATGGCACCCACATAGCCTTCCATATAATATAAAGGGTCCCACATAACCCTTCATATAATAGTCCTCCATGTATTATAATGCATTTCCAATATTCCTCCATGTATAAAGTGCTGGTATATGCAACAGACAAGGACTTCTTTGTATGTGTTAAGGAAAACTTTATGCTGATCTAACAGTAGATGGCAATGTTGTGTAATGTTTCCTTACTCACTGTATTGTAAAAAATCCTTTGTTTTTCTTCCTGGTTTCACTTTCTCTTCCTGTGCATATTATTATTACCTCAAGTTCTCAGAAGTAAAGAGCTTTTTATCCCATGTAATCTGCTCTGTGAACTTTCTTCTACACCTGGGAAGCTAGAAGCTGTGCAACAGGTTATGGGCCCAGGCATACAAAGACCCCAGTCACCCTAAGATCCCAGGCACCCAAAGATTCCCAGACACCCAAAGATCCCAGGCTCCAAAGAATCCCAGGCACCCAAAGATTCCAGGCACACCAAGATCCAAGTCACACCAAGATCCCAGGCACACTAAGATCTCAGACACCCAGGACACCAGAAAGCTCAGCAAGACCCTGGTGAATGCAGAAGACTTCTTCAGAACAATTCTCTTCAAACAAGTAAGACAAGTTAAAGATAATGAATAGCACAGAGCTAAAACTCACAGTAGCTAAGCTGAATAATGAGAACTATCAGTTATGGAAGTTCAAAGTGGAGATGTTATTGTCTAAAGATGATTTATGGGAAGTAATCCCTACAGATAGGCCCAATGATAATAATCAGACATGGGATAAGAAAAATAGACAAGTAAGAACTACTATCAGCCTATTAGTGGAAGATTCTCAATTAATCTACATAAGGAATAAGGATACAGCACAGGGAATGTGTGAAGCATTAAGAAAGCTACATGAAAGACCCAGCTTAAATCACAAGTTATTTCTGCTAAGAAAGCTTTACAGAATGAGATTGAGTGCAGACAATGACATGCAAAAGCATATATTCTCTGTTATGGAAGTGATATCACAGCTGAGAACAATTGGTGAAGATATTAGGGATAGCCCCATAACAGCAATATTATTGTGTAGTTTAGCGGATTCATACACTGCTTTAATAAATGAATTAGAAACAAGACCTGAAACAGACATCACATTAGAGTTTGTGAAGACCAGACTCATAGATGAATATCAAAGAAGGAAAGAGCAAACAAATGATTCTACTAAAAAAGATGGTGGAAATGCTCTTAACCCCTTAACGACCACGGGCCGTAAAATTACGTCCTTGCGGTCATAGTGTTACTGCCCGCGGACTGCCGGCAGCATCATGCTGCGATCGGCACACATCTCAGCTGATTTTCACAGCTGAGATGTGTGCCTGCTAGGCACGAGCAGAATCATTATCTGCTCGTGCCGTTTAACCCCTTATATGGCGCTGTCAATATGTGACAGCGCCATTATAAGCGCGATCGCGGTAAACATTTACTTACTGCCCGATACCGGAAGTCACGTGACGCGATCACGTGACTTCCGATAGTTGTCATGGTAGCACAGGGTCATGTGATGACTCCTGTACTACACCTGACTTGCTTTCACTTTCGCAGTGCCAGCGGCACAGCAAAAGAGAAAGAGAGCGTATCTGCTGTTTACAGCCTTGTAGCTGTGATCAGCAGATACTGCAGAGCGATCGGAATGCTGATCGCAATAGCCCCTATGGGGGACTAGTAAAATAAATAAAAAGTTGAAAAAAAGTTTTAAAAAATTAAAAAAAAACAAAAAAACCTAAAAGTTCAAATCACCCCCCATTCGCCCCATTGAAAATTAAAGGGTTAAAAAAATAAAAATATACACACATTTGGTATCGCCGAGTTCAGAAACGCCCGATCTATCAAAATATAAAATCAATTAATCTGATCAGTATACGGCGTAGCGGCAAAAAAATTCCAAACGCTAAAACGATGTTTTTTTGTCGCCACAACATTTGCGCAAAGTGCAATAAGAGGCGATCAAAACGTAGCATCTGTGCAAAAATGGTACCGTTAAAAACGTCAGCTCAAGACACAAAAAATAAGCCATCATTGAGCCATAGATCCCGAAAAATGAGAACGCTATGGGTCACGGAATATGGCGTAAAACGTGCGCCACTTTTTTTGGACAAACTTCCGATTTTTTTTTAACCCCTTATATAAAAGTAAACCTATACATGTTTGGTGTCTACGAACTCGCACTGACCTGAGGCATCACAGCCACACATCAGTTTTACCATATAGTAAACACAGTGAATAAAATATCTCAAAAACCATAGTGCTATCGCACTTTTTTTGCAATTTTTCTGCATTTGGAATTTGTTTGCCATTTTCTAGTACACTATATGGTAAAACTGATGGTTTCATTTAAAAGTACAGCTCGTTCCGCAAAAAATGAGCCCTCACATGACCATATTGACTGAAAAATAAAAAAGTTACGTCTCTCAGAAAAAGAATGGCAAAAAAAAACGGAAAGCGAAAAATCGGCCAGTCGTGAAGGGGTTAAAGCTACAGAATCAAAGAGACCCTATAATAAAGAGACAAGAGAATGTTTCAGATGTAAGAAAAAGGGACATTTAAAAAAAGACTGTACTATATGGAAAGCAGAACAACAGAAATTACACCATACAGAGAATACGCAGAAGGTGAAAAACACAGTTTCTGATTCATTTGTAAATAATTGGAATGGCACATTTAAAGTAACTGATAGGAAATCATCATCAGGTTGGTTTATTGACTCAGGAGCAACAAGTTATATGACAAGTAATAAAAGTTTCATTACTGAACCTGATTTAAATAAGAAGGAAGCCATTTATCTTGCAGATGGGAGCAAAATAACTGTGGAAGGTATTGGATAAGGAATGCTAAATTGTTCTAATAAGTTTGGGCATGATTCAAAAATACTTGTACAGGATGTGTTATATGTTCCAGGATTAGAAGGAGGATTGTTGTTATCTGTAAAACGTCTAACAGCTAAAGGACTTACTGTAAAATTCAAAGATGATGAATGTACAATCCTAGCAGGAAATAAGATAATAACCAATGTCAAGGCAGATGAAAAATGATATCATCTAGACACATTAAAGGAACAGATGAAGTTGTGTACACATGATCACAAAAATTGTATTCATGTGGCACAGATGTCTAGGACACAGGCATCCTGAAAGTATAATGGAGCTACAAAAGAAAGAATGGACAAAGGAGCTATTGATATCTGATTGCTCAATTAACGTAAGATGTGAATGTGGTATAAAATCTAAAGCTACAAGAATATCTATACCTAAAGAAAGTGAGATGAAAAGCAGAAGACCACTTGATTTGGTGCATACTGACGTATGAGGACCCATGAAAGTGACTATATTAGGAGGCAATAGATATATAGTGACTTTTATAGATGACTACTCAAGATACACAGTCACATACATACTTGATCAAGAGCAAAAGTGAAGTTTTCAATAAATTAGTAGACTACGTGACAAAGTCGAGTAACATGTTTCAGATTAAGCCAATTGTCATTAGAAGAGATAATGAAGATGAATTCACAGGACACGAAATAGAAAACTACTTAAGAAAAAATGGTATAGAGCATCAAAAGAATGTTCCATACACACCAGAACAAAATGGAGTAGCAGAAAAGAAAAACAGAACTCTGACTGAAATGATAAGATGTATGCTAACAGATTCCAAACTACAAGAGAAATATTGGGGTGACGCAGCAATGACAGCTACTTACCTACAAATCCAACTTTTTTAAAAAAAACTGAAATAAACCACATATGAACCGTGGCAGGCTAAGACCAAGTGTGAATCATTTAAGAGTTTTTGGATCTAAAGTTTTTGTATTTATTCCAACAGAAAAACGTTCCAGACTTCAAAACAGATCCATAGAAGGAATATTTGTTGGATGTAGTGAAAATTGCAAAGGATATAGAATCCTAGATCCCAAAACAGACAGAGTTACGGTTAGTAACAGTGTGACATTCATTGAGGATCTAAATGAAGACACTATGATTTCACTGGAACAAAAAATGAGAAAAACAGCAGTGATATAACTTAAAGAACATCTGATGAAAAAGAAGTTGAAATTGATGAAAAACAGGATACTGAAAATGAAGAGCTACAACTATAAACAAACAGAACCAAAACATTCAATAAGAGAAAACAATGGAAGACCACCAATACATCTTTCATACAAGGCAAGCACAAGCAACATTTATGAACCTATCTCTTGAGAAGACATATCTTGACTTCCTGAAGAAGAAGCTAATAAATGGATAAAGGCAACAGATACAGAAATAAAATCAATGCATGACTCAAAGACATGGACACTGACAGAATTACCAGAAGGAAGAAAAGCTATAGGATGTAAATGGGTTTTTAAAGTACAATACCAAACAGATAGCAAAGCTGAACGATACCGAGCAAGACTCATAGCTAAAGGATATTCTCAAAAATATGGAGAAGACTATGAGGAAACATTTGCTCCAGTTGTCAAACATACTACAATAAGAACTTTGTTTGCAGTTGCAGCAATGAAACAGATGGAGTTGAAGCATATGGACGTAAAGACAGCATTTTTGAATGGAGATTTAAGAGAAGATATTTACATGGAACAACCTCCAGGATTCAAAGATAAAAGTAACCCTAACATGGTTTGTAAACTACAGAAATGTATATACAGTTTAAAACAAGCTGCTAAAGCATGGACTGTTAAAATCACAGAAGTGCTCACAAATGAAAAATTTCAAAGAGTCAAAGCTAATCCTTGCCTATACACAAAAAGACTGATGGACAGATTGCTATGTACTCACATACATTTATGATATTTTAGTTTGTTTTGAAAAAGAAAGGGAAAAAGAGGACATACTAAGAATTCTGAATCAAAATTTCGAGATCAAAGACTTGGAAAATGTGAAGTATCATTTCTTGAGGGATCACCGGGAACAAGAAATCCTGAAATTAGAATATTGTCCAACTGAAGATATGACAGCAGATATTTTCACAAAGGCATTGAATGCTGAAAGACATCAGAGACTAATGAAGAAATTAGGCTTAATTAAATAAGTCCTTACTGTTGAGAAAGGCAGTTGGTATATGCAACAGACAAGGACTTCTTTGTATGTGTGAAGGAGGACTTTATGCTGATCTATCAGTAGATGGCGATGTTGTGTAAAGTTTCTTTACTTACTGTATTGTAAAAAGTCTTTTGTTTTTCTTCCTGGTTTCACTTTCTCTTCCTGATGCAATGATGTATTACTGTGCATATTATTACCTCATGTTCTCAGAAGTAAAGAGCTTGTTATCCCATGTAATCTGCTTTGTGAACTTCTTCTACACCTGGGAAGCTAGAAACTCTGCAACATAAAGTAGCCCCCTCATAGCCCTCCAATTATTATAATGCAACTCCCATAGTCCTCCATGTAATATAATTCACCCTATAGTTCTCCATATATTATAATGCACCCCATAGTACTCCATATATTATACTGCACCACATAGTCCTCCATATATTATAATGCGCCTCATAGTCCTCCATGTTTTATAATGCACTCCTATAGTCCATGTATAAGGTAGCCCCAGAATCCAACATATTTTATAATGCAGCCCCATAGTCCTGCAGCCCCATAGACCTTCATATTGCATTATGCCGCCCCATAGACCTCCATATATATTGCACCCCTATAGTCCATGTATAAGGTGTAATTCATATTGCATTATGCAGCCCCATACCCCTCCATGTATAATGCACCCTATAGTCCGTGTATAAGGTGTCCTTCATATTGCATTATGCAGCCCCATAGACCTCCATGTATAATACAGCCCCATAGACCTCCATGTGTAAATGCAGCCCCATAGACCCCAATGTATAATGGACCCCTATAGTCCACGTATAATGCACTCCTATAGTGCATGTATAAGGTGTCTTTCATATTGTATTATGCAGCCCTATAGATCTCTATGTATAATGGACCCCTATAGTGCATGTATAATGCACCCCTATAGTCCATATATAAGGTATCCTTCATATTGTTCATATTGTATAATGCAGCCCCATAGACCTCCAGGTAAAATGCAGTCCCATAGACCCCCATGTATAATGCAGCCCCATAGGCCTCTGGCCACCGTGTACTTGCTGATTAAAAAAAAAAACAAGCAACAAGTACTCACCTCTCCTCATTCCCCTGCTGCTCCAGTCAGGGTGTCTTCCCATTCTGCTCTCTGTGCTCTCAGAACAGCAGTAGCACAGGAGGGAAGTCACTGCTCTGAGACGTTGAGCGCAGGCACAGGGGGAGAATGATGAAGCATGGAGCGGAGCGTGTCGCTCAGTGCTTCATCATTGCTGTGTGAGATGACGGGCGAGGGAGGCCCAGTGCCACCGCCACTGACACTGGTCCCCCCTTACTCACGGGCCACATAGCGGCCGCGTGGTCTGTCACAGAAGAGTACAGCTCCTCTCTCACAGAGAGGAGCCGGCTGCTGATCTGCAGGGCGGGCGCCGGGCCCCTAACCTGCCAGGCCCAGTCGTGATTGTGACCTCTGCGACCACGGTTATTACGCCCCTGCTTGTGAGTTACTACACTTAGTGTATTCAATGGTAGCCTTGTGCGGAAAACTAGACAAATCAGGTGAAAAAAAGTTAGAAAATAAGGAATTAAAAGGTGTTGTCCACTTCTTTTATATTGATGGCTGATCCTTAGGACAGGTCATCAATGTCTGATCGGCTGGGGTCCGACACCATGCACCCCTACCGATCAGTTGTTCTCGGTCCCAGTGGCGGCAACAGGCAAACAGAAATGCTCAACTCCGGAACTGCTCCGTCTATTGAAGTGGCAGCGGCTGGATTTGGCACATCCATCTCCTATTGATTATAATGGGAGGTGCATGTGCAGTTCTCGGCTGTGGTTGCTATCAAAAGACGGAGGAGCGCCAGAACTGAGCATTTCTGGCTGCCGCTGTTACTGCCAGGACCGGGTAGAGCTGATTGGTAGAGATGCAGAGTGTTGGACCCCGGCCGATAGGACATTGATGACCTATCCTAATGATAGGCCATCAATGTAAAAGTAGTCGACAACCCCTTTAAGGGTTTTCATTGGAATTGCACTTAGATGTGTGGCGCCCCTGAGGCTTCAGGCGCCAAGAGTACTGCACCCCCATTAGGGTGCATTTGTCACGCTCCCCGGGTCCCGACGTCGATGTCGTGTAACATACATACAGTTACAGTGGGTTTCCCTCCCCAATGGGGACCTGGCCAGGGTCGGGTCACAAGTAGGGAGTCACTACAGCGGTTGGGTTTCCAGGATGCCACCGCACCAGGGGCTCCCCGATGCACTGTAGCTGGGACCAGGGTCAGGGAGAAGCAACCACCAGGGGGAGTCAGGAGCACACAGTGGGATATGCATGTTGACCTAGTGAGAGTAGTGAACCAGCCGGTGGCAGCGGCTGGGGGCAACAGCTTGGAATACACAACACAACTACAACAGACAGAGAGAAAACAGCTACAGACACTGAGCAGAGCGGACGTGCCGCAAGGCAGCTCTGTGGGCCAAGGCGTGTTCAACATGGTCGCTGGGGAGAAGCAGGCGGCTGCTTGCACAGGACCGGCGCTGTCGTGGGAGCAGAACCCTAGGGAAGGCATCCTTCACGTTGTCTACCAACTCTGCAAGGGTCACGGGAATGGCTAGGAAAGTTACCGGACCTGTCCCACTGAGTCTGCAGCCAAATAGCATATAGGATCCGGGGCTGAATTCTTGGACCAGCCCCACATCGGAACTGTGCTATCAGCATACAGAACCTGACACTTTACGGACAACAGGATCCCCAAGTGCTTCACGCAACGGCGGTCCGATACTTAGCACATCTAAGGAGAAAGGGCCCATAAACTGACACACACCGAATCTGACCTTCCACGGATTTGGCATCGGCTGGAGCCCATCATGGTGGAGAACAGTACTCTGGGGCAGCGCCTGAACAACCAGTGAGTAAAAAGACCTGGAACCGCAGCCCCTGTCTCTGCCCCTCCTTTACCGGCGCCCAGCGTTGCGGCGTCATCGGGGTCTACCACCACCTCCGTCAGTCCTCACTCATCCTCCCCGGGGTAATGATGCTCCACCTGTGGGAAGCGACACCATCCCGGCTGCGACCTTCACCATCAGCCCCGGAAAGCAGCACCCGCAATGGCGGCCCATCCCTGGCCGCAGACCAAAGGTGGCGTCATGATCTACAAAGACTTTCCTCACTGTCTCTCCCGCCCTCTCCCTCTGTCCTACCATCCAGTGCACCACCTTCCCTCCCTTCTGTACATCTCAGGGTCACGAAACTGGGCAAGCCCGTGACAACGCAGAGGATCTGCACCCCCTGGCCCGGCGACGTGTCGAGTGAAAATCCCTCGACCCCGGGGTGTTACAGATGCATGTTGCTTTTCACATAGCATTACAGTAGTTTGAGCTGTTCTTTATAAGGGGTTTTTCCACCCCTCTTTCAAATCTAGAGAAAGGGATGGTTAAAAAAAAAAGTTTTATTTACCTGAGTGAACCACTGCCACTCCAACTCTACTGGAAGTTATGACTGTCCATCAATCAATTAGATGAACTCTGCCGTCAATCAATGATCTGTGCGGTCACGTGATGGGAAGGATGAGATGTAGTTGAGGTTAGCAGAGGGGCAGCATTTATTGGTAAGAAACATACAGTACCTTTCTTCTTTTTCTTTTAAATCCCTTTAACTTAGTTTGTTTTGAAGCAAAGTTGTGAAAACCCCTTTACGATAATTATCACAGTCTAGTGGAATTTCTAATGTAGAATGTAGAATTTTTTGGAAAAAATATTCTATTTTCCACGACTATTTCTTGGCTGAAAACGCAAAGTTTCATTTCAATTGACATTTTTATCCTGTCACTTTTCTTCTGGCATCAGAATCTTGCGCTGGTCCAACATACACTGGCATTAAAAGTGGCAAAAATTCTGCATTGGAAAAATTGGAGACAGTAATTAGTATGTCAGTCAAGAGTCAAGACTGTGCAACCTTTACATCCAACAGAGTTAGTATGGCATTCAAATTTTGAATTTCATTGGTTTTTCATCTTTTTTTTAATGCAGATATTAAAAACAATATTAAAAAACAAAAGTGTAAGTAAATAAGTAGCCCCCTAACAAACACACAAACTGCTCTTGCAGTTTGATAATTTTGTGCATCTTTTGACTGTCTACTGTAAGATTACTAAAAAATAGAGAAATCCGGCAATCAGAAGCAAGTATTAAGAAAAAGATTTTATTTTTGTGGTTTACAAGACAATGTATGTAAAATATACAACGTTTCGGTTATTAATGACTTTTTTCGAACATATACAGTATCTCACAAAAAGGAGTACACCCCTCACATTTTTTGGAAATATGCTCTTATATCTTTTCATGGGGCAACACTGAAGATCTGACAATTTAATACAATGTGCAGTAGTCAGTGTACAGCTTGTATAACAGTGTACATTTGGTACCCTCTAAATAACTCAATACACGGCCATTAATGTCTAAACCACTGGCAACAAAAGAGAGTACTCCCCTAAGTGAAAATGGACATATTGTGCCCAATTAGCCATTTTCCCTCCCAAGTGTCATGTGACTCATTAGTGTTACGAAGTCTCAGGTGTAAGGTAATCTGAATAGAAATTAAGACTATATTAAAGGGAATCTGTTAGCAGGTTTTTGCTATATAATCTGAGAGCAGCATAACATAGGATGTGTCATGCACCCAGGTTAACTACCTGCCATTTCTGTATGGGGACTATCTCTGCTGGCTCAGCCAGTGATTCCCCTACTTCATTTCTTGTCAACAGAGCACACCTTTTCTAGCCATCTGCAGATGACATGCTGATTGACAGCTGGCTAGCAGTAGCTATGAGCTGAGGAGCTGGCTGTCAGTCAGAAGACACCGCCGCTCCTGTCACCTCCACGCAGCTAATGAAGGCTATAGCGCGATCAGCTGTATTCAGCGTTGGCTGCGAGTAACCTCAGTGACAGCTCAGCTGATCGCGCTATTGCCTTCATTAGCTGCGTGGAGGTGACAGGAGCGGCGGTGTCTTCTGCAGCTCCGGTCACCTCCATGCAGCAGAGCTGGATGCGACGCTGGAGCATCCTGGATTACGCCGGACATGGAGGGCTTTTTCGGGCTTATTAAAGTGGTGAACCAGGGTATATGTTTGTGTTTTTTATTTCTAATAAAGGATTTTTTCGGGTGTGTGTGTATTTATTTACTGTCACTTACAGATTAATCATGGAAGGTATCTCGGGGAGACGCCTGACATGATTAATCTAGGACTTATTGGCAGCTATGGGCTGCCAATAACTCCTTATTACCCCGATTTGCCAACGCACCAGGGCAAATCGGGAAGAGTCGGGTACAGTCCCAGAACTGTCCCATATAGTGTATGCGGCAATTCTGGGTGGATGCTGACTGACATTGTTAGGCTGGGGGGCTCCCCATAACGTGGGACTCCCCATCCTGAGAATACCAGCCTTCAGCCGTATGGCTTTATCTGGCTTGTATTAAAATGGGGGGGGGGGCCGCACGCCTTTTTTTTATTTATTGATTTATTTATTTAACTGCACAGTATAGACACGCCCACCGGCTGCTGTGATTGGGTGCAGTGAAACAGCTGTCACTCAGCGTGGGGGGCGTGTCTGACTGCAACCAATCACAGGCGTCTGTGGGTGGGGAAAGCAGGGTATATGAGATTGATTAATGAGCGGCCGGCATATTCAAAGTAATTGTTGCCGCGCATTCTCTGCACAGCTGTTTCTCGCCGCGCTGGTGATCGGGGAGCGGTATGAGCCGGGGGAAGAAAAAAAACGAGCGCCAATGTAAGTATGACTGAGAACAGCAGAAAAAAAGGTAAGTATACTGAATTTAATTAAAAAAAAAAAAAATAAGATCACTAGTGTAAAAACGCACACGCACGAAACGTGCTGAACACGGACATACTCCGTGTGCGGTACGTGCAGGCACGGACCCATAGACTAAAGCGGGTCCATGCCTGCATGCTGCCGGACAAAAACGGACATGTTGTCCGTGTAGAAAAGCGCACACACGTACTTACCTCACGGACACACGTTCCGTGCGATTTTACGTGTGTGTGCCATCTAGCATAGAACAACATGGGTCTCCGTGTGTACGTGTCTCCAGTACGTGCAAATACGTACCGCACACGTACAAATTAAACGGATGTGTGTTGCGGGTCTCAGTTAATTTTTAGCCCCAAACACAAAAATAATAAAAGTCCAGGATAACCCCTTTAAGTGTTATTATTTCATTTTCAACCTAATTTCAGAAAAAAATTCATTCTGTTGGCAACAGAAAACATAAACACTACTGTTTTGTAACACTTTTCTAATGTTTCATAGTTTCATTGTATGACTCAGATTACACCCCTCCTAAAATGTTCATTTTTTTTGTAATGGGTGTGCCATCTTATAAGGTTTCTTCACTTATTTTTATATTCTTATAAAACAAAAAGTAAATTCCGGATTTAGTTCTAAAACTGCCAAATATTTCTTGTTTTCCCAAACTTTTCCCACTTACTGCTCGTCGTGTGTCAGAGTTTGGCCCATCAATAAATTTCTGTTTTTCTGCAACCCTCCAGTGTTCAGCTTACGTTAATTCGTCTTACACCTGCCATTAAATTACGGTCTTGGAAGGGATAGCTGCTTGTAAAAGTCTTTTTGTTATGGTGTCTATTACTGTGCACGCACGTTTAGTGCCAGAGTCTAAAATACTAACTGCTGCTCTAAACTGGAGAAATAATTTTTACTGCATAGAAATGTTCCTCTTGTCTAAACGTCTAAAGGCCCCGTTAAACGCTACGATTTATCTGACGATATGTCGTCGGGGTCACGATTTCTGTGACGCACTTCCGTCATCATTAGCGACATCGCTGCGTGTGACACCTACTTGCGACTCTGAACGATCACCAATAGGTTGAAAATCGTTGATCGTTGACACATCGTTTAGTTTCAAAATATTGTTCGTTGTTTGGAACGCAGCAGACATATTGCTATGTTTGACACCCTGCCAACGATGAACAACATCCACACGACCGCCTTGGTCAAACAATATATCGCTGATCGCTGTTGCATCGCTTGTGAGATGTGTACGTGTGACCGCTACAAAACGACCTATGTGCAATCTCGGCAAATCGTAACTACGATCTGGGTGTGTCACGTCGCTAATGAGATCGTCAGATAAATCGTAGCGTGTAACGGGGCCTTAACTATATGACCTCCTCAAACGTGTCATTCTTCTGGCCGATTGATGGAATACATAAAGACTGATGTTTTATATGCCAGTTTTAATGACAAGTCGGCTGAATTAAGATATATGCCAAATTCATTGAGAGGCACATTATTAAATTTGGCACATCTTTTCGCCTGCTCCTGTACCAAAGACAAAAAAAATGTAGACGTTCACTTTCTCATGGAAATTATAGTGCATTTGTCTGACTGTTAAACCAACTCCCAATTAAGCACTTCCCACTCTTCGACAATATGGTGGATCCGAAGAAATAAAAACTTCAAGAGTTGCAACAATTTTGTGCAATGAATTGCTGCTTTTATATGTTATGTCTCTGGTGTAAAGTGTTTAAAGAATTCCCCGTTAGGTCTTTCCACTGACTTCGGTCATTGTACAAGGCCTCTTTCACACATCAGTATTTTGCATCAGTGTTTCGTCAGTGTGTCATCAGTGTTTGGATACCAAAACCAGGAATGGAACTTACAGAGAAGAACTATAGTTGAAAGACTGACACCTGTTCTGTGTTTTGGGGACACTCCTGATTTTGGCATCCAAACACTGATGAAACACTGATGCAAAATACTGACGTGTGAAAGAGGCCTAAACGTGAGGCAAAATTGGAGAATAGATAACTCAGTACCAACACTAGACAGTGTCCTGACAAATCCGGCAAATTAATGATTTCAGCAATTATATTTTTTTTTATGATAACATTTTGATTTCAGATGGAAATACCTTTTTTAGGGCTCGTGCGCAGAGCAAGGTTCTGTTATTGTAAGGTGTCGCAGAACAGTAGTCTTGGGATTGTCTTTTGACACCCCGTCACCCTACATGAAAGAGCTGGTCCTGGCTAGGTGTGCGGATTTGTAGGCCATTCACCCGTGCAGGCCACATGTTGCCGATTATGTCATCCGTTCACCCCTGCAGGCCACATGTTGCCGACTCCGAGCTTCATTATTTCAAACCCTCATCAACCGCAGCCCCAGCCCAGCCGCCGCCACAGCCCTAACCAAGCCGCTGCCGCAGCTCCAGCCCAGCTACCCCAGCACCAGCCCAGCCGCCGTTGCCGCCACAGGCCCAGCCCCTGCACAGCCGCTGCAGCACGCCCCTTCCTCCTGCTATCCCAGTAAGCTACAGTGCCTACAAGTAGTATTCAACCCCCTGCAGATTTAGCAGGTTTGATAAGATGCAAATAAGTTAGAGCCTGCAAACTTCAAACAAGAGCAGGATTTATTAACAGATGCATAAATCTTACAAACCAACAAGTTATGTTGCTCAGTTAAATTTTAATAAATTTTCAACATAAAAGTGTGGGTCAATTATTATTCAACCCCTAGGTTTAATATTTTGTGGAATAACCCTTGTTTGCAATTACAGCTAATAATCGTCTTTTATAAGACCTGATCAGGCCGGCACAGGTATCTGGAGTTATCTTGGCCCACTCCTCCATGCAGATCTTCTCCAAGTTATCTAGGTTCTTTGGGTGTCTCATGTGGACTTTAATCTTGAGCTCCTTCCACAAGTTTTCAATTGGGTTAAGGTCAGGAGACTGACTAGGCCACTGCAACACCTTGATTTTTTCCCTCTTGAACCAGGCCTTGGTTTTCTTGGCTGTGTGCTTTGGGTCGTTGTCTTGTTGGAAGATGAAATAACGACCCATCTTAAGATCCTTGATGGAGGAGCGGAGGTTCTTGGCCAAAATCTCCAGGTAGGCCGTGCTATCCATCTTCCCATGGATGCAGACCAGATGGCCAGGCCCCTTGGCTGAGAAACAGCCCCACAGCATGATGCTGCCACCACCATGCTTGACTGTAGGGATGGTTTTCTTGGGGTCGTATGCAGTGCCATCTAGTCTCCAAACGTCACGTGTGTGGTTGGCACCAAAGATCTCGATCTTGGTCTCATCAGACCAGAGAACCTTGAACCAGTCTGTCTCAGAGTCCTCCAAGTGATCGTGAGCAAACTGTAGACTAGCCTTGACATGACGCTTTGAAAGTAAAGGTACCTTACGGGCTCGTCTGGAACGGAGACATTGCAGTGGAGTACGTTACTTATGGTATTGACTGAAACCAATGTCCCCACTGCCATGAGATCTTCCCGGAGCTCCTTCCTTGTTGTCCTTGGGTTAGCCTTGACTCTTCGGACAAGCCTGGCCTCGGAACGGGTGGAAACTTTCAAAGGCTGTCCAGGCCGTGGAAGGCTAACAGTAGTTCCATAAGCCTTCCACTTCCGGATGATGCTCCCAACAGTGGAGACAGGTAGGGCCAACTCCTTGTAAAGGGTTTTGTACCCCTTGCCAGCCTTGTGAGCCTCCACGATCTTGTCTCTGATGGCCTTGGAATGCTCCTTTGTCTTTCCCATGTTGACCAAGTATGAGTGCTGTTCACAAGTTTGGGGAGGGTCTTAATTGGTCAGAAAAGGCTGGAAAAAGAGATAATTAATCCAAACATGTGAAGCTCATTGTTCTTTGTGCCTGAAATACTTCTTAATACTTTAGGGGAACCAAACAGAATTCTTGTGGTTTGAGGGGTTGAATAATAAATGACCCTCTGAATAAACTTTTCACAATTTAAAAAAAAAAATTAAAAAAGAAATAACATTCTTTTTTGCTGCAGTGCATTTCACACTTCCAGGCTGATCTACAGTCCAAATGTCACAATGCCAAGTTAATTCCGAATGTGTAAACCTGCTAAATCTGCAGGGGGTTGAATACTACTTGTAGGCACTGTACATTCAAATTATAAGACACATCCCTCACTTTCCTCCCAAATTTTTGGAAGAAAAAGTGCGTGTTATAATCCGAAAAATATGGTACCTACTCACATGCTATGCCATATACATTACAACATACTTCCCTATTACATATAATATTAGTTACATTACACAGGAACATATTACAATACATCACATTATCATGATAGTTCACAGGACAGAGTTTTTACAAAAGAGGCAAGACACAATTCGCATTACCTTGCATGACAATACAACAATCCATTGGTGTCTTCAATTGAGGGAACATGACAGCACCCAGGCCACCTCCACAAAAACAATACAGGACCATGTTGAATTTCAGGCAATACACACAAAGATCTTTATGACATTGTAAAAACATTTCTTAGTACTGTAAAGTACATTTGCTATGCGTGAACACACTCATGAGAGAAAAGAAATCCTATCCTGTTCCATTATGAGAGGCAGCTGGGGCCCTTGTTTATTAAACCAGCATTATCTGCTATGGAGGTCTAATGGCCCATTTCTACAGAGAGGCTGTTTTCAATGATCCATACACAGGAAAGTTATGTTAAAAGCAATGGTTGTTTAGTGCCACTTCTGGCTTCTTTAGCGGGTCCCAACATGACAGGTTTTATCAACAAAAACCATGATTTTTCCTGCTTTTTATATATATATTCATTGCTGTTTTGTATTAAGTTGACGCTAGTGCTGTAGAATGAGTCATTTGTACTTCACTATCCTCCCCAAGGTATTCACAGAAAAAGCTGAGCGAAATGTAAAGCAGAAGAAAAAGGAAAATATAGGAAGCTACTTACCACTTATGGCAGCAGGCACACCACTGCTTTGGGGTGCAATATCGAACAGCCTCACCCCATGCCCAAAGTCCACAGCAGACACCAGTTATTAATTGCTGTGATTAGAGCTAGCTATGATTGCAGCTGTGTAATCCTTTAAATGCCATAGTGAACAGTGACCATGGCATTCAAATGGTTAAAGAGAGGACCCTCTGTCATCCCCGCCATGTCATAGTAACCCAACTGATTGATTGCAGCAGTAGGAGACCCATGGGCAATTAACTTGGACCTCTGAATTTTTGGTATGGGATATATACAGTATATATATATATATATATATATATATATACCGTATATATATATATATATATATATATATATATATATATATATATATATATATATATACACAGTATATGTACAGTGTGTCCACCCATATCCTTTCCACTGCCATTAACTTGAGAACGGCGGCAGCTATAGGCATAGAAGTGGTGTCTAGGTATAGTAAAGTAGCCATGCGCTACGCAATGAAACCACCTATAGCGCCACCTGGTGGAAAACAACGGAGTTAGCATTTTTATTTCGAAAACAGAACGAGATAGAGAAAAAAAAGTGAATTACAAAGTTGTAAAATTCAATACGAATCGACACCTTGCATACAGAAATGCTATGATGAGAACGTGTAAAACTCACAAGGCTGCGGACGTGAAGTGATACCTCATGGAGATCTTCCTACAAGTCATTGGGTATGGTGGTTGCGTGGAGTGGCCTCCACGCTAACCTGACCTGACCCCATTGGACTTCTTTCTGTGAGGTCACATCAAACAGCAGGTGTATGCAACCCCTCCACCAACATTGCAGGAGCTACGACGACGTATCACAGATGCTTGTGCAAACGTGTCACCTACCATATTGCACAACGTGCAGCAAGATACAGTATGCTGTCCAGAGTCCAGATGTGCATTGCAGCTGAAGGTGGCCACTTTGAGCATCAAAGTTAAATGAGCGCCATGTGCGTTACCAGCATTAAATGTTTTTTTTGAGGGGGGGGTCATGGGTTTTATATCATAGCATTTCTGTATGCAAGGTGTCGATTCGTAATTGATGATGCACTGCAACTTTGTAATTCACTTTTTTTCTCTATCTTGTTCCGTTTTCGAGATAAAAATGCTAACTCCGTTGTTTTCCACAAGGTGGCGCTATAGGTGGTTTCATTGCGTAGCGCATGGCTACTTTACTATACCTAGACACCACTTCTATGCCTATAGCTGCCGCCATTCTCAAGTTAATGGCGGTGGACAGGATATGGGTGGACACACTGTATATATATATATATATATATATATATATATATATATATATATATATATGTATATATATAGTTAGGTCCAGAAATATTTGTACATTGACAAGTTTTGGCGTGTTAGCTGTTTACCAAAACATATTTAATATACAGTTATATAATCAATATGGGTTTATAGGGCAGACCTGCCAGCTTTAATTTGAGGGTAGTCACATCCTAATTGGAGTAAGGGTTTTGGAGTTACAGCTCTTTATTTTGTAGCCGCCTCTTTTTCAAAAGACCAAAAGTAATTGGACAACTATCTCAAAAGCACTTTAAGGGGCTGCATAGGCTGTTCCCTCATTTATTCATCGTCAATTAAGCAGGTAAAAGGTCTGGAGCTGATTCCAGGTGTGACATTTGCATTTTGTTTAAACTGTTTTTATTTTTCAGTAAAATATCTACTGGTAGGTTGCCCTCCTGGATATTCTTCTTTGTGTAGTGTCTAAGCAACTTAGACTAACCTGCAAACCTTCTACTTTTAAGTAGTCTCCTCAAGTTTAACATCCAGAGTAGTTTTTCTTCTGCTCAACACCTCTCCAGCATCTACACCCACTTCAAACAAAACGGCTACCTTCAGGTAAAAGCTGATTTATTATAGACCTCTGAACCTTTGGTAGCACCAGTACACCTACACTCACTCATGGTTATTTTTACATATTTTTTATCAGGTCTCAGGCCTACCAATCCAGTTTTACAGATCCCCATCTGGTATCCAAACCAGTGCATCTTCTTGAGAGACTTTTTAATTTTTATTCATTATAAAATAAAATTGATATATTTTTAATACAATTAAGTCTCAGGTGTTTCATTTGTTTATACATTCACGTATCTCAACCCATCTATTGAGCGCGGTAGTCTCCAAATATTACTGTTTTTATTTTTCAGCAAGAATAAAAATAGGACAAACAAAACAAAACAAATCTGTTGTACAATATACAACTGAGGCTTCCAGCCCAAGAAATATAAAATAAAAAAAGCTATATACAGTAAGAGGGAAAATGATACAGCTAGGCCTAACTGGCCAAAAGGTATATACAATAAAGGGAAAAGGGAACGGAACAGTTGCTCATTGTCATTAAATTAGAATAGAAAAGTGGCATTTGGAAGCTGTTGCTGTGAACTCACAATATGTGGTTAAAAGAGTTCTCAATGGAGGAGAAACAGAACATCTAGGCTGAAAAAAAAAGAATAAATCCACCAGATAGAAGAAATGTTAGGAGTGGCCAAATCATTACTTTGGCACACTCTGCAAAAAAAAAAAGAGCGCACGGGTGAGCTTTAAGGCCCAGTCACACACAGCGATCCCGAAAACGATGCGACCTGATAGGGATCGCAGGTAAGTCGCTGGGAGGTCCCGGGTGTGATGTCATACAGTCAGACCTTACCAATGATGCAGGAATGATACAGGTCGCAGAAGTGACCTGTATAATGATCTCAGCAGTCACTGTAACCCTGTCACACAGTGTCAAACACAGCGATGTGTCCTGAACAGCAGGACATCGCCTTTGAAGAAAATGGCCTGGACCATTCGGCAACGACTAGAGATTTCACAGCAGGGGCCTGATCGCTGGTAGGTGTCACACATAACAAGATCGCTAACAGGATCGCTACTGCGTCACCAAAACGGTGACTCAGCTGCGATCTCGCTAGCGATCTCGTTTTGTGTGACAGTACCTTTAGAAATCAAAAATTCCTGAACACCTGCAGAAAACAACAGGCATGAA
The DNA here is from genome assembly GCF_048569485.1 of Anomaloglossus baeobatrachus. NCBI lineage: Eukaryota > Metazoa > Chordata > Amphibia > Anura > Aromobatidae > Anomaloglossus > Anomaloglossus baeobatrachus. Next base: position 177,518,775 of record NC_134360.1, on the reverse strand, counting down.
TGATCGCAGAGTCCTTTCCATGGTGAATAAAAAAAAACCTTCACAACATCCATCCAAGTGAAGAACATTCTCCAGGAAGGAGGTGTTTAAGTATCTAAATATACCATAAAGAGAAGACTTCCTGAGAACAAATACAGGGGGTTCACAGCAAGTACAAACCATTAATCAGCTTTTAAAAAGAGAAAGACTGGATTAGACTTTGGCAAAAAAAAAAATCTAAAGAAGCTGCCCAATTCTGGAAAAGTATTCTTTGGACAGATGATACTAAGATCAAACTGTACCAGATTGATGGGAAGCAGAAAGTATGCAGAAGGCAAGGAACGGCTCATGATCCAAAGCACACCATATGCTCTGTAAAACATGGTGGAGGCAGTGTGGTGGCCGGGCATGCATGGCGTCCAATGACCCTTGATCACTAGTGTTCATTAATGTAACTGTGCTGTTCCTACTTGTTTACTATAAACTGTTACCTTTAATGTTCATATCCACTGTTATTTAATGTATGTTGTTCATGCTTGTCCTGTGCTGCCACCTACTGGTTTGGCCCTTCTGTTCCCCTGGTTCTTTCTTTTTCCCAGCCCGTGGGAGTGTCTACTGCACTGCTTGTACCTCACTTCCTGGCATCCATTTTAGTTCTCAGCCAGCATTTGTGAGAGTCACATTATCCTCATTTGGGCTGCAAAAAGTAAAGTCTTTTGACCTTAGTGGCTCCAGACACAAGCATCACAGGATAACTGCAATGCCAGATACTCAGACCATTGTACCAATGTATATTCTCAACTTGTGGAGAAAATAAACCGCTGTTTTCAATGATCCATACACAGGAAAGTTATGTTAAAAGCAATGGTTGTTTAGTGCCACTTCTGGCTTCTTTAGCGGGTCCCAACATGACAGGTTTTATCAACAAAAACTATGATTTTTCCTGCTTTTTATATATATATTCATTGCTGTTTTGTATTAAGTTGACGCTAGTGCTGTAGAATGAGTCATTTGTACTTCACTATCCTCCCCAAGGTATTCACAGAAAAAGCTGAGCGAAATGTAAAGCAGAAGAAAAAGGAAAATATAGGAAGCTACTTACCACTTATGGCAGCAGGCACACCACTGCTTTGGGGTGCAATATCGAACAGCCTCACCCCATGCCCAAAGTCCACAGCAGACACCAGTTATTAATTGCTGTGATTAGAGCTAGCTATGATTGCAGCTGTGTAATCCTTTAAATGCCATAGTGAACAGTGACCATGGCATTCAAATGGTTAAAGAGAGGACCCTCTGTCATCCCCGCCATGTCATAGTAACCCAACTGATTGATTGCAGCAGTAGGAGACCCATGGGCAATTAACTTGGACCTCTGAATTTTTGGTATGGGATATATACAGTATATATATATATATATATATATATATATATATATATATACCGTATATATATATATATACACAGTATATGTACAGTGTGTCCACCCATATCCTTTCCACTGCCATTAACTTGAGAACGGCGGCAGCTATAGGCATAGAAGTGGTGTCTAGGTATAGTAAAGTAGCCATGCGCTACGCAATGAAACCACCTATAGCGCCACCTGGTGGAAAACAACGGAGTTAGCATTTTTATTTCGAAAACAGAACGAGATAGAGAAAAAAAAGTGAATTACAAAGTTGTAAAATTCAATACGAATCGACACCTTGCATACAGAAATGCTATGATGAGAACGTGTAAAACTCACAAGGCTGCGGACGTGAAATGATACCTCATGGAGATCTTCCTACAAGTCATTGGGTATGGTGGTTGCGTGGAGTGGCCTCCACGCTAACCTGACCTGACCCCATTGGACTTCTTTCTGTGAGGTCACATCAAACAGCAGGTGTATGCAACCCCTCCACCAACATTGCAGGAGCTACGACGACGTATCACAGATGCTTGTGCAAACGTGTCACCTACCATATTGCACAACGTGCAGCAAGATATAGTATGCTGTCCAGAGTCCAGATGTGCATTGCAGCTGAAGGTGGCCACTTTGAGCATCAAAGTTAAATGAGCGCCATGTGCGTTACCAGCATTAAATGTTTTTTTTGAGGGGGGGGTCATGGGTTTTATATCATAGCATTTCTGTATGCAAGGTGTCGATTCGTAATTGATGATGCACTGCAACTTTGTAATTCACTTTTTTTCTCTATCTTGTTCCGTTTTCGAGATAAAAATGCTAACTCCGTTGTTTTCCACAAGGTGGCGCTATAGGTGGTTTCATTGCGTAGCGCATGGCTACTTTACTATACCTAGACACCACGTCTATGCCTATAGCTGCCGCCATTCTCAAGTTAATGGCGGTGGACAGGATATGGGTGGACACACTGTATATATATATATATATATATATATATATATATATATATGTATATATATAGTTAGGTCCAGAAATATTTGTACATTGACAAGTTTTGGCGTGTTAGCTGTTTACCAAAACATATTTAATATACAGTTATATAATCAATATGGGTTTATAGGGCAGACCTGCCAGCTTTAATTTGAGGGTAGTCACATCCTAATTGGAGTAAGGGTTTTGGAGTTACAGCTCATTATTTTGTAGCCGCCTCTTTTTCAAAAGACCAAAAGTAATTGGACAACTATCTCAAAAGCACTTTAAGGGGCTGCATAGGCTGTTCCCTCATTTATTCATCGTCAATTAAGCAGGTAAAAGGTCTGGAGCTGATTCCAGGTGTGACATTTGCATTTTGTTTAAACTGTTTTTATTTTTCAGTAAAATATCTACTGGTAGGTTGCCCTCCTGGATATTCTTCTTTGTGTAGTGTCTAAGCAACTTAGACTAACCTGCAAACCTTCTACTTTTAAGTAGTCTCCTCAAGTTTAACATCCAGAGTAGTTTTTCTTCTGCTCACCACCTCTCCAGCATCTACACCCACTTCAAACAAAACGGCTACCTTCAGGTAAAAGCTGATTTATTATAGACCCCTGAACCTTTGGTAGCACCAGTACACCTACACTCACTCATGGTTATTTTTACATATTTTTTATCAGGTCTCAGGCCTACCAATCCAGTTTTACAGATCCCCATCTGGTATCCAAACCAGTGCATCTTCTTGAGAGACTTTTTAATTTTTATTCATTATAAAATAAAATTGATATATTTTTAATACAATTAAGTCTCAGGTGTTTCATTTGTTTATACATTCACGTATCTCAACCCATCTATTGAGCGCGGTAGTCTCCAAATATTACTGTTTTTATTTTTCAGCAAGAATAAAAATAGGACAAACAAAACAAAACAAATCTGTTGTACAATATACAACTGAGGCTTCCAGCCCAAGAAATATAAAATAAAAAAAGCTATATACAGTAAGAGGGAAAATGATACAGCTAGGCCTAACTGGCCAAAAGGTATATAAAATAAAGGGAAAAGGGAACGGAACAGTTGCTCATTGTCATTAAATTAGAATAGAAAAGTGGCATTTGGAAGCTGTTGCTGTGAACTCACAATATGTGGTTAAAAGAGTTCTCAATGGAGGAGAAACAGAACATCTAGGCTGAAAAAAAAAGAATAAATCCACCAGATAGCAGAAATGTTAGGAGTGGCCAAATCATTACTTTGGCACACTCTGCAAAAAAAAAAGAGTGCACAGGTGAGCTTTAAGGCCCAGTCACACACAGCGATCCCGAAAACGATGCGACCTGATAGGGATCGCAGGTAAGTCGCTGGGAGGTCCCTGGTGTGATGTCACACAGTCAGATCTTATCAATGATGCAGGAATGATACAGGTCGCAGAAGCGACCTGTATAATGATCTCAGCAGTCACTGTGACCCTGTCACACAGTGTCAAACACAGCGATGTGTCCTGAACAGCAGGGCATCGCCTTTGAAGAAAATGACCTGGACCATTCGGCAACGACTAGAGATCTCACAGCAGGGGCCTGATTGCTGGTAGGTGTCACACATAACAAGATCGCTAACAGGATCGCTAAAACGGTGACTCAGCTGCGATCTCGCTAGCGATCTCGTTATGTGTGACAGTACCTTTAGAAATCAAAAATTCCTGAACACCTGCAGAAAACAACAGGCGTGAATGATCGCAGAGTCCTTTCCATGGTGAATAAAAAAACCCCTTCACAACATCCATCCAAGTGAAGAACATTCTGTTTAAGTATCTAAATATACCATAAAGAGAAGGGTTCCTGAGAACAAATACAGGGGGTTCACAGCAAGTACAAACCATTAATCAGCCTTTAAAAAGAGAAAGACTGGATTAGACTTTGGCAAAAAAAAAAATCTAAAGAAGCTGCCTAATTCTGGAAAAGTATTCTTTGGACAGATGATAGTAAGATCAAACTGTACCAGATTGATGGGAAGCAGAAAGTATGCAGAAGGCAAGGAACGGCTCATCATCCAAAGCACACCATATGCTCTGTAAAACATGGTGGAGGCAGTGTGGTGGCCGGGCATGCATGGCGTCCAATGACCCTTGATCACTAGTGTTCATTAATGTAACTGTGCTGTTCCTACTTGTTTACTATAAACTGTTACCTTTAATGTTCATATCCACTGTTATTTAATGTATGTTGTTCATGCTTGTCCTGTGCTGCCACCTACTGGTTTGGCCCTTCTGTTCCCCTGGTTCTTTCTTTTTCCCAGCCCGTGGGAGTGTCTACTGCACTGCTTGTACCTCACTTCCTGGCATCCATTTTAGTTCTCAGCCAGCATTTGTGAGAGTCACATTATCCTCATTTGGGCTGCAAAAAGTAAAGTCTTTTGACCTTAGTGGCTCCAGACACAAGCATCACAGGATAACTGCAATGCCAGATACTCAGACCATTGTACCAATGTATATTCTCAACTTGTGGAGAAAATAAACCACTGTTGCTTCATCTCAGCGTGTGCATGTTCAATCCATCAACTCTGCAGTGCTCTGGTCCTGTCTGCCTCACCTAGTGGAAACGAAGGTAAGATCTCTCACAGCACTGTACAACTATATACTTGCAATTGCCTTTAAATGGGGACAAAGCAGTAACTGAAGACAGAAGCAGCTGGATGAATTCTGACATGTACAGGGCAAAACTTTTTGCTCAGATTTAACCAAATATATCAAGGTTGATTGGATGAGGTTTTACAGTCTAGATAGGCAATGACTCAAAAATACTGCAAAAGCAACCCAAGATTTTTTTAAAGCAAAGAAGTGTAATATTCTGCAATGGCCAAGTCAATCATCAAATCTCAACCCCATCGAGCTGCGTTTCACATGCTAAAGACAAAACGTAAGGCAGAAAGAGCCAAAAACAAGCAACAACTGAAGTCAGCTGCAGTAAAGGCCGGTAAAGCACCACAAGGGAGCAAACCCAACGTTTGGTGACGTCCATGGCTTCCAGACTTCAGGCAGTCATCACTTGGCAAGGATTCTCTACAAAGTGTTAAAATTAATATTTTATTCATGGTAAAGTAAATTTATCCATTTACTTTTGTGTTTATTGAAAAATGACAAACCGATAACATTGTTCTGTTGTGCACACAGATGCGTTCCACTCCTGCCAAAAGCAACATGCATAACAAAGACAGAATAGAGAAATAGTGACGTCACAAGAAAAAATGTTATTTACACTGGACAGACATGCATTCTCTGCTACAAATAAGGAACATTTAAAAGCCAAGGTTAGAACCGCAGATCTCCTAACAAAACACTAACAAAGGACCGTTACCAGCACAGCTGGCTATAATCTTTAGAATAGTTGGGAACTACAAAATGAGTGCAACTCCGCAGGGAAAATGAAGAATTACAATGAAATTAATGGGTATTTATGAAATTTAATGGACAAGTGTAGTCACTCACATGTAGACCTCCAAAGCAGAAAACTGCCCTTAAAGAAAATGTCTTATTAGAAAATTACCTACCATTTAAATGTTTGTGATTTTTGAAAATTTTTCATGTTATTATCTTTCATGTTATTTTTAAAAAATTCATAAATGGAGTTATTGGAGCATATGTTATTGATTGTCTAATTTTAGGATAAGTGTTATGCTCGCCGGGCAAGAAGGGGTTTTAGCGAACCCACTGGGCCACAGCACACAGAAAAACCAGAGGGCTAAACTGCGGACCACACCTGGTCTTCACCAGAGCCTCTGACAGTGAGGGTGTTATGCTGCAGGTGTGAGACCAGATGTCACTCGGGAAGACTGATGCAATGGCTGGTCCCAGGGGTACGGGAACGACAGTGTCTGGAGATAGGTAATAGCAGCAGCAGGTGTCGGGGTTTTCGACCAGGATGGATGGGTGCGGCGGCAACAGCTGATATGGATACTTCACAGCAACGGGTATCGTGGTTAGCGGCTGAGGTGGTAGCTTGTAGCAGCAGCGGCAGGTTAGGGATATCAGCAGCAGCAGTACTCTGAAACACAAACATATATCAGCAGCAGAAGCTAGCACAATACAGCAGCAGCAGCAGAGACAGCAGCGCAGTGCTAGGGGACCTGAGAACTAGTAATGTATAAGACTCGTTGCCCAGGCACTTCCTAAAGGCAGTGTCATGGGCGGGGACGGGGCCGTCGCTGCTGCGCTCTCGCTGGTGCTCGGGTCCGGCGCTGCTGCAGCCTGCTGCTTGCTGCTCGCTGCTCGGTGGCTCGAGCGGTGGGCCGGATCCGGGGGCTCGAGCGGCACTCCTCGCCCGTGAGTGAAAGGGGGGTAGTTTTTTGGGATTGGGGAAGTCGGTTCGTGACGCCACCCACGGTTTGTGGTGAGGTTGGGACTCCACCGCTGCTCTGGACGGGGATCCCGGGAGCGATGACAGGGAGCAGCCGAGATGTTTCTCTCCCCTCCGTGGGTAGGGGGTTTAGGTGGTCCCGGGGCCCGGTTGGGGTGACTGGAGAGTGGATGGCAGAGTTCGGGGAGGTGAAGGGTCGCGTGGGCAGCGCGGTGCCAGACGGCACTGTGGTACTCACTCAGCCAGTAATGTACACGGAGTCTCTGGTAAAACAAACGGCTGGATGGACGGGTTCCGCAGACGGCTGCGGTGGTCTCTCCCGGTAGGTTGGCAGTGACTGCCTTTCCCTGCACCTGTAGTGTGTTTTCGACCCCGATGGCTTCCCACCAGTAACCCGCTCCCCAGCGTGGATAGATGCCGAGGGAGCCCCTTTTGCCCGCAGGCTCTGGCCCTGGGAACTGTAGCCTTGGCGATGACTGTATTTCCCTTCACGGTTGAGCGGTTGCCTTCAATCGGGTCTTTGCTGCTGGGAAACCCCGGAGGTTCCCGTCGCTAACGGATTTGACCGTTTTTATGGCGACTCCAAGCCTGGTCGGGGTCCGTAGGCCCTGCCGAATGGTGCTGGCTTCTCTTCGCTCCCCGGTTCGGTACCGGCGGGTCACCGCCCGTCCCCGGTCCTACGGTTCCGCGTCGATCGGCCCCTCCTGCAGATGGTCACCACCGTCTGCCAACCTTGCTGTATGTGCCCGGGCCACGTACCCGGACACGGAAAGACTGCTCCTCTACTACCACTTTACTCCTCTCTCTTCCTACTCCAGAACTGTTCTCTACTCCTTTTCCCGCCTCCAGGACTGTGAACTCCTCAGTGGGTGGGGCCAACCGCCTGGCTCCACCCCACCTGGTGTGGACATCAGCCCCTGGAGGGAGGCAACAAGGATTTGTGTGTGACTGATGTGCCTAACCGGGGTGTGGGGTGTGTTGTTGCAGTACCTGTGACGTCCTGGCTTGTCCAGGGCGCCACATTAGGAAGTACCTTAAATAGCTGCAGCTTCTCATCGGACCCGAGAGGAACTTCCAGGTTAAAGATACACTGACCCTTTAAGAAAGGGGTGTGGTCACGCGAGTCCCTAAGGCAGAAGCAGGAATCCTGTGAGGAGTACACAGCCTCCAGGAGACAGTAGCATGTGACGGGAATGAAGTGCCAACGCAGAAAGGCCAGATGGGTGAGAGGGCCAAAGTCCCCGTCGGGGGATTGGGGCAGGACAAAGCAGGGATGTCGGTGTGGGCATTACAATAAGTCATCAATATCAGATGGGTGGGAATGTGATACCCAGCAATCCCACTAATAAAATGTTATCATTACCAATAACCGCCATGAAGTTCAATATTATTATTATTATATTTTAATTATAATAAATTCTAATAATATTATTTCAATGTTATTACCGCAAACAACCCATTCAAGTTTTCATACAGCCATGGAGGCTCCTAATAAGCTGACACTTCCTCTGTAGATCAATTTTAGCAGTCATCTGCTTATTATCACAGGCAGGATAACAAAGAAAGGTAAGGCTACATGCGCACGCTGCTTTTTTTCCTGCTTTTTTGCTGCTTTTTTGGCTTCAGTTTTGTCAGCAGAACTTTCTGACATCTGACTTCCCAGCAAAGTCTATGAGAAGTCAGATTTGTCATGCGCACGTTGCAGTTTATTTGTCAGCGTTTTTTTTGTCAAAAGTTTGTGACAAAAAAAATGCAGCATGTTCATTCTTCCTGCGTTTTTGTCAACATTTGTCACCCATTGAAATCAATGAGGGCATCAAAAACGCAGGAAAAATGCATGCTAATCACAAGTGGTGCATTTTACCTGCCTTTTACCTGCGTTTTTGCTAGCAAAAACGCAGGTGATTTGTCAGGAAGTGAGGTCAGGCAAGTGGTCCCGTCCCGTCCTCCATGTCTTCCCCGAAGTACCGCTGTCCCCAGGGGAGATGATGTGGAGGACGGGACTATCAGCAGCGGCAGCGAGAGGGGGATGGACATTGGCAGCTGAAAACATTGATTTTTCCCTCTCGCTGCTGCCGCCGCTGATAGTCCCGTCCTCCACGTGTTCCCCGAAGTACCACTGTCCCCAGCGTGCACGCACAGGGGAGATGATGTGGAGGACGGGACTATCAGCAGCGGCGGCAGCGAGAGGGAAAAATCAATGTTTTCAGCTGCCAACGTCCATCCCCCTCTCGCTGCCGCCGCTGATAGTCCCGTCCTCCACGTGTTCCCTGAAGTACCGCTGTCCCCAGCGTGCACGCACAGGGGAAATGATGGACCCCTCTCACTGCCACCGCCGCCGCCGCTAAAAGTCCCGTGCTCCACGCTCCTGCCGGCTCCACGCTCCTGCCGGCTCCACGCTCCTGCCGGCTCCACGCTCCTGCAGGCTCCACGCTCCTGCAGGCTCCACGCTCCTGCCGGCTCCACGCTCCTGCCGGCTCCACGCAGTAGCGCGATCAGCTGAGCTGTCACTGAGGTTACTCGCGGCCACCGCTGGATTCAGCGGTGGCCGCGGGTAACCTCGGTGACAGCTCAGCTGATCGCGCGGCTGTCTTCATTAGCTGCATGGAGGTGACCGGAGCAGCGGTGTCTGCTGCTTCTCCGGTCACCTGCATGCAGCGGAGCTGGATGCGAAGCTGGATTACGCCGGTTATGGAGGGCTTTGTCGGGGTTAATAAATTGGTAATGAGGGAATGTTTTTGTGTTTTTTATTTCTAATAAAGGATTTTTCGGGTGTGTGTTTATTTACTATAATTTACAGATTAATCATGGAGGGTGTCTCATAGACGCCTGACATGATTAATCTAGGATTTAGTGGCAGCTATGGGCTGCCATTAACTCCTTATTACCCCGATTTGCCAACGCACCAGGGCAAATCGGGAAGAGCCGGGTACAGTCCCAGAACTGTCGCATCTAATGGATGCGGCCATTCTGGGCGGCTGCTGACTGATATTGTTAGGCTGGGGGGCTCCCCATAACGTGGAGCTCCCCATCCTGAGAATACCAGCCTTCAGCCGTATGGCTTTATCTGGCTGGCATTAAAATTGGGGGGGACCGCACGCCAGTTTTTTTTAATTATTTATTTATTTCTAATTTTTTTTTTTCAATTCAACAAGCTTTATGGGCTTGTTTGAACTGAAAAATACATGAAACAATTGTTGACAAAACTGCAGCCAAAAACGCACCAAAAAAGCAGCAAAAATGCACCAAAAAAGCACCTACATTTTTTGTGACATTTCCAGGCTCTCTCTGACAAGGTGCAGTTTTGGCTGCAGTTTTGGCTGCAGTTTTGGCTGCAGTTTGGGAACACGAAAAAGAAGCAGCGTGCGCATGTAGCCTAACAAGGTAACAACTATATATTCAGCACTAAACAGTGAAATTGCAACAGCAAGAAAGAAAAGTCATGGAGTTATGGACATCATCAATAGACATGTTTATTATATGGAAATGATGAGAGAATGGAAACAAAGTGTTGAAAACCTCTCGATTAATTTAGTATTCAGTATGAGTGCCATACACAAAAATACCCGCACTTACTCACCTTGGCATGGTAAGAATGAAGGTTTATTAATGGTTGTCTGAGGAATATTCTCCCATGCTCAATGCACTTGGTTACACAAATCATCAAGATCCACTGCTGGCAGCTCCCTTTGCTATTGCCAACTAACAACCTCGTAGAGGTGCTCTTTGGGAGACAAGTCTACAGACGCACCAGGCCTTGGTAACACATTTAGGTCATGCAGACTGCTCACGTTATTAATTGTTAGATATCTGGTTCTAACTATAAAAAATATAGGTAAGGGTGCATTTAAATTATTTGATAATTGGGAGTAAATGTTAGTAAAAATGCTTGTTTCCAAACTATAAAGTGTCGCCAAGACCACACGGATGAGCAAAATGCAAAGACATTTTAAATAGTCATCTGAAAAATTCACTACGGACCTATTGAATTCAGGTGTAAGTCGGCTTATTTGACCATAGACATCACTGTGTATTAGGTGAAGCATTCATGGAATTTTAGTCTGACCGTCTTTAGGAAGTGGTGCCCTTCTAGTTTTGGATTTAATGCAACATTCACCATAAATGGACAAGTGAATTGTATGTGTCAGGTAAACTGCATAGGCTGAACATGGCTGTCTTCTATACCCTAACCCACTGATCTCAATTGTGCAATTTCTTACAGCAACGCATTGATGTGCTCCTCTATATCTTTTTACTTGCTAAGCCTCATCCTGAACAGTTTTCTTAACAGAGATAACTTGTTTGAACTTGATCTCACAAGCAGTTTTTGCAGTTCATCCCATATGCCACCAGCAGTGTTCTCATGTATTATGTGGATCAGTTGGTCATTCTACATAATTAGGCTTACAATGGCTTCTACCTTTTTAGTTTCCTTGTTTCACTCCTGATTCCTCTTCTGTATTCTCCCAGTAATAATATCCTGCCACAAGTCAGACTTTAAACTTTTATAGCTTCAATAGAAGAGAGAAAAGAAGGAGTATTAAATGGCCATCCACATAATCAGAAAAAATCATCAAGACCATTGTCATTGTGATATAAAAACTAAATAAGTTTATTAAGTACAAATTCAGACAATGGTAAAATCACAGTAATAGAAAAAGACATGGTAGGTAGGAGATCAGTCCCAGACAATTAATCCCAAAACAAGAGGACATCAACCCAATATGGTGAAGGCATATACAAAAAATGGGCAAGCAGCACCCTGAAAATGTAGTAGAGGAAGTTCCTCTGGCTACAAATACAATAAAGTGTCTATAGAACAGAGCTGCTTACCCATTAAAAAGTGCAAAGTGCTAAATCAGTGCCAGGGCAAAAGTCCAAGTATCAGTGGGAGAAGCCCCAACGCGTTTCGCTTGCGTTGCTTCTTCGGGGGGCAGTGCATACATCCTATGTGGCCAAGTGCCCCTAAATACCCCTGTACATTACCATAGATCGCCGCCACCTGTGCCGCATGTATCGCGTCAGCGCTCCCCATCCACCCATCACTTCCGGGTCTCCCCGGCGGAAGTGACGCCACATCAGCGTCACCTCCCACCGCATCCGAGATCCTCAGCGTGGGCGGAAGTGGGGAGCGGCAAGATACATGCGCCGCGGCCATCTTGTGTGTGGGCAAGAGAAAGGGCGTCCCCGAACTCATAATGCCGCACGGAACATAACATCACACAGTATTATTGCAGGTCCGTTCCACACCGATTCGCCTCAAAGAAAAGGGAACCACTAAGATGCCATCACTGGAACAACCCAGTGTAATGGCACCAAATATAAACTGGTATGAAACTATATATGTATAGGACCAGCGGGGGTATCCCTGGAATAACAGGAGAATAAGGGGAACAGAGAAGTGATGGTAATCACTACAGAAATGGAAAATGAATTCGAATATAAAGGACACATCATGAAGCATTTACATAAATCACAATGCATATATGCAACATATTCTTGGAAGATTCATTTCTGTGTCACACAAAGTCCATCATATTGGCCACAAAAAGACATAAAAGCACTAAGAAAAAATAGAAAAAATAGAGGGAGGTAATTAAAATCAAATTAAAAACAAAACATACATAAACACATATGAAATGCCCCTAGAGAGACAGAAAAATCCTTAATAACATTATTATAAGAATGGAGAGAAGCTGAGTTTCTCGTTGAGACCCTTGGGTGTCATGGTTTTGTATTGCCTGTCGTAACATGACAAGAGCAACCACATTCTCCTCTGCTGATGGCAGTCGTGAATTTGAGATACGCCACCACATCACTTGTCGTACAAGCAACGTAGTCTACTATGCCACTTGTGGGTGCGATTTAGTCTATATAGGACTTACTACACGTGAATTGCGCCTACGAACACGTGAACACGTTAGGAGTATTTCTGCGGCATCGGAGTTGGACATGGATGACCCCGGTCTTACTACGCTACCCCCGTCACCACAAGGTGGAACACGGATGTGACCCAACCCATTTTAGGGTAAGGGGCATAGATGTGGTCCATCTTGGGGCGAGGGGTGGCGATTATGGCAAGATTTTGGCACAGAGAGAGTGTGCTTGGATTGTTCGCCTTGGAACCATGACACCCAAGGGTCTCAACGAGAAACTCAGCTTCTCTCCATTCTTATAATAATGTTATTACGGATTTTTCTGTCTCTCTAGGGGCATTTCATATGTGTTTATGTATGTTTTGTTTTTAATTTGATTTTAATTACCTCCCTCTATTTTTTCTATTTTTTCTTAGTGCTTTTATGTCTTTTTGTGGCCATCACTTACCATCACTTCTCTGTTCCCCTTATTCTCCTGTTATTCCAGGGATACCCCCGCTGGTCCTATACATATATAGTTTCATACCAGTTTATATTTGGTGCCATTACACTGGGTTGTTCCAGTGATGGCATCTTAGTGGTTCCCTTTTCTTTGAGGCGAATCGGTGTGGAACGGACCTGCAATAATACTGTGTGATGTTATGTTCCGTGCGGCATTATGAGTTCGGGGACGCCCTTTCTCTTGCCCACACACAAGATGGCCGCGGCGCATGTATCTTGCCGCTCCCCACTTCCGCCCACGCTGAGGATCTCGGATGCGGTGGGAGGTGACGCTGATGTGGCGTCACTTCCGCCGGGGAGACCCGGAAGTGATGGGTGGATGGGGAGCGCTGACGCGATACATGCGGCACAGGTGGCGGCGATCTATGGTAATGTACAGGGGTATTTAGGGGCACTTGGCCACATAGGATGTATGCACTGCCCCCCGAAGAAGCAACGCAAGCGAAACGCGTTGGGGCTTCTCCCACTGATACTTGGACTTTTGCCCTGGCACTGATTTAGCACTTTGCACTTTTTAATGGGTAAGCAGTTCTGTTCTATAGACACTTTATTGTATTTGTAGCCAGAGGAACTTCCTCTACTACATTTTCAGGGTGCTGCTTGCCCATTTTTTGTATATGCCTTCACCATATTGGGTTGATGTCCTCTTGTTTTGGGATTAATTGTCTGGGACTGATCTCCTACCTACCATGTCTTTTTCTATTACTGTGATTTTACCATTGTCTGAATTTGTACTTAATAAACTTATTTAGTTTTTATATCACAATGACAACGGTCTTGATGATTTTTTCTGATTATGTGGTTGGCCATTTAATACTCCTTCTTTTCTCTCTTCTATTGATGCCTTTATGGAGTGGCCGTATTTCATTTTTATTGTATACCCCATCTGTCACCTTGAAATTTTTGATTGAAACTTTTATAGCTGTTCATTTTCATTATTCAGTTTGGACACTGTAAGTAGGGCTTTTCCACTACTAGGACAACCCCTTTTCATTTCACGTTTCCCACCATTTAAAATAAAAAAAAGCCTATACTCATCTCTGGTGGTGATGGGGTTGCAGCAGTGTCTAATCTTGTGGTGGCGATGCTCACATGAGGTTGTGATATCATCCGAGCCCTACATCCAATCAGCGCTGGCTTATTTCTCCCTGACTTTGGACAAATTAGTTAATAATAATAATATTTATTCATTTATATAGCGCTATTAATTCCACAGCACTTTACATACATTGGCAACACTGTCCCCATTGGGGGTCACAAACTAAATTCTCTATCAGTATATTTTTGGAGTGTGGGAGGAAACCGGAGTACCCGGAGGAGACCCACGCAAACATGGGGAGAACATACAAACTCCTTGCAGATGTTGTCCTTAGTGGGACTAGAACCCAGGACCCCAGCGCTGCAAGGCTGCAGTGCTAAACACTGAGCCACCATGCCGCCCTGTTAATCAACAGGAAGTGGGACCCACAGCTGCTGCTCACTTCCTGTTGATTGCTCCTGCCTCCAAAGGCAGGGAGACAGAAGCCAGCAGCGTTTGGGCACGGGGCTCGCATGATGTCACAACTTCTTGTCAGCCCCAGGAATGCAAGCCTAGACACCACTGGAACGCCTCCACCACTAGCAGTGAGTATGAGTTTTTTTTATTTTAAATGAGGGAAACGCGGAATGAGAAGGGGGTTGTCCTAGTTGTAGACAACCCCTTTAAGCTCCAAACTGCTGTCCCATTCTGTGATCCTTGTTTCAGTCTGTTCACCAAGCTGTTCTGTGCTCTTTCTAGGTTATGTCTGGGCCCATATCCTGTTGCAAATTTTAGCTTTCAGCAGAATCATTCAGCCATTATTTTCATCATCACAATATGGAAGAAAAAGGAAGCGAACTGACTCAAACAAAAACAGAGAGAGGAGACACAGAACTGCATTAAAGAGGTTGTCCCCCTACTTTTACATTGATGGCCTATCCTTATGATAGCTCATCAATGTCTGATCGGCCGGGGTCCGACACCCCACACCCCTGCTGATCAGCTGTTTTCAGTTTTAGCAGCGGCAGCAGGCAGCCAGAAATGATCAGCTCTGGTGCTGCTCTATTTTCTGATAGTGACCACGGCTGAGTAAGATGTGCCGCCCCCCGTGGAAGCAGCAGAGCTGCTTGGATCCGGGTTCGCTGTGGCTCAAGGGTCTCCGGACCCGGGGTCATGCGGCCACTCAAATGAAAAGGGGTATTTACAGGGGAGTTGATGTATAGTTTGTGACGCCACCCGTGGTGTACGGTAATTTGGGAGTACCGCCGCTGCCGTTGGGTGTACCCGGGGTGATGAAGTGGGGCAGCAAGGTGTCGTAGCCCTCCACGAGTAGGGGAATGCCCCGGGACACAGTGTGGGGTGCCGTGGGATGCACGGGTCACTCTCGGAATCACTCAGTTCATAAGCAGACGTTGACAACCAGGTAAACCAATTCTCTGAGTACCGCTGCCGCTGAGGGGAGCTCGTCCGGGTCCCGTCCCCTATAGTGTTGTCTGGTGATCCGTGACCTGCTTCCTGGCACTAAGTTTAACTTCAACATGGTGGCCCAGTAGTATGGAAATTGCTGGGCCCCGATCCCCACTGTGGCTAAGTGTGAGAGCTTGCTCTCAGGGCTCACGCTTGGGATTTTCTGGACCGCTTGGGTTAGAAAGTCCTATCCCCCTCGTTGTGCTAGTGCCCCAATTCTGGAGCGGGTGGGAACAGATCATAAAGGCTCTGTTCTCCTCAGGTGAATTGTCAGGTTTTATTCATTTTAAACCTTTCATTGTTTTATGAATTGTGTTAATAAAGAAATATCAATTTTAAATTTCATTTATTGTGGTTGTTGGCTATTTTTCTTGAATCGGCTGAATTGTCGGGTTGCCTGAAGCTACTCCCTGACCTAGGGTCCGTGTACCCCGTTGTGGCTTCGGTCCCGGACCGGTGACAGTGCTAGGCTGCTGGATGTCCTCCTCGACAGGTCCCGGCACCTTGCCACAATGCCCTGCAACCGGGGGTCCGACTCGTCTAGACCCAGACCACCGTCTGCAACCTAGATAGCTTCTCCAGGAGCCACCGCTCCCGACTTCCTCTCTCTCACTCCTCTCTACTCTCAACTCTCAATTGACTACACACCTCACCTCCCCTCCCTGACCCTCAGGTAGGCGACTCTATTCCACTCAAGCCGTCCACTGGTGTGCCTGGTGGGTGTGGTGCAGTGTGCATCTAGGATTTGATTTGCTGTTGGAAGCAACACTCTTTAGATAGGGACCCAGAACCAAGAGGGAGATGGAATACCGCACGGAAAGGCAGTTTGTGCAGTACCCTGTGACGACCTGATAGTCCAGGGGCGTCACAAATGCACATCCGCCTCCGATTCAGATCAATAGGAGGCAGATGTGAAGTACCCGGCCGCAGCCGCAATCAGAAGACAGAGCAGTGCCGGAGTTGAGAATGTCCGGCTGCCTACTGCCGCTGCCGGGATTGAGAACTGCTGATCAGCAGGGGTGCAGTGTGTCGGAACCCGGCCGATCAGACACTGATGACCTATCCTAAGGGGTGCTTTACACGCTGCACCATCACTAACGATTGCTAGCAATGTCGAGCGCGATAAGTCCCGCCCCCGTCGCTCGTGCGACATTTGGTGCTCGCTGCCGTAGCGAACATTATTGCTACGGCAGCGTCACACGCACATACCTGGTCAGCGACGTCGCTGTGACCGCTGAACAATCCCTTCCTCAATGGGGAGGTGCGTTCGGCGTCATAGCGACGTCACTGCGGCGTCACTAAGCGGCCGGCCAATAGAAGGGGAGAGGCGGAGATGAGCGGGACGTAACATCTCGCCCACCTCCTTCCTTCCTCATTGCCGGTGGACGCAGGTAAGGAGATGTTCATCGCTCCCGCGGTGTCACACATAGCGAAGTGTGCTACCGCAGGAACGACGAACAACATCATACTGGTTGCAGCAGCGATATTAATGAAATGAACGACGTGTCAACGATCACCGTTTTGGAATGATTTTGCGATCGTTGATCGTCGCTCATTAGTGTTACACGCTACGATGTCGCTGCCGGCGCCGGATGTGCGTCACTAACGACGTGACCCCGACGATATATTGGTAGCAATGTCGCAGCGTTTAAAGTACCCCTATAGGGTGCTTTACACGCTGCAACATAGCTAGCGATTGCTAGCAATGTCACGAGCGATAGCACCAGCCCCGTCGTTGGTGCGATATGTGGTGATCGCTGCCGTAGCGAACATTATCGCTACGGCAGCGTCACACGCACTTACCTGCCTAGTGACATCACTGTGACCGGCGAACCACCTCCTTTCTAAGGGGGCAGTTCGTTCGGAGTCATAGTGACGTCACTAAGCGGCCGCCCAATAGCATAGGAGGGGCGGAGATGAGTGGGCCAAAGATCCCGCCCATCTCCTTCCTCATTGCTGGCGGGACGGAGGTAAGGAGATGTTCGCCGCTCCTGCGGTGTCACACATAGTGATGTGTGGTGCCGCAGGAATTACGAACAACATCACTACTTACCTGACAAAGATTTTTTCGTAATTAAACGACCTCTCCCAAACAAACAATTTTTGTCTTTTTTGCGATCGTTTTAGGTCGTTCCAGCCTGTCACACGCTGCGACATCGCTAACGACGCTGGATGTGCGTCACAAACACCGTGACCCCGACGATATATCGTTAGCGATGTCGCAGCGTGTAAAGCACCCTTAAGGATAGGCTATCAATGTAAAGTAGTGGACAACCCCTTTAAAAAAACGCTTATTTTTAACAACACCATATACTGCCATATGATGTCAGCTCAATACATGCTCTTTATAAGCCTGTTACATTAAGACATTTCTGTTCATGCTTCTCATGTACATGTATTTCTGAGTGATTTATCCTCTTCCATTATAGAATTAAAATACTTGTCATTTCTTTAATGTGATGCTCAATAGCAATTACAGATTGACAGCGAGGATCAAACAAGACCTTTGGTAACCTTCAATAGGCTTTTCCTCCAGGGTTTATTGTTTGGTCTCATCGTGAGCTTCACAGGCTACTTGAGTGACTACATGGGCCACCCAGATGGTTGGTATTACAGAAGGGATAAGGCAGAATTCCACAATGAGAATGTCGGGACTTAGATCTTGCTGTAAATATCTTCAGGTTATGTGCTAGGGTCTTGAAGGAGATTGCTCTTTAACTGAAGATCAAGTCTCTCTTATTACCCTGATTTGGTAGGACATGGTTTTTAAAAAAACAAAAAAAACAAAAAAAAACAAAGAACACTTGATCTTTGGCCTTGTCATTATTCTACAATTATACAGTTTGTTGTAATTATTTTTATGAAATCTAAGGCTTCATGCGCATGCTGTGTTTTTGTCATGTTTTCTTGGTGCAGTTTGTTGCCAAAAACTGCATGTCTTTCCCTCCCCCAGCAACGTCTATGAGAATTCTGAAATGCTGTGCACGTCGCTTTTTTTTGCTTGCAGTTTTGGTCTGATAAAAAAAACTGCAGCATGTCAATTTTTGTCTTGTGTTTTTAGCTCTTTCAGCCATTAATTTCACTTAAAAAAACAGATGGGACATAAATGCGTCAAAAATGCACTGAAAACACATGCGGTTTCTCAAACGGAACCTGTCACCAGATTTGGAGACTATAAGCTGCAGCCACCAGCACTGAGCTCTTATATACAGAATTATAGAATACTGTATATAGGAGCCCAGGCCGCTCTGTAAAATATAAAAAACACTTTTATAATACTCACTTGGGGGGCGGTCTGGTCCGATGCATGTCTCTGATCTCCAGTCCGGTGCCTCCTCTCTGCGGCAGTTGCTGTCATCCTTCTACCTAGCCTAGTATGGATGATGTCGCCTATGTCATCCACACAGGCTGGCATTGTGCTCCTGCGCATGCGCACTTTGATCTGCTCTGCTGAGGGTAGATCACAATACTGAAATGCACAGGCGCAAGGAAAGGTTAAAGACTGCTCGCGCATGCACACTACAATACTTTGATCTGCCCTGAGCAAAGTTTATCTGCGCAGGATTTCAATGCTGTCCCGTGTGTATGACATAGGATGTGTGAAGCCCCACAGGTGTTGTGTCGGTGCATTACCTTCAGGGACTCCACTCAGCTGGATCTGGTCACAGGTAGGAGATCTTCTTCTTGTCGTGACGCCACTCTCAGTATTGCGGCCAGTAGGGACCGCCACTGCAGATTGAGGGACGCCTGGGGCTGATGGTGAGTGCAGTTAGTTGGAATAGCCTCCTGAGAGTGAGGCAAGCCCCAGGGCCCTGTGTAGGTGCGTAGAACCACAAGGCGCAGAATAACTCCACACAGGCAGAATGTCTTTCAGGGTTTTTACTCACTTCAGGTGACAGGGTGAGTAACCCGGGCGTAGCTGGGATGAACCAGGATGGAACCAGGTATCCTTCAGGCTGACTTCTGATGGTGACTACCAACTCGCCTTCCTTAGCCCTTGGTGGTTTGGGGTAACCCCGACTTTTAGTCCCTATGGGGGTCACCCAGGGAAGTTGCTGAAGCCTCACTCCCCTTCGTTTGCCGTTTGCTTGTGGCCTGGACCAGCTCACTCCAGCTGCTTGCCTCCTGTGAGCTATGGGCCCTAACTGTGGCTACGTGGCTGCGGCTTTTGTGGTGTTGTGGTGTGGGCTTTGAGGGCCCCACACCGGCAGGTTTAGCAGGGAAAGGTGGATCTATCCCCACTCCGGGATCTGCCGCCCGTTTGGGCCTGGTTCTCCCTAGCAGTCTCCTTACTTCCCACTCTGTGCTCTCTCTCTAGCTGGAGATGGGTTTCGGGTAGCCCTCCTAGGTGACCGTTCTCCCCCGTCGGTAGCCACTGCGCGGACGCTGTCAGACTACAGCAGCCCAGGGGAAGGGGTCAGCTCTCCTCGGAGCTCCCTGGACTCTGCACTGAACCGGCTCACATCTGGGACCTTCACTGCTGCTCCTGTCAGAGCTTCACTTTCCTGCTCCTCACTCCTCCACACTCTGCTGCAGACTCTTTTCCCTTTTGTGCCTGCCTACGCCACCTAGCAACCAGGCTCTCTTGCCACACCCCTTGAGAGGAGATGGAGGCTTTTGGCCCCCTCCACTATTCCAGTGGAGGTGAAGGCTTTTCCCCCTCCTGGGATCCCCAGGGGTCCTCTCATAGGTACATGTGTGAGACCTGATCACTATGCGCCTGTGTAGTCACACCTCGGTCAGCCTTCTGGATTACCTGTATTGTACTGTCCCCAGCATGGGTGCAGTACTCAGTGGTGCCTGACCAGGTCAGGGGCGCCACATTCCCCCTTAGTTATCACCAGCACGTCCTCGGGCTGCAAGACAACATTTTAAAATGCATAAAACATTAAAACATGTAAAACATTTTTTTAAAAGCACCAGGTACCATACATCACCACCCTCCACCCACAAGTCCGTTAACCCACCCAAAACCCTCTCACGTTGGCCGCGCCTTCAGCCACTTCTGGCAGGATGTAGAGGCGGCTTTCATGGGCTGGTGGTCTTCAGGGTATACCTGGCCTGGTGGATCTGCGCCTTCAGCCTCTTCTGGCAGGATGTAGAGGCGGCCTCCACAGTTGGTGCTGACCAGGTACCCTCTTTGTGGTGGAGAGCCAGGCCCCATAAACAGGCATGCTCTCTGGTTGCAGGTAAGCCAAGGCCCTATATACGGACGTGCTCCCTGGTTGCAGACGAGCCAAGCCCCTAAACAGGCTGACTCTGGTGGTGGTGGTGCCCTCTGGTGTAACTATTTACACTGCGAGAGTTTGTGGCTATAGCCAGTTCATAGCCTTAAGGTTCATTTCTCACATCAGTTTATGTGGGCACATTCTTAAACTTGTAAAACGTTGCAAAACAAACTTTTCAAACTGGTAACTTGCTTTACGTTACATGGACTTATGCAGACTCCTCTTCACCAGGGCTTGGGCCTGTAGGGCTGCGGCACCTGTTGCTTCCTTGACCTCTTTCTTCATCTGTGGTAGTCTCGTCAGTAGGTTCTTTGTCTTTTCTTTCTTCATCGCTGTCTTTCCTTCCTTCTTCTTTAGGACATGGTGCTACATCTAGCGCATACCAGCCTCTTTCGCCTTGATGCATGGTAAACTGCACTGTGTCTCCCATTCTCAGGTTCCTTCCAGGATGTCCTCTGGGCAAATTAGCTCTGACGTCTCTCCTATTGACAAAAATGCCTTCTTTGATACCAGGTGCAACGATGAACCCGTATCCTGACTTCAGGCTAAAGTCTTCCACAATTCCTCTACAAAGGGGTCCTCTGACCTGTGCTTTGGCTCTTCTCAGGAACCGTTTTTCTTCTAGGTCTCTGGCCGTTATGTCATCTCTTTGCTCTGGGGATGGCGGAGCAGGTGACAACTGGTTTCGGCTACGGCGCCGTGTCTTGCGGGCTTGATTCTGCTGGGTGGCTGCTTCACTGCTGGCAGGCTCCCAGGTGAGGTTGCTGGATAAATCTTCCTCTTCATCCCAGCGAGAATATGGCAACATCTCCGGCTCTGGGCATGGATCCACTGCTGGTGGCTCCTGAGTCAGCTCCTCAGCTTCCTGGCCTCCCCTCCCCCTTAGTTCTTCTGAGCACTCCTTTGGTGGTAGTGCTGGGGATGGACTTTCTTCAGCAGGCCCAGGCAGGGATCTTTTTGGCATGATTGCTGCAGGAGTCGTCTTGGGGGTATGCGGAGGGAGTATGTACTGGTCCACCAACCATTGTGGAAACTTGGCCTCCATGTCAGCCTTCAGCTGCCAGTATGCGGGGTCCTCCCCCAGCGTGGGCTTTCCAGCAGGGACCTCTTTGGACTGGGGAGCGGTGTCTGCTCTGGCCTTGCAGGCCGGGGAAAATGGTGATGCAATCTTGTCTCGGCGGGCCGCGCCTGGCATGGCGGCGGCCTGGTCTTGGCGGGCCGCGCCTGGCATGGCGGCGGCCTGGATGGGCGTTTCTGGCGCAGATTGGATCGACGTCGCAGCTGCGGTGGGGTCTTTGCAGGCTGGGCTGGGCGTCGCTGCCTCGATCGGAGCTTGGCGGGCCGCACCTGGCGGGGCTGCGGCCTGGTTCAGCACCTCACTTGCGGCGCGGACGAGCGTTGCTGCTGCGGTGGGGTCTCGGCGGGCCGGGCCTAGCAAGGCGGCGGCCTGGGTCAGCGTCACACCTGCGGCGTGGATGAGGGTCGCGGTGGCAGCCGGTTCTTTGCGGGCCGGGCAGGGCATCGCTGCAGGGACCGGGTCTTGGTGGGCCGAGCAGGGCATCGCTGCGGCGGCCTGGGCTTGGCGGGCCGCACCTGGCGTGGCTGCGGCCTGGCTCAGCGTCGCCGGGCGCCTCTTCAGGGACCGCGGGCGTGGCAGCAGGGGTCGGGGCATCCGGGCCGGCAGGGGTAATACTGGACTCACCCATCGGTGGCAGCATCGGGGTCTGAGTCGTTGCCACTCGGTCTGGCGCTCGGCGCGCGGCTCTCCCTTCATAGGCCTGAACCGCGGCAGCCATCTCCAGAAGTTCCATGCGTTCTTCTCTGATCTGCTCCACGACCCGGGTCTCCAGTCGGTCGCAGAACTGGGCCAGCTCCCGATACCACCAGGCAGCGGAGCCCGGTTCTGGGTTTCTGCGGTCAGACGCCATTTCTTCTGCGCCCTCTTCTGTACGATTTCCCAGCAGTGGACTCGTCGTTGCCTCTAGTAGCAAGCTGTTCAGTTTCCGCTCTGCCTCTTTCAGCAGCTCCTCTCCCAGCAGCAGGCTTCTGGCTCCCTTTCTGTCCCGACGTCTCTGAACGCCTCCGCTCTCTTCACTTGCGAGGTCAGGACTCTGCAGGGGATCTCTGGGTAGCCACACCTCTTCGTGGGCGGTAACTTCTCCCAGCGCGGGCTGCTGTTGTTTTTCAGCGCGCTTTTCATGGTGGCAATATGGCGGCGCTTCCAATTTTTCAAGCGGACCGCCCAGGCACATGGTCACCTGTCTGAACAGGTCTAGTCCTTATCCTGTTCGTGACGCCAGATGTGAAGCCCCACAGGTGTTGTGTCGGTGCATTACCTTCAGGGACTCCACTCAGCTGGATCTGGTCACAGGTAGGAGATCTTCTTCTTGTCGTGACGCCACTCTCAGTATTGCGGCCAGTAGGGACCGCCACTGCAGGTTGAGGGACGCCTGGGGCTGATGGTGAGTGCAGTTAGTTGGAATAGCCTCCTGAGAGTGAGGCAAGCCCCAGGGCCCTGTGTAGGTGCGTAGAACCACAAGGCGCAGAATAACTCCACACAGGCAGAATGTCTTTCAGGGTTTTTACTCACTTCAGGTGACAGGGTGAGTAACCCGGGCGTAGCTGGGATGAACCAGGCTGGAACCAGGTATCCTTCAGGCTGACTTCTGATGGTGACTACCAACTCGCCTTCCTTAGCCCTTGGTGGTTTGGGGTAACCCCGACTTTTAGTCCCTATGGGGGTCACCCAGGGAAGTTGCTGAAGCCTCACTCCCCTTCGTTTGCCGTTTGCTTGTGGCCTGGACCAGCTCACTCCAGCTGCTTGCCTCCTGTGAGCTATGGGCCCTAACTGTGGCTACGTGGCTGCGGCTTTTGTGGTGTTGTGGTGTGGGCTTTGAGGGTCCCACACCGGCAGGTTTAGCAGGGAAAGGTGGATCTATCCCCACTCCGGGATCTGCCGCCCGTTTGGGCCTGGTTCTCCCTAGCAGTCTCCTTACTTCCCACTCTGTGCTCTCTCTCTAGCTGGAGATGGGTTTCGGGTAGCCCTCCTAGGTGACCGTTCTCCCCCGTCGGTAGCCACTGCGCGGACGCTGTCAGACTACAGCAGCCCAGGGGAAGGGGTCAGCTCTCCTCGGAGCTCCCTGGACTCTGCACTGAACCGGCTCACATCTGGGACCTTCACTGCTGCTCCTGTCAGAGCTTCACTTTCCTGCTCCTCACTCCTCCACACTCTGCTGCAGACTCTTTTCCCTTTTGTGCCTGCCTACGCCACCTAGCAACCAGGCTCTCTTGCCACACCCCTTGAGAGGAGATGGAGGCTTTTGGCCCCCTCCACTATTCCAGTGGAGGTGAAGGCTTTTCCCCCTCCTGGGATCCCCAGGGGTCCTCTCATAGGTACATGTGTGAGACCTGATCACTATGCGCCTGTGTAGTCACACCTCGGTCAGCCTTCTGGATTACCTGTATTGTACTGTCCCCAGCATGGGTGCAGTACTCAGTGGTGCCTGACCAGGTCAGGGGCGCCACAGATGCGTCATGCACATGTGCCTCAGAGGAGAATGGAAGAGAAGGAGCAGCTTTGCTGACTTCATGTCACAGGAAGCAGGAAAATCAACACCAGGACTGGATACAGGACTGGTCCATGACTGCTCTTGGCTGGAACAGGTTGTCACAGAGCAAAACAGGCTGGTACGTTCGTAGCCCCATAGGAAAAAAAAAATAAGGTCCCAGATAACCCCTTTAGCTATCCAAAAATCGAAATTGAAAAAGAAAAAATGAAAGCTGATACTTCTCAAGTAAATGATGTACACTTGGCCACCTAGCCACCGTTTTCAACCATATCTTTGTCTTTTATGGTGCTCAGTGTGGCAAGAGGACAAAGAGAAGAGACAGAGTGGAATCATAAATAGGAATCAGTTTTGATCCCAGTTGTTTCACCCAGTTAAAATAAAAGACCCTATACTCACATGCAGTCCTGGTGCCATTCCACTGCAGTCGGTAATCGTTCTTCGGGACTCAGATGACATTGTGACCGCACATGAGCCCTGATACCAATCACCACCAGCTTCTAACTCTCCACTTTTGGACAAATGAGTTAATCTAGTTTAATTGGGGGAAACAAATGGAATCAGAAGGGGTTGTCCTGGTTGTGTGCCTCTTTAATGGATAAAGATGGGTAGCGAAAGAAGTTAAAAAAAAAATACAAGCGAAAGAAGCAAGTAGGAGGTGGTGTTCACATGAAATGGCAAACACCCTGGAAAATTGAGTTGGCTTCAGATCACTGGGGACAAAAGAACAGTTCTGGCGAGGATAGCCCAACAGTCTATTGAGCAATGAACTGAGAGTTGTGCAGCAATTCTCCTTTTTTACTATACTTCTCAGTTAAAGTGAACCTGTCAGGTACAATATGCACCCAGAACCACGAGCACAGGGTCGTGCTAATGTGACGCCCTGGCCTATCAGGTTGTCACAAGGGTGCTGTGCAATCTGCCCTTCTGCATGGTACCTGCTCCTGTCCGTTTGGTGTTGCTAAGAACAGGTACAAACACTATTTGCCCGAAGGGCAACAAGAGGTACCATAACTAAAGACCTTTTTAGGTTTGTATAGTGTTTGTATAATTACCCCTACGCTGACCGGGTGTGACAATCAGAGGTTAGTGTTTGTGCTAAAAACAGGTATACACAAATCCTGAGGAACGCTCTGCATTACACCCACCAGACACCTGACTCGCCCACCCCAGGGCTATGGGACACCCGGTGCCGGGCCGGACTAGTCCGGGGGTCGTCAGTGGTGGCGGGGCCCGACTCCGTGGCCCTGGTGGGTGTCAATTAAATATGGCTGGTGAATAAAGTTTATGGTTGTCGTGACGCCACCTGTGGTTTGCAGCTATTAAGCCGCCGCTGCTGTATGGGGCCTTTGGGGCTGATGGTATGGCAGCTTGGATGGTCCTGCTCCCCACAGGTGGAGTGGTACCCCGGGGCAACAGTTGGTGCTCGTGAGAGTGTATGGTGTGATGTGTGAATAATACGGTGCAGGGCCGACAGGCAGTAAAAGAAACAGGCACAAACAGTAGTCTCTTTACCTTCTCCTCTCTTACTTGGCAAACGGTTAGTCCTGGGAGACCGTCACAGGTGGTAGAGGGCTCCGGCCGGCCTGGAAGTAACTGAGGTATCTTTTTGGCCAGATGAGTAGGAGGCCTACTCCTGTTCTTTCCTTACTGTTATAGGACCCTGCTCTCTGGATTGGCAATGGCCCTCTTGCTGCTGGGACCTGTGGTTCGTCCCTTTTTCTGTGTGGTAGGCTGCGCAGGCCCTCTCTGGTGCTTCTCTGCTGGAGTCCACAACGGGCCCTTGGGATGCAGCTGTACCTTCAGATTGATTCTGGGCCAGGGGGCTTGCAGCTCTCCTGCCCTCCGGATTCGGCTACCAGGGAAGGATTTTACACCCTGGCAACCACAGACTCCGATGTCCGAGTCTCTTCTGTGCCTCTCTGCTCCTCCTGCTTCACTGGGCCAAGCTACTCCAGCTCCTGGCCCCAGTCCGCAGGACAGCACTACTCTGCGTCTGCTTTCTCTGCTTTCTTTCCACAGACTGAACACTAACTCCTCCCTCAGGTCAGACTTAAGGAATGCTCCCTGGAACTCCAGGTTCAGAGCTCCCCCTGCTGGCCTGAGGGAGAAACTGCGTTGGATGGTAAACTTACTGGCCAATAGACCTCCCAATTACCTCCAGGCTCAGCATCAACCCTTTGGAGGGGCAATGCTGTTGTGGCGACCAGGTCCTGGGGCGCCACACACCCATTGGGCAGCTTGAGGGGAATATGGCCGCCCAGATGGAGGGATGGTAGAAGGAGGGCCAGAAGTGTCAGTGAGTAGAGAGTTTGAGCGCAGCAGTGACAGTGAAAGGTCACACTGCGGAGCTGGGCTCCTGTACCTGTCCCAGGTGCCAGACGTTGGCCTGGAAGGAGCGGGAACCCCGGTCGCAGGGGGTAGTGGCAAGGGGCACGGTACTGCCACGGAGGGCAGTTCGGCGGCCTTGTGATAAAACCGGGCAGGGGCCAGGGCACGACGGGGTACGCGGACCCTAGGCTGGGAAGTAGCTTCACGCAGCCCAGTAATTTACCCGACGAGGACGGAGTCTTCACGAGTCGTTATCCACCACTCCAAAATCGGGGTACTAGCGCAACAAGGGGGATAGGACTTCCCAAAACCGTCCAGAAAATCCCAAGCGTGAACCCTGAGAGCAAGCTCACTCCGTTAGCCACACGGGTGAGCGGGACCTGGGTAGTTTCATGCAAAAGGGATCCACAAAGAGTAAAAACAGTGCCAAGGGACAAGGCTTCAGCCCAACCAGCAACACCAAAAGGGCACGGACCCAGCGTGCTCCAACAACATCTGCAGGGCATTCAGGACTTTGGTTTACCCATTCTCAGTGTCAGAATTTCTGGACTGTATGAGTACGTTGTGCCCCTTTCCTCCTGACGGGTCCCCATCCTTCCACTACCGAGCCCCGGGATACCTTCCCCCTACCCACGAAGGAGTTAATATCACAAGCTGCCATCCCATCGCTCCCGGGCACTCCCCCAAACGCAGCAGCAGTGGTATCCCACATTACCACAACCCGTGGGTGGCGTCACGAACTTTATTTTTCACCCCTTGTAAATACCCCCTTTTCATTTGAGTGGCCCCTCGAGCCACTGCGGATCCGGATCCGAGCAGCCCGTCAGTGTGCTGCCCCCGCGACAGCCAACATGCTATTCAATGCACATTGCCCAGCATCATCAGCGGTGACATGTGTACCTGTGTCCTTTGTAACTGCTTCAGAACCCTGGGCTTTGGGTCAGTGCACATTGTCAGAAGTCCCCAACACTCCCTGCCATGCGCGCTAGACCTCTCTCAAGCCGGGACATATACACCTGGCTTCATAGTGGGCATGATTGGATGTGCTGGGCATTCTGATCATGCACACTAACCTTAAGCCCGGCATTCTGAAGCTGTGACAAAGGACACAGCTACATGCGTCACTGCGGATGATGACGCTGGGCAATGTGCATTGAATAGCATGTTAGCACGACCCTTTGGGCATGCCAACATACTAAGAGGGCAGAATGAGCGCTGGAACTAACGCCCTTGAGACTTGTCCCCTCACTCATCAACATATCATAAAAGATCTTTAGAAATACTTTTTCTATAGCTCTCTATCTATGCTAGTGTATACAGGGACGGTTAGGCAGGGATTAGCCAATATGTACCCAGAACTGCTCGTGGTTCTGGGTGCATATTGCACCTGACAGGTTCCCTTTAAGGAAGGCTGGAGGATGACAACTGGAGAACGTGTTTGGTGAATGCCTTTCGCTCGCTTGCTCCTTGCTCATAATTCATAAAGACACCCACAATTAAATCATTGACTGTATTGAGCCTGAAGGGTGTTTTAGCAGCTCATAACTCATGTGAAGGCCATATATCCATCCCCTCACCATTTCCTGCATTGCTGTCTAGGCTCTATGCCCTTAGCTGCCAAGTGACAAATTGTTTACCTGAAATATATGTGGTTTCAGCTCCATCTATACCACAAAATCTAAGAGCAGCTGTATGGCCATTTGGTGTCCTGACACATTGGGTACATAAACAGACTGCACCACTTCACAGATCAAGCTTTGTTGGCTTTTTCTCCATTGGCTTCATTTTGACTTTTCACACGTTAGTAATGCATTAAGGGGATATTTCTTCATTACATCATTATCATAATTTGCAAGTGTGTACATTATTTTGGCATTATTTTGTAAGATAAAAAAAATTATAGAGTAGATTAAAGGAAAACCAATAGCATTACTGGGCAAAAAGACATAACACAGTGAGCTAAGAGCAAAAATATGTGACAGTGAATGAGTCTCGTAAATCAAGTCTATTCATGCATAGCTGTATAAAATGTCCTATAAAATAAAACCACGTAAACCATCAAGAAGGAAATGTTTAAAGAGTAATCATTGTTTTAATTCACATGAAAATAAGCAATGTCTTATCAAATATATCAGTTTCTTTCTCCTCCTGGACTGATCTTTCATCTTTAAAGGGCAGTTGGTGCTCATAGATTCTATGAAAGAGTAGGGGTGGGAAGAGGGAGGCACTGAAGGCAGACAGACATTCTGCTGCAAGTTCTCCTGAACATTAGGCCCCTTTCAGACGTCCGTGTTTCAAGTATGTGCAACATCCGTTTTTAACACGGATGCCTTATGTACCCATGTTGCAAACATGAGAGGAAAACAAAAGCTTTTGAAGTGCAAAAAGGTATAAAGTTTATTATAACAAAGGTGAAAGTTCATTTTAGGTTAAAAAATTGATAAAAACAGAGACTCTATAGCATTCCCCTATTCATAGATGTAAATTAAGGTTATGTTGTAGTCACACATAACAACCTAAGGATGGTACTTATAAATATTATACATCAATAACATCCAAGCAAGAGATCAAGTCAGTGACATAAAATAGTGCCACAAATACATATTGCAATTTATACATTGGGGATCAGGGAGATCCCAAGAAGGATGGAAAATTCAAAGGGGTCAGAGCGTTTCTATTGCAGGTTTTACCGCTAAAGATGGTAGCAGCAATCAGTCTCAAATAAGTCCTCAAATTGCACAACGTACGTTTCAATCAAGATTTTCTTTCTTCTTCAGGGGAGAGGTGCTGTAATGTGTGCCCATCAGACACTGGGTTTAAATAGCCGCCGTAGCTGTCAGAAACCCGGAAATAGCGTGTCGGCGCATGCGAGGACTGTCACAACCAGCCTCCAAGATCAGCCCGCCGTCACGTCACCCGACCCCCCGCTTTCTTTGTATGGCATTGTGGAGTCTCTCTAATCCATGTTATTCTATGGTGTTACTCACATGTCTGGGTTTTCTTTTTACACGGACCGTGTGACCCCACTGGCCTTACACATAGACACAGAGACATGTTAGTTTTTTGTCCGGCAGCAAGGGTGTCACACGGATCGCACACTGATGTATCCATATGAGATCAGTGTGACACGTACCAGAGAAAACACATCCTTTGAAATAAAATGATTTACAGTCATATGAAAAAGTTTTGGCACCCCTATTAATGTTAACCTTTTTTCTTTATAACAATTTGGGTTTTTGCAACAGCTATTTCAGTTTACTATAGCTAATAACTGATGGACTCAGTACAATAAACCTCATTTCAATCCAGAAATATTACTAACAGAAAATGTGCAATCCGCATTAAAAAAAGTTTACCGATACAAAAGTATGGGCACCTCAACATAAAAGGGACATTAATATTTTGTAGATCCTCCTTTTGCAAAAATAACAGCCTCTAGTCGCTTCCTGTAGCTTTTAATGAGTTCCTGGATCCTGGATGAAGGTATATTTGACCATTCCTGTTTACAAAACAATTCCAGTTCAGTTAAGTTTGATGGTCGCCGAGCATGGACAGACCGCTTCAAATCATCCCACAGATGTTCAATGATATTCAGGTCTGGGGACTGGGATGGCCATTCCAGAACATTGTAATTGTTCCTCTGCATGAATGCCTGAGTAGATTTGTAGCGGTGCTTTGGATCATTGTCTTGCTGAAATATCCATCCCCTGCGCAACTTCAACTTCGTCACTGATTCTTGCACATTATCGTCAAGAATCTGTTGATACTACGTTGAATCCATGCAACCCTCAACTTTAACAAGATTCCCCGTGCCGGCATTGGCCACATAGCCCCAAAGCATGATGGAACCTCCACCAAATTTTACTGTGGGTAGCAAGTGCTTTTCTTGGTATGCCGTGTTTTTTTGCCTCCATGCATAACGCCTTTTTGTATGACCAAACAACTCAATCTTTGTTTCATCAGTCCACAGGACCTTCTTCCAAAATGTAACTGGCTTGTCCAAATGTGCTTTTGCATACCTCATGTGACTCTGTTTGTGGCGTGCTTGCAGAAACGGCTTCTTTCGCATCACTCTCCCATACAGTTACTCCTTGTGCAACGTGCACTGTATTGTTGACCGATGCACATTGACACCATCTGCAGCAAGATGATGCTGCAGGTCTTTGGAGGTGGTCTGTGGATTGTCCTTGACTGTTCTCACCATTCTTCTTCTATGCCTTTCTGATATTTTTCTTGGCCTGCCACTTCTGCGCTTAACAAGAACTGTACCTGTGTTCATCCATTTCCTTACTATGTTCCTCACAGTGGAAACTGACAGTTTAAATCTCTGAGACAATTTTTTGTATCCTTCCCCTGAACAACTATGTTGAATAGTCTTTGTTTTCAGATCATTTGAGAGTTGTTTTGAGGAGCCCATGATGCCACTCTTCATAGGAAATTCAAATAGGAGAACAACTTGCAAATGGCCACCTTAAATACCTTTTCTCATGATTGGATACACCTGCCTATGAAGTTCAAAGCTCAATAAGGTTACAAAACCAATTTAGTGCTTTAGTAAGTCAGCAAAAAGTAGTTAGGAGTGTTCAAATCAAGAAATTGATAAGGGTGCCCATACTTTTGCACCGATCAAATTTTGTTTAAATGCGGATTGCACATTTTCTGTTAGTACAATAAACCTCATTTCAATCCAGAAATATTACCCAGTCCATCAGTTATTAGATATATGAAACTGAAATAGCTGTTGCAAAAACCCAAATTGTTATAAAGAAAACAGGTTAACATTAATAGGGGTTCCCAAACTTTTTCATATGACTGTATACTCACCTGTGTCCAGCGGTGCTCTCTTCGGCACTGCTGTAACTTGCTTCTGACCCCCGCTCATTATGCTCATGAATATTCACTGCACTGTGGACCTGGAAGCAGCAGCATCGCCGGGGACAGATGAGTTTCCAGCAGTGTGTGTGCAGTGACATCAGGAGGTCATCGGAGTATCCAATGAACTCGGATGACCTCCTGGCGACACCCGCACTACCGCGGGTGTCGAGAACTCCGATGTACTCGTGATGTTACTGAGCGACACCCGCAGTAGTGCAGGTGTTAGGAGATCATCTGAGTTCATTGGATACTCCAATGAACCCGTGACGTCACTGTCGTGGCCACGCACATACTTCTGGGAGCGCCTCTGTGGTGACCTGTGCTGACCTTATGAGGTCCAGGTCACTGCAGGGAAGCACACACAGCAATGTGTGTGTCTGCAGGGGCTGCTCTCACAATCAATGGGGAACGTTCTCCATTGAATGTGCCAGCAGTGTGAATTCGACATGAGCCCCCCTAATTGGATTACCATGGACCAGGATTAGTGCTTTGACAGGGAAATAAATTGGAAAAGAGGGTGTCTCTTGTGTTTATTTATTGAATAGTTTTCTCTTTTTATGCCTTTTCAGGTGTATGTTGGAGAATGTCGTGGGACCTCACAATGGATTACGGTGGACCTTTTGTATTTTTTTTTCCTTTAAAAACAACAAAAAAAACCAAATAAACTGGTGAACAAGGGCTGCAGTTGGGGGGGTTTCTGTTCAAATAAACTTTTTTATTCTCCTTTCAACTACTGGATTAGTAATGGGGGTGTCTGCTAGATGCCACCCATTACTTATACCAGGACTTGATTACAGCTGGAATCAACCCCTCAAATATTCCCATTTGCCACCAAACCAGGGCAACGGGAAGAGCTGGGTCCAGCGCCAGAATTGGCACATCTAATGGATGCGCCACTTCTGGGGTGGCTGCGGCTGCTATTGTTAGGCTGGAAAGGGCCAAATAACCATGGCCCTTCCCACCCTAATACTATCAGCCCCCAGTTGCCTGTTGTACCTTGGTGGGTTTTAGTAAAATGGAGGGGACCCCACATCATTTTATTTTATTTTTTTTTAATAAAATTTTTTAAAAATAAGCGTGGGATCCCCTCTATTTTTAATAAACAGACACGGTACAGCAGCGAGCAGAGGGATGCAGCCTGCAGCTGCTGCTGTTCCTGTGCTGGATATGAAAAATAGGGAGAGCCCCTCGTCATTTTTTAAAAATAAAAATGCTACAAAACAGCTGGCCAAGCTATCTGTCTCTATATCTATTGAGCTAGTCTGTGCTTTCTGTCTATATGTTCTTTCTTATTTTCTTTTGACCATACTGGTATATGTGGTTTGTTCCTGTTAAAACACGGACGTCTGAAAGGGGTCTTAAGGTTGCTTTACACGCTGCGACATCGCTAATGATATATCGTTGGGGATCACGTCATTAGTGATGCACATCTGGCACAGTTAGCGACATCGCAGCGTGTGACACCAATGAGCGACAATCAACGAGCGCAAAAACGTGAAAAATCGTTGCTCGTTGACACGTCTTTCATTTCCTTAATATCATTGCTGCTGCAGGTACGATGTTGTTCGTCGTTCCTGTGGCAGCACACATCGCTATGTGTGACATCGCAGGAACGACGATCATCTCCTTACCTCCGTCCACCGGCAATGAGGAAGGAAGAAGGTGGGTGGGATGTTCCAGCCGCTCATCTCTGCCCCACCTCAGCTATTGGATGGCCGTTTTGTGACGTCGCTGTAACAACAAACGCACCTCTCCCTTGAAGGAGGGATTGTTCGGCGGGCACAGTGACATCGCAGAACAGGTATGTGCATGTGACGCTGCCGTAGCGATAATGTTCGCTACGGTAGCAATCACCACATATCGCACCAACGTCGGTGGCGGCTGCTAACGCTTGTGACATCGCTATCAATCGCTAGCAATGTCGCAGCGTGTAAAGCACCCTTTACTCTTTAAATAAATGCTTGACTAAAAAAAGGTCACTTATGATTATACATTTTATTTAAATGGAATCTGTCACCAGGTTTTTGCCAGCTAATCTGATAGCAGCATAATATAGAGACAGAGACCCTGACTTCAGCAATGTGTTACTTACTGGGCTTTTTGCTGTAGTTTTGATAAAATCAACGATTTATAAGAAGGAGATTATCACTAGAGGACTGGTAATCCTGCTGCCATGTAATGAGTTCTGTGTAACCCCTCCCCCGGCCCTGATTGGCAGCTTTCTGTGTACACTTCGCATGGACCGAAGCTGCCAAATCAGTGGTGTGGGCAGGGTTACACAGCTCAGGATTCAGAGAACTGGCAGATCCGCAGCAGTTAAAACAGTGATTTTATTAAAACAGCCCAGTAAGTGATACATTGTTGGAATCAGAGTCTCTACATTATGTTGATCTGAGATGGTGGAACTAAAACCTGGCGAAATATTTATTTTCACTTATATTTTCATAAAAACAGAACATTGCTTTCACCTCTTCATGCCCTTATTTACAGCACTGGCGAGATGTACAACCCCTGGCAAAAATTATGGACTCACCTGCCTCTGAGGATGTTTATTCAGTTGTTTACTTTTGTTTAAAAACAGCAAATCACAGACATGGCACCAAACTAAAGTAATTCCTGGCTTTAAGAAACACTAAAAAAAAAAAAAACCATGAAAACATAAATGTGCTAGCCAGTAACGGTTACTTTTCAAGACCAAACAGGGGTAAAAATTATGGAATCATGAAAAACAAACAAACAAAAAAACACTCCAATACATCACTAGTATTTTGTTGCACCACCTCTGGCTTTTATAACAGCTTGCAGTATCAGAGGCATGGACTTAATGAGTGACAAACAGGACTCTTCATCAATCTGGCTCCAACTTTCTCTGATTGCTGTTGCCAGATCAGCTTTGCAGGTTGGAGCCTTGTCATGGACCATTTTCTTCAACTTCCACCAAAGATTTTCAATTGGATTGAAATCTGGACTATTTGCAGGCCATGTCATTGACCTTATGTGTCTTCTTTCAAGGAATGTTTTCACAGTTTTTGCTCTATGGCAGAATGCATTATCATCTTAATAAATTATTTCATCATCCCCAAACATCCTTTCAATTGATGGAATAAGAAAAGTGTCCAAAATTTCAATGTAAACTTGGGCATTTATCGAAGATGTAATGACAGCCATCTCCCCAGTGCCCTTACCTGACATGCAGCCCCATATCATCAATGACTGTGGCAATTTACATGTTCACTTCAGGCAGTCATGTTTATAAATCTCATTGAAACGACACCAAACAAAAGTTCCAGCATCATCACTTTGCCCAATGCAGATTCGTGATTCATCACTGAATATGACTTTCATCCAGTCATCCACAGTACATGATTGCTTTTCCTTAGCCCATTGTAACCTTGTATTTTTCTGTTTAGGTGTTAATGATGGCTTTTGTTTAGCTTTTCTGTATGTAAATCCCATTTCCTTTAGGCGGTTTCTTACAGTTCGGTCCCAGACATTGACTCCAGTTTCCTTCCATTCGTTCCTCATTTGTTTTGTTGTGTATTTTCAGTTTTCGAGCCATATTACTTTCCTGTCTTGATGCTTTGATGTCTTCCTTGGTCTACCCCTATGTTTGCCTTTAACAACCTTCCCATGTTGTTTGTATTTGGACCAGATTTTAGACACAGCTGACTGTGAACAACCAACATCTTTTGCAACATTGCATGATGATTTACCCTCTTTTAAGAGTTTGATAATCCTCTCCTTTGTTTCAATTGACATCTCTCATGTTGGAGCCATGATTCATGTCAGTCCACTTGGTGCAACAGCTCTCCAAGGTGTGATCACTCCTTTTTAGATGCAGACTAAAGAGCAGATCTTATTTGATGCAGGTGTTAGTTTTGGGAATGAAAATTTACAGGGTGATTCCATTATATTTACCTCAGACTTGAGTGATTCCATAATTTTTCTCCCTGTTTGGTCTTGAAAAGTAACCGTTACTGGCTAGCACATTCTATTTTCATGATTTTTTTTAGTGTTTCTTAACCCCTTAACGACCGCGGGCCGTAAAATTACGTCCTAAATGACATAATCTTACTGCCCGCGGTCCTCCGGCGGCAGCATGCCGCGATCGGCACACATCTCAGCTGATTTTCACAGCTGAGATGTGTGCCTGCTAGGCACGAGCAGAATCGTTATCTGCTCGTGCCGATTAACCCCTTATAATGGCGCTGTCAATACATGACAGCGCCATTATAAGCGCAATCGCGGTAAAGTTTTACTTACCGCCGAAACCGGAAGTCACGTGACGCGATCACGTGACTCCCGATAGTTGCCATGGTAGTACAGGGTCATGTGATGACTCCTGTACTACACATGAATTGGTTTCACTTTCGCTGTGCCCGGAGCACAGCAAAAGAGAAAGACAGCGTATCTGCTGTTTACAGCCTTCCAGCTGTGATCAGCAGATACTGCAGAGCGATCGGAATGCTGATCGCAATAGCCCCCTAGGGGGACTAGTAAAATAAAAAAAAAAAGTAAAAAAATAAGTTTTAAAAAATTAAAAAAAAACAAAAAAACCTAAAAGTTCAAATCACCCCCCATTCGCCCCATTAAAAATTAAAGGGTTAAAAAAATAAAAAATATACACACATTTGGTATCGCCGCATTCAGAAACGCCCGATCTATCAAAATATAAAATCAATTAATCTGATCAGTAAACGGCGTAGCGGCAAAAAAATTCCAAACGCCAAAACGACGTTTTTTTGTCGCCACAACTTTTGCGCAAAATGCAATAAGAGGCGATCAAAACGTAGCATCTGCGCAAAAATGGTACCGTTAAAAACGTCAGCTCGAGACGGAAAAAATAAGCCGTCATTGAGCCTAAGATCCCGAAAAATGAGAACGCTACGGGTCACGGAATATGGCGTAAAACGTGCGCCACTTTTTTCGGACAAACTTCTGATTTTTTTTTAACCCCTTATATAAAAGTAAACCTATACATGTTTGGTGTCTACGAACTCGCACTGACCTGAGGCATCACACCCACACATCAGTTTTACCATATAGTGAACACAGTGAATAAAATATCTCAAAAACCATAGTGCTATCGCACTTTTTTTGCAATTTTTCAGCATTTGGAATTTTTTTGCCATTTTCTAGTACATAATATGGTAAAACTGATGGTTTCATTTAAAAGTACAGCTCGTTCCGCAAAAAATGAGCCCTCACATGACCATATTGACTGAAAAATAAAAAAGTTACGTCTCTCAGAAAAAGAATGGCGAAAAAAAAAAACGGAAAGCGAAAAATCGGCCGGTCGTGAAAGGGTTAAAGCCAGAAAGTTGAGATTTGAAATGACTTTAGTTTTGTGCCATGTCTGTGATCTGCTTTTTTTAAACAAAAGTAAACAACTGAATGAACATCCTCAGAGCCAGGTCAGTCCATACTTTTTGCCAGGGGTTGTAGTATAATTCCCCCACAGTTTATAAAATGGAGAGCACTTGGAAAGTAGAGGTTCAGGAGATGACCCAGTACCATGTACCAGTACCATGTACGGTGTCATTTTAACTTCTCGGATGCCACGTGCAATAAGTGTTTTGCAGAGAAAACATGTTTTACAATGACCCCCGGGTTGGCCATGTCCTCTCTCTCCAAAAGACAGTGCCTTTATCAACACTGATTGTTAGTTTCATTATAACCTATGCATACTGGATTTCTCATCAAGAGGACCACCGCTCTAAATGCCAATTTTTTTTTCCAAGTATTCACTTTAAATGGGGTCTACTATGCATTTGACACACCCACGGGGTCTCTGGGGTCACTTGTCACTGGGCCGGTAGAGATTTGGGATGTCACTGCGGCCAGGCCCGGTTTCGTGACCCCGGTGGTGTCAATAAAGATGGGGATGGGGATGATGGGAGTTGTTATTCGTGACGCCACCTGTGGTATGCGGGCAGTTATTAGCCGCCGCTGCGGAAAGTCTCTCTCTTTTCTGGGACAGATGGTGACGCAGCTCGGGTGTTGCAGCTCTCCACAGGTAGAACTAGGCTCCAGGGAGGATGATGGGAGTAGTAGTCGCCTATGGTGCAGGGACGCAATGATGGGAGCGCCGGCAATAATGGGACGACACAGAGGTTGCAGTCATAGTTCTTTACTCACTGAGATGTCACCGCCTTTGGAGTTCTGGGGTTTCACCGTGATGGGCTCCAGCCAATCCCAGATAGTTCAGAGGTCAAGGCCGGTGTTTCCATCTGTGTGTCCTTTCTAGTGGTCTTCTCTTCCCCCCAGCTCCTGGGCTGTGGAATGGGTCACGGATGCCTGCTGCACTCCCCGCGAACTCTGGGATCCCCCTTCTTCCTAAGAAATGAGGTCGAGCCTCCAGCTCCGGACCATGGGCCCCTTTCTGTGCAGTGTCTTGCGACATCTCTTCCTGAGTCTGACCTGGCGCTTGCTGCGCCTGGAGCTAACTGAATGCTGTGTGAGATGGCTCCTCACTTCCCCTGCAGGTGCCCCGCCTCCGAGTTGCTGAACTAGTGGGAAAGAGGTCCCATTCCTCATTATGGCCACCCCTGGCACCTACTCTGGCCCAGTCCCAGTGACAGAGCTCCCAAGTCGTGTTTTGGTTGTGTTGTGGTGGTTTACCGGCGTTGACCTCATCCATATCCGAGATGAATACTGCACCCCAGGGGAGGTGCAGTACCCTGTGCCGCCTGAAGCCGCAGGACGCCACACATTGATTCCTATTGATAACTATATAAGCGGAGCATTTACCAATGGAAAGGATGGTCTCTTCTCATATGACAGTATTTAATCCAAATCTTATAATTGATGTTTTTCTAGAACAAAGACTATAAAACGCTATGTGTATTATAGAGCTATAGGAATGTCATGATGTAATTTAGCCTTGACTTTAATCAGAAAGTTGCGGGATTCAGTCACCCATGTACGGAGATTAATTAGACTCCTCTGGAATGTACATTTTATGTCATACTTTATACAAGTCTTTAATCGTACTCACAAATCGGTTCCACAAGACGTGTTCTGCACAAGCAACTTTACTTGTAGTTAATGGGAAACTGTCGTCAGGCCCTTCTTAATCACGGAAAAGCAAATAAATAGATGAGTTTCTTCTCAAACTGATGAGAGATGTTTGATAAAGAACAGGATTCCATGAAGGATCTGAAGTTCTTCCATGTTCTACTTATATTAGTTATTTATGTTGACGTTTAATGTCAAATCAGCTAAGAAAAGATCCTAATAATGGATAACAGCTCACTTTAAAGATACAACCACCTGTTCTCAGGGTCCGGGAGTTTGGGAAGAACAGAAAGTATTGTCGCCAGTGATGTGAACAAGTAGAAAGTCCAGCTTTCCGTATTGTGTGACCCATTTTATTAGTACTAATAAAATTAAATCATATAGTGGTGAAGGTCCCCTGAGATCACAGGACATTATGTCATTGCTATGGAATATATAAAGGAAGGTGTGGACGCCGGGCCGTAAGCACTCCACACTCCTTCGCCAGACAGGGCCAGTGCTTGTAAACCACTTTTGGTGGGGTGTGTGACACTTAAGGGTACTTTACACACTGCGATATCGGTACTGATATCGCTAGTGAGCATACTCACCCCCGTCGATTGTGCGTCACGGGCAAATCGCTGCCCGTGGCGCACAACATCGCTAACACCCGTCACACGGACTTACCTTCCCTGCGACGTCGCTCTGGCCGGCAATCCGCCTTCTTTCTAAGGGGGCAGTTTGTGCAGCGTCACAGCGACGTCACACGGCAGCCATCCAATAGCAGAGGAGGGGCGGAGATGAGCGGCCGGAACATGCCGCCCACCTCCTTCCTTCCTCATTGCCGGTGGACGCAGGTAAGGAGATGTTCGTCTTTCCTGCGGTGTCACACATAGCGATGTGTGCTGCCGCAGGAACGACGAACAACATCGTACCTGCAGCAGCAACGATATTTGGAAAAGGAGTGACGTGTCAATGAGCAACGATTTTTCACGTTTTTGCGCTCGTTGATCGTCGCTCCTTGGTGTCACACTCTGCGATGTCGCTAACGGCGCCGGATGTGCGTCACTAACGACGTGACCCCGACAATATATCATTAGCGATGTTGCAGTGTGTAAAGCACCCTTTACTGTACTCTTCAGGGCTGCGTCCACCAGCACCACCACCATCATAGATGTAGTAGATAGACACAGGACACTAGAGAACTCTGGGCAAAATAACTGTAAATGGTTTATATTTCTTGCACCTTCACGAATGACAGGGCCACACAGCAGCTCTGCTGCCACTGTTTCCCTTGGTACTCCATCTGGCCTATCCCACTGACTGGGATCTCATCCTCCAACTGCCGGGCCTATGCCTCCACTTCCACCTGTTATTCTCTCTGCGGCTACCAGTTGTCCTCTCACTTACTAAGATGGCTTCTAGTCAGTCGACTTTCTTAGGCCCATCCC
The DNA here is from genome assembly GCF_048569485.1 of Anomaloglossus baeobatrachus. Lineage (NCBI taxonomy): Eukaryota > Metazoa > Chordata > Amphibia > Anura > Aromobatidae > Anomaloglossus > Anomaloglossus baeobatrachus. Next base: position 177,478,767 of record NC_134360.1, on the reverse strand, counting down.
GAGGAACTCTCGCTCTGGACGTCCATCTCGTCCCTGGAAACTTCTAAGCCCGTTCCAAGGTGACCCTTGGAGGATACCCCCAGGTTCCTCAAAGGACCCAAGTTATAAGGTCATGTCTTTACTTAAGGAACCCCACTGCAGAACTGACTCCCTAGAGACCCATCTCTATAACCAACCCTCTGGCCGTCTGCACTCCTCCCACCTTTGCTCCCAGCTCCCTCTGTAACCAGGAAGTATCTGATACTGCTATAACTATTACTAAAAAAGTATATCTACATAACACAGCACAGTCCACATAAAATACACTTGACATAATACACATAAAACAGTATAAAACTCAGTAGGAGTGGGGCAAATACGACCACCTCTTACATATACACTGTACTAAATGTGTAGGGTCACGTACACATTTTACCTTTAGGACCTTTCATGACATCCCATCCTAAATCCATATGCATTAATATGGAGCTGATCTCCACCTTTGCAGCTATAATATCTTTCACTCTTCTGGAGACTTTCTACAAGTTTTTTCGAGGTGTTGGTGAAAGATTTTGCCCGTTCATTATGAAGAGCACTTGTGAGATCAGAGACTGAAGTTGGATGAGAAGACCGGGCTCAAAATCTCTAATCTAGTTCATGCAAAACTTGTTGGCTGGGTTGAAGTCATGGCTTTATGGCCAGTCATGTTTTTCCACACCAGAATCACCTAACCATGTCTTTAAGTAACTCCCTTTGTGCGCTCGGCACAGTCATGGGGAACAGAAAACGGCTTTTTCCAAATTGTTCCCATAGAGTTGGAAGCCACAATTGTCCAGATTTGGTATGCTGAAGTATTAAGATTAATATTCAGTGGAAATTGTGCTTGGTGATGTAAGGCTTAAAAGGGAACCAGTCATGAGATTTGGGGTCTATAAGCTGCGGCCACCACTAGTGGACTCTTATATACAGCATTCTAACATGCTGTATATAAGAGCACTGGCCGCTGTGTAGAACGTAAAAATCACTTTATAATACTCACCTAACAAGCGGTGCAGTGCAGACTGGTTAAATGGGTGACTCCGGTCTCCAGGTGCGGCTCCTCCTCTTTCGGCCATCTTTGTCCTCCTTCTTCTGAAGCCGGGGTGCATGACGAGTCCTACGTCATGCATAAAGGTTGCCATTGAGGTCCTGTGCCGGCACACAACAATACTTTGATCTGCCCTGTGCAGGGGACAATGCGGCATGGGATACAGTGGAGCACTATGTAGCTGTCCTTAGTGACACTTTAGAGATTAGGATTACTTTGCGGTCACCAACTAAATGGCTCCACACTGTGACCCTAAACTTCATTCTCTCTTATCCTTTTGGAAACACCCAGAACAAGAGGGGGAGGTGAAATCACACACAGGAGAGCAGATTCTGCCACTTTTACTGCAGTTGTAATGTGAGCTAGTTCTACAGTAGCTGTACAACAGGATCTCAGCAGCTACTCCCCCTAGTGTTTAAGAGTGGAAAATATCAAACTTTTAATTTTTTTTTATATTTTCTCAATTAAAAACAAATAATATTTAAACAAAACATTTAAACATTAATACTTTATTTTTTTTAGTTATTGAATTTTTTTTTTATGACACCTTAACTTTGTCACTTGCAGGGCCTGTGTGAGGTCATACTCATGTGACCAGAAGGGACGGGGCCTCATCCAACAAAGCTGGATACCAGGTCACATGGGTATGACCTCATACAGGTCCTGCAAGAGACAAAGTGAATCGTTTGTACAATACTTATGCTAATGCTAACAGGGGGAGGGGATAACTATGAATATATTATCTGCTCCATTGCAGTTGCCACTCAACAAGCTGCTGATTTTATAAACTTTACTTTCTTGGATTTCAAAACCTAAACAGCCAAGATGACCACTGCAGGTATGTAGAGAATCAGCCTGACCGTGCCAATATAGCACTGGCTTTAGGTTATATACGAAAATCCTGGTGATTGGTTCCCTTTAAGTGCTCTAATATACCCAGAGAATACCTTATAATACAGATATACCTTAATTTGCACAGGATTGAAAGTGCTGGTTACTGGAGAATGCAGTAACAGAATATATAAAAGTTCTGATTTCTTTACATTTCTTTACATTGCAAAGACTATAATATATATATATATATATATATATAATTATACATTATATATATTATATATAATTTGCTATATTATGCAGTATGATGTTAAATAGATTCCCTTTATCTAAATATGAGCCATATGATGTTGATAACAGATAATTAGCTCGATTTCTCTTGATTTAACTTTCCAATTGAATCACAAAATAGCACAAACTATAATTATCTTCTCATCCGAACCATAAGATCTGGTCAGTAAAATTGTCGCAATACTATGTTACTTTTTTGCTGGACATGTGTTTCCCTGTAAGCTCCTCTCGTGTTGTGCACAGAATAGGGACTGTTTTTAATATTGCAAGATAAGGATTGTACCAGATGTTCTACTATTGAATCCTGTGAAATATATTTCTGTTTCCTGCTGGGACTTACAAAAAGTGGAATATAAAGTGGAAATATTCTTGGCTGTTTGTGTGCCTTTTTTCCAGCACAGCGGCGAAGCTACTGGAGAAGCCATCACAAGCGATGCTGAGCTATTGCTGGACAGCGTTAAGCCACATCACAATGGAACAAACAAACTCAGCGGAAGCTGCATATTGTCCATGGGTAGCTTTCATTGCCCATGGGTAGCAAAACTATTCTTAACCTGGTAAATGTGGTCTTCAGAAAAACAGCTGCCTTATGTCTTTTTAACAATCCACCAGTAATTGTGAATGGACCTAAGATTATACTGCAACAATCTGTGTGCCCTTAGATGTATGGAAACATTGAGTATAGTCATTATTTTAAACTACATTAATGCCAATTACACTACACGTATAAAATGAAGACACTAAAGGGGGCTTTACACGCTACGACATCGCTAATGCGAACTCGTTGGGGTCACGGAATTGGTGACGCACATCCGGCCGCATTAGCGATGCCGTTGCGTGTGACACCGACGAGCGATTTTGCATCGTTGCAAAAACGTCCAAAATTGCTCATCGGTGACATGGGGGTCCATTCTCAAAAATCGTTACTGCAGCAGTAACGAGGTTGTTCCTCGTTCCTGCGGAAGCACACATCGCTCCGTGTGACGCCGCTGGAACGAGGAAGCTCTCCTTACCTGCCTCCCGGCCGCTATGCGGAAGGAAGGAGGTGGGTGGGATGTTACGTCCCGCTCAGCTCCGCCCCTCCGCTGCTATTGGGCGGCCGCTCAGTGACGTCACTGTGACGCCGCACGGACCGCCCCCTTAGAAAGGAGGCGGTTCGCCGGTCACAGCGACGTCGCCGGGCAGGTAAGTATGTGTGACGGGTCTGGGCGATGTTGTGCGGCACGGGCAGCGATTTGCCCGTGTCGCGCAACAGATGGGGGCGGGTACCCACACTAGCGATATCGGAACCGATATCGCAGTGTGTAAAGCCCGCTTTAGGGTGCAACTTGGCCAATTCGTCTGTACTCATCAGCTACGATAAGGAGTACCTGTCCGGTCATGTGGTATCTGGCAATAGAAGGTCACAGTGTTTGGAAAAATAACATGACTCTCACCCCCTTAAATAAAATCTAGTGAAATATGTGTTCCCATATCCACATGCCCCCCTCCTTCTGAGCCCCATTGTGCCTAAACCGTAGTAAAACGGCCACATATTTGTCATTATTGTAGCGGGGAGAGCCTATTTAACAATATACAAGATGCATGTCGCCAGATGCACAGCTGGGCACAACATTTGGGCTCTAAACTAATGTATTTGCAATTCACAAGGAAAAAAAAGCATGGTGTGGATGCTGTAGCAGTCACTGCAGCCATATATGAGCAATTTCTACAATGGGGGTCACCTTTGGGGTTTTTCTGCTGTTCTAGCACCTTAGGGGCTCTGGAAATGTCACACTGAAACTAATCTTGTAAAATATGTGCTCCAAATGCCAAATAGTGCCTCTTCTTTCTCAGCCCTGCCGTGTTTCTGACAACATCACTGCAGTCGAGAGAACTTGCTCTGTATAAGAGGCTATGTGGGAGCTCATGCTGGGTATAGTTGTGCTCAAAAGTTTACATATCTGGGAGATTTTTTGCTTTCTTGGCTTTTTTTCAGAGAACATGAAAGATAACACAAAATCTTTTTCCCTCTCATGGTTAGTGGTTGGGTGAAGCCATTTAGTGTCAAACTACTGTGTTTTCTCTTTTAAAATCATAATGACACCAAAAACATCCAAATGACCCTGATCAAAAGTTCTCATACCCAAGTTCTTAATACTGTATATTGCCCCCTCTAACATCAATGACAGCTTGAAGTCTTTTGTGGTAGCTGTGGATGAGGGTCTTTATTTTCTCAGATGGTAAAGCTGCCCATTCTTCTTGGCAAAAAGCCTCCAGTGCCTGTAAATTCCTTTGGCTTTCTTGCATGAACTAAGCCCTTGAGTTCTCCAAAGAATGGCTCAATGATATTGAGGTCAGGAGACTGAGAAGGCCACTCCAGAACCTTCACTTTGTTTTGCTGTAGCCAATGACAGGTCGACTTGGCCTTGTGTTTTGGATCATTGTCATGTGGGAACATACAAGTACGTCCCATGCGCAGCTTCCGGGCTGATGACTGCAAATTTGCCTCCAGTATTTGCTTATAACGTGCTGCATTCATCTTTCCTTCAACTGTGACCAAGTTTCCTGTGCCTTTGTTGCTCACACATCCCCACATCATCAGCGATCCACCTCCGTGTTTTACAGTAGAAATGGTGTTCATTTCATCATAGGCCTTGTTGACACCTTTCCAAATGTAATATTTATGGTTGTGGCCAAAAAGTTTGATTTTGGTCTCATCACTCCAAATTACCATGTCCAGACGTTTGGAGGCTTGTCTCTGTGCTGTTTGGCGTATTGTAGGCGAGATACTTTGTGGCATTTCCACAGTAATGGCTTTATTTTGGTGACTCGACCAGGCAGCCCATTTTTCTTCAAGTGCCTCCTTATTGTGCATCTTGAAACAGCCACATCGCTAGTTTTCAGTGAGTCCTGTATTTTAGCTGATGTTATTTTTGGGTTTTTCTTTGCATCCCAAATAATTTTCCTTGCAGTTGTGGCTGAAATTTTTGTTGGTCTACCTGATCGTGGTTTGATTTTAACAGAGCCCCTGCTTTTCCATTTGTTAATCACAGTTTGAACACTACTGACTGGCATTATCAATTCCTTGGATATCTTTTTGTATCCCTTTCCTGTTTTATACAGTTATCTTTTCCCATAGATCCGTTGACAATTATTTTGCTTTCCCCATGACTCACAATCCAGAAACGTCAGAGGCTTGATGAAAGATGCAAAAGTCTGTCTGGATCCCACAAACTTACTCAGCTTTTATGCACACACTAATTACAAGCAAACAGGTCACAGGTGAGGATGTTACCTTTATTAGCCATTCATACCCATTTGTGTCAACTTCTGTGCATGTTATCAGGCCAAAATCACCGGGGTATGTGAACTTTTCCTTTCGCCACAACAGCACCCACGACAGAGGGATCCGCCCCCTTCAGGGCAGGAAACCTACAGAAAAAGGGGCGGTCCCCCTCCCTCATCAGTTTGTTTCCTGCGGGGGGGGCGTGTCCGGGGCCTGCCGTGTCAGCGCGCGCGCGCTACTGCAGGGCCCCGGAAGTGCACGGGAGCACTTCCGGGGGAACGGACAGCATGGAGACGCCTGTGGATACCTCCCTTTCTCCTGACGCAAAGAACGCTGCTGGGCGGTGAGTTGCTGTGCGCGGTGGGTCCGGCGCTCCCTCTGCGCCACGTGCTTTGCAGCCTCAAGGTTGCGCGGCGTGTACGCACAGGAGGGGGTGTGTCCGGGGCCTGCTGCGTCAGCGCTCGTTGCTACGACAGTGGCCCGGAAATACAGGAGCGCTTGGAGGGGGGCGGGGTGAACAGAGGGGGGTGCATTAAGGTGGGCTTCCCTATTAATGGAGAGTGGAGCTCCAGGCAATGTGCTCCGTTTCTTTCCATGATGGGAAGTCCACACACCTCCCCATCCCGGGATCCTTCTCCGTCCAGGGATGCTGGACATAAGGACTCCAGCGACACCAGGAGTTCCACGGGTCGTAGGAGGAAGGAGGACCATATAGACTCTGCATCCTCTAAGGGCCGCCTGGCGAAGCCTTCGTCTCCACCTCCAAAGCCGGTATCCGTTCTTTTCCTGGTATGGGTGAGTGAACTTCGTGAATGTCCCCCTATACTGATGTTCCCTTCCGGTTCTGTTCCAGGCCCCTAGGAAATGCACCGCTAAGGCTAATAATAAGGAATGCCCCCTGTGTGCTTGTCCCCTCCCTAAAGACTACAGACAAAGACTTTGTGGGCCCTGCATCCAAGCTATACGGGGGGAGGCTCCGGCTTCTACTGTCCCCCCTCCGGATCTCCGGGACCTAATCTGTTCAGAGATTCAGGCTTCTCTTCAGTCCCTTCAAGGGTCTAAGAAGCACAAGAAAACTCACCGCCAGCATGATTCTCCCCAGTCTTCTGACTCGGATGAAAGCCATGGTGATTCTTCTTCAGCCTCTTCCTCGTCTTCTTCTGAAGAGGCTGGAAAAGCATGTTTTTCATTAGATGGGATGGACGGCTTGGTGAAGGCCGTTCGATCAACCATGGGAATTGCAGAGGAAAAAACCCACAAATCGGCTAATCATACTCTATTTGCTGGTCTCACTCAGAAGAAGCGGAAGCCTTTCCCTGTAAATGAGGCCCTTAAAACCCTTGTTCGCAAGGAATGGCAGAAACAGGATCATCGCGGGTTTCTCCCATCTTCTTCGAAGCGACGATACCCCTTTGATGACGCGGACTTATCTCAATGGTGCAAAGTACCAAAGGTGGATGTGGCCGTGGCAAAATCCTCCAAAAAGTCGGCGCTGCCTTTCGAGGATATGGGATTCCTGCGAGATCCTCTGGACCGTAAATCCGATGCCTTCCTGCGAAAGACCTGGGAAGCCTCTGCAGGGGCACTGAAACCCGCCATTTCTGCAACGTGCACTGCCAGGTCCCTTTCAGTCTGGCTAGATCACTTAGAAAAGCAGCTTTAGTCGGGCACCTCCAGAGATAAGATTGTTTCCTCGCTACCCTTACTCAAAGACGCGGCTAATTACCTGGCAGATGCTTCTGCCGACTCTGTCCGCCTGGCGGCCCGAGCGTCAGGGTCTTCTAATGCAGCCCGGAGAGCTCTCTGGCTGAAGTCGTGGAAAGGGGACACATCCTCAAAATCGAGACTGTGTGCACTTCCCTATGAAGGTGAGTTCCTCTTTGGTCCTCAGATGGATGACATACTCACCAAGGCTGGTGATAGTAAAAAGGGGTTCCCTAATGCATTTACTCCTCCCTCTAGGCACCCGTATCACAAACGTCGTTTCCAGCCCACCCGGCCCGACCGCAGGGACAGATCTGACAACCCCGCTTCTGGGTCCAAGGGAGCCCTGTTTGGCAACCCTTCCTTCCGTCGGAAGTTCCCCAAACAATGATGAGGTTTTTCCGGAGGGAGGCAGGCTCCGTTTTTTTGCGGGCGTTTGGACAACCATCACTTCCAGCTCCTTTATCCTGGATTTGCTCTCACATGGTCTCCGGCTTGAATTCACATCCCTCCCTCCTCGATTTTTTTGTCTTACACCCACTAGGTTGGAAGATCAACATCACGCAGTGGTGTCGGCAGCCCTCACTCTCGTGGAAAAGCAGGTTCTTGCGCCAGTCCCATTACATCAGAGGGGCCGAGGGTTCTACTCCCCCCTTTTCTTAGTACCAAAACCCGATGGGTCATTTAGGACCATAATTAATCTAAAGAAGCTTAATCTCTTTCTAAAATACCGGCCTTTTATAATGGATTCCCTCCTGACCACTATAAAATTGCTCTTCCCCAATTGTTACATGGCAGTCCTTGATCTGAAAGATGCGTATTACCACGTCCCAATCCACCCACGTTATGAGCAGTTCCTCCGGGTAGCACTCTCCATTCACGACTCCGTTCACCATTTCCAATTCACGGCCATGCCCTTCGGCGTTTCCCTCGCCCCACGGATTTTCACTAAAGTCATGACTGAGGTCACTGCTCACCTTCGCGAACACCAGACTTTCATCGTCCCTTATTTGGATGACCTACTGGTTGTGGGTAACACGGCGGCACAATGTTCCCTCCGCCTCCATCATGCTATGTCGACCCTGGGCCGTCTCGGGTGGCTTTTGAATCTACAAAAATCTAGACTCACGCCCTCCACCTTTCAGTCTTTCCTAGGCATGCACCTGGATTCCCGCCAACAGCGTTGTTTTCTTCCATCAGACAAAGTGGCCAAAATCCAGAGGATTGTACGACGCGCACAGAGTCACAGGTCACTCTCCCTCCGGTCCGCCATGTCTCTGTTGGGGTCCCTGACTTCCTGTATCCCCGCTGTCCAGTGGGCCCAGCTTCACTCCAGACAGCTACAGTGGGAGGTCCTGGCAGCTGCAAGATCCCATCAAGGGTCCCTCGATCATCCTCTGACCTTGACAGACACTGCCCGTGCTTCCCTGACCTGGTGGCTGCTGGAGGCGAACTTAACCAAGGGGAAGGAATGGCATGTTCACTCCACCAGTCTCCTCACAATGGACGCCAGCCCCTGGGGGTGGGGGGCTCACCTGGGGGACTCTATGGCCCAAGGTCTTTGGTCCGCTCAAGAGTCAACTGCGTCCTCCAACCGGAAAGAACTCATGGCAGTCAGTCAAGCCCTGATGTCCTTTCTTCCCCTCCTCAGGGGCACCCATGTACGGCTCTGTACGGACAATCAGACGGTGGTCGCGTACATCAACCGCCAAGGGGGGACGAGGTCCTCTTCCCTCATGTCCACGGCGGTTCACCTATTGGAACTCGCCGAAACCCATCTCTTGTCCCTCTCTGCGTTACACATCCGGGGGGTGGACAA